>NC_133161.1:106727144-107027263 GCF_040802235.1 Manis javanica | reverse complement strand
CTCTCTCACCCCGAAATGGGAAGGTCCATACCCAGTTATTCTCTGCACCCCCTCGGCTGCCAAGCTCTCACTGCCTGATAACTCTGTCACCCCTTGGATTCATATCTCCAGGTTGAAACCAAATACCCAGCACCCACCTTCTCTGGACACCGAAGACCCATCAGTCACAATCCAGAGTACTTCGGATACAGCCCAAGACGCTGTCTACTCTACCATGCCTCATCCCTCTGATCCCTTGAAACTCCGCATCTCCTGTTCACCCCCTTTGCCATCCATACCCTAATCATGACTTTTTCCTCCTTTACCGCTCTCTTGCTTTTTTCCCTCATTCCTATTGTCTTCTCCGCCACCCCAGCCTCATTTGTATGGCAATTCAATGTCAGACAGACTTACACACAGCATCAAACAAAAGTTACTGCCCTCATTGCCACATCAGACTGCTCTCTGAAAGGCTGCTCTGAGCTTTATACCTCCACTTTCCTCCCTCCACCAAAGTGTTCACTAACAGCTACCCTTATTCTCCCTACCTCTGCTTCCTCTATGACCAAAGACAAGCCTATTGCAGGCGATGGCAAGACACCTACGGGGGATGTCCCTACTGGTCTTGTGCCATTCACTACATGGGTAACTTCCAGTACCCACAGTATTACTCCTCCAACCGTTTCATGAAATATCCAAACGGCTCATTCTCCTTATCAATCCCAGATCCCTGGGACTCTCGATGGGCCGCCGGAGTCACAGCCTCAGTTTACTATGGGGGGTCCCTGACCCCCGGTACCCTTCATATCTCTCGAGAGTATGTTCCCTCTCACTCCCAGATCTGTCAAGTTGCATCAGATATCAGACATTCCGAAAAAGTCATTATCCAAACTCTTGACGGTGCCTCTTCATCTTCTTATTCCTCCTACTCTTGGTTACAGCTTATTCAAGACACCACCATCTTTCTCAACCACACCCTCAACACTGCCAATTGTTTCTTGTGCGCATGACTACAGCACCCACTGCTGGCCGCCGTGCCCCTTAATATTTCCAACTACTCCTTCCATGCAGAAGAACAACCCCTCTTCCCCCTGGCAGACATACCCCTATGAGAACCAGAATACACAGATAATCTCACCATCCACCACTGTGTAGGCCCAACTCCACCCCCCTCCAGTGCACTTCACTGCCTCTCTATCTACACCCCTACTTCCGGCTCTAAGACTTTTACTCAACTGGGACACTTTTGGTGTAATGGGAGAATTTTCAACTCGCTGCCTCCCAACTCTGATACACCCTGCATTCTCGTCACCCTAATCCCACAGCTTACACTTTACAGCATGGCAGAATTTCTTGAGCTCCAACCTCCCTTGACCTCGTGCACAAAAAGGGCTGCTTTCCTTCATATCATGGTTGGTATCTCTTTGACCACCTCAGCCATTGGGGCAGGGTTTTCGGGAGGAGACTTGGGTCACTCTCTATGGGCAGTTAGAGATATCAATGCCAAACTTGAGAGAGCCCTGACATCCACTGCCAGTTCCCTGGCCTCTCTCCAAAGACAGGTCAGTTCGCTAGCTAAAGTCACCCTTCATAACTGGCGGGGCTTATATCTGCTTACAGCTGAGAAGGGCGGCACCTGCGTCTTCCTCTGGGAAGAGTGCTGCTATTACATAAACGAATCCAGCATTGTAGAAACTGACATTGCCAAACTCACCGACCTTGCCTCCAGCCTCCACTCTGCTTCCAATTCCAACCCATTCTCGTCAATACTAACAAACGCCCTCCTTACCTGGGTCTGGCCCGTTGCAGGCCCCATAATAATCATTCTTCTCACCTGTCTCTTCTTACCCTGCATAATAAAGTCCATCAAATCCCAAGTCGGAAAAATCTCTAATCAAGCTTTCAACCAGCTTTTACTCAGGAACTACCAGCTTCTGGCCACAGAAGATCCCTTACCCTCACATAACCTCCTCACCACACGCTGAGATGGACCCCTCTCCCCGCTGGAAACTGTTCCTGGAAACAATGGCCGCAGATGCCTAGCTCCTGACACCCATATCCTCTTGGAACCGTTGGAATCAACAGGTCTTCGACCTATGGTTACAGGGAACCTTCATTGATTTCCAACCTGAAGAAGTCCACATCTACTCATCCTTACTGTGGGGAGTCCTATCAACCCTTTCCTCCCAATCCTCAAGCCCTCACTCCCTTCTCTACCCCGGTTCAGCAAGAAGCAGTCAGAGAGAAAGCAACGTCCACAACCCCATAGAAGAGAAAGGGAGAAATGAAGGGCCCCCACCAGTAAGATGGCGAACTTCCAGCTTCTCTTCGGGGGTCCTCGGTTCCCGCCGGTGCCACCTGAAGCCCAATCACCTCTCGCCCCCCTCCCAATCCCAGCACCTAGCCAATAGCCACCAGCCCCGTAGAAGTAACACCACAATCACCCCATGCCCCTTCCTATATAACCCAGGACCTTTCCCTAATAAAGTGGATTTCTCTGGTGAATTGCTGCTGTGTGTCGCTCCTTTCCTTTCAGTACCTTTCCAAATACAAAATACATGGGGAGCTCCACAGGGGAAGTGGGACTTAGAACACTGAGACAGGTGAAGAAATGATGATTAGTAAACGTGGTTTTACCAAACCTGAAAACAGTTATGCTGATGTTCACGCTTTCCTGTATTTCCACTTTTCCCCTAGCAAGTTAACGTGTACTCAGATACATGGGCACACACTCGACCCATCAAAATGACGCTACCGTGAAGATGGCGGCGTGAGTAGAGCAGTGGAAATCTCCTCCCAAAAACACATAGAGCTATGAAAATATAACAAAGAAAAATCTTCCTAAAATAGAGACCACAGGACACAGGACAACATCCAGACCACACCCACACCTGCAAGAACCCAGCGCCTTGTGAAGGGGGTAAGATACAAGCCCCAGCCCGGCGGGACCCGAGCGCCCCTCCCCCCGGCTCCCGGCGGGTGGAGAGAAACCGGAGCGGTTTTTTTTTTGGCGAGCGCTTTTTGGAAGCCTTAGAGGGACGGGCCCCCGTTGCTGGGGAGGCAGGGTGGCGGGACCGGTGAGGAGGTGCCTGGGAACGGCGCCGGAGGACAAAGAATATCCCGCGTTTCTCCCTGCGAGACCTGGGGGCGGGTGCCTGAGACTGGTGCCTGAGAACGGAGGAGGTCGCGCGTTTTTCCCCTTTTTTTTTTCTCTCTTTTTGGCGAGCGCTTTTTGGAAGCCTTGAAGGGACGGGGACCCCAGTGCTAGGGAGGCACGGTGGCGGGACTGGTGAGCGGGTGGCTGGGACCGGCGCCTGAGGACAAAGAATATCCCCCGTTTTTCCCTGCGGGACCGGTGGGCGGGTGCCTGAGATCGGCACTTGAGGACAGAGGAAATCGCGCGTTTTTCCCCTTTTTTTTTTCTCTTTTCTGCGAGTGCTTTTTGGAAGCCTAAAAGGGACAGGGACCCCGGTGCTAGGGAGGCAGGGCGGCGGGACTGGTGAGCGGGTGCCTGGGACCGGCACCTGAGGACAAAGAATATCCCGCATTTTTCCCTGTGGGACCAGTGGGTGGGTGCCTGAGACCAGCACCTGAGGACGGAAGAAATCGCGCGTTTTTCCCCTTTTTTTTCTCTCTTTTTGCCGAGTGCTTTTTGGAAGCCTTGAAGGGACAGGGACCCCGGTGCTAGGGAGGCAGGGCGGCGGGACTGGTGAGCGGGTGCGTGGGACCAGTGCCTGAGGACAAAGAATATTGAGCGTTCCTTCCCTGCGGGACCGGTGGGTGGGTGCTTTTTGGAAGCCTTGAAAGGACAGGGACCCTGGTGCTAGGGAGACAGGGCAGCAGGACCAGTGAGCGGGTGCCTGGGACCGGCACCTGAGGACAAAAAAAAAAAAAAAAAAAATCGCTTGTTTTTTCCTTTTTTTTTCCTTTTTTTTTTTCTCTTTCTTTCTGTTCCTTCTCTCATTGTTGCTGTTGTTGTTTTGGTTTGGGGAGTGCTTTTTGGAAATCTTAAAGGGGCAGGACAGGTCACTTAGACCAGAAGCAGGGAATCTGGGGATCTCTGGGCACTCTAACCCCCTGGGCAGCAGGGAGCACAGAGGCCCCTTACGGAGATAAATAGTCTCCTGGCTGCTCCCCCTCCAACGGGGCTCCACCATTTTGGAGGAACAGCCCCAGCCAGGCCAAGCCCACAGCAACAGCGGAGATAAACCCCAAAGCAACTGGGCAGGAAGCAGAAGCCCTGTCTGCGCACAGCTGCCCAGCACAAGCCACTAGAGGTCGCTATTCTCCCAGGAAAAGGCTACAAACCAACAAGAAGGGAAGCTCTTCCAGCGGTCACTTGTACCAGCTCTGCAAACTATCTCTATCACCATGAAAAGGCAAAACTACAGGCAGACAAAGATCACAGAGACAACACCTGAGAAGGAGACAGACCTAACTAGTCCTCCTGAAAAAGAATTCAAAATAAAAATCATGAACATGCTGACAGAGATGCAGAAAAAAATGCAAGAGCAATGGGATGAGATGCAGAGAAAAATGCAAGAGCAGTGGGATGAGATGCAGAGAAAAATGCAAGAGCAGTGGGATGAAGTCCGGAAGGAGATCACAGATGTCAGGAAAGAGATCACAGAAGTGAAACAATCCCTGGAAGGATTTATAAGCAGAATGGATAAGATGCAAGAGGCCATTGAAGGAATAGAAGCCAGAGAACAGGAACGTATAGAAGCTGACAAAGAGAGAGATAAAAGGATCTCCAGGAATGAAACAACACTAAGAGAAATATGTGACCAATACAAAAGGAAAAACATTCGTATTATAGGGATACCAGAAGAGGAAGAAAGAGGAAAAGGGATAGAAAGTGTCTTTGAAGAAATAATTGCTGAAAACTTCCCCAAACTGGGGGAGGAAATAATCGAACAGACCATGGAATTATACAGAACCCCCAACAGAAAGGATCCAAGGAGGACAACACCAAGACACATAATAATTAAAATGGCAAGGATCAAGGACAAGGAAAGAGTTTTAAAGGCAGCTAGAGAGAAAAAGGTCACCTATAAAGGAAAACCAATCAGGCTAACATCAGACTTCTCAACAGAAACCCTACAGGCCAGAAGAGAATGGCATGATATACTTAATGCAATGAAACAGAAGGGCCTTGAACCAAGGATACTGTATCCAGCACGACTATCATTTAAATATGATGGTGGGATCAAACAATTCCCAGACAAGCAAAAGCTGAGGGAATTTGCTTCCCACAAACCACCTCTACAGGGCATCCTACAGGGACTGCTCTAGATGGGAGCACCCCTAAAAAGAGCACAGAACAAAACACACAACATATGAAGAATGGAGGAGGAGGAATAAGAAGGGAGAGAAGAAAAGACTCTCCAGACAGTGTATATAACAGCTCAATAAGCGAGCTAAGTTAGGCAGTAAGATACTAAAGAAGCTAACCTTGAACCTTTGGTAACCACGAATCTAAAGCCTGCAATGGCAATAAGTACATATCTTTCAATAGTCACCCTAAATGTAAATGGACTTAATGCACCAATCAAAAGACATAGAGTAATAGAATGGATAAAAAAGCAAGACCCATCTATATGCTGCTTACAAGAAACTCACCTTAAACCCAAAGATAAGCATAGACTAAAAGTCAAGGGATGGAAAAACATATTTCAGGCAAACAACAGTGAGAAGAAAGCAGGGGTTGCAGTACTAATATCAGACAAAATAGACTTCAAAACAAAGAAAGTAACAAGAGATAAAGAAGGCCACTACATAATGATAAAGGGCTTAGTCCAACAAGAGGATATAACCATTCTAAATATATATGCACCCAATACAGGAGCACCAGCATATGTGAAGCAAATACTAACAGAACTAAAGAGGGAAATAGACTGCAATGCATTCATTGTAGGAGACTTCAACACACCACTCACCCCAAAGGATAGATCCACCGGGCAGAAAATAAGCAAAGACACACAGGCACTGAACAACACACTAGAACAGATGGACCTAATAGACATCTATAGAACTTTACATCCAAAAGCAACAGGATATACATTCTTCTCAAGTGCACATGGAACATTCTCCAGAATAGACCACATACTAGCTCACAAAAAGAGCCTCAGTAAATTCCACAATATTGAAATTCTACCAACTAATTTTTCAGACCACAAAGGTATGAAAGTAGAAATAAATTCTACAAAGAAAACAAAAAGGCTCACAAACACATGGAGGCTTAACAACATGCTACTAAATAATCAATGGATCAATGAACAAATCAAAATAGAGATCAAGGAATATATAGAAACAAATGACAACAACAACACTAAGCCCCAACTTCTGTGGGATGCAGCGAAAGCAGTCTTAAGAGGAAAGTATATAGCAATCCAGGCACACTTGAAGAAGGAAGAACAATCCCAAATGAATAGTCTAACATCACAATTATTAAAACTGGAAAAAGAAGAACAAATGAGGCCTAAAGTCAGCAGAAGGAGGGACATAATAAAGATCAGAGAAGAAATAAACAAAATTGAGAAGAATAAAACAATAGCAAAAATCAACGAAACCAAGAGCTGGTTCTTTGAGAAAATAAACAAAATAGATAAGCCTCTAGCCCAACTTATTAAGAGAAAAAGAGAGTCAACACAAATCAACATAATCAGAAATGAGAATGGAAAAATCACGACAGACTCCACAGAAATACAAAGAATTATTAAAGACTACTATGAAAACCTATATGCCAACAAGCTGGAAAACCTAGAAGAAATGGACAACTTCCTAGAAAAATACAACCTCCCAAGACTGACCAAGGAAGAAACACAAAAGTTAAACAAACCAATTACAAGCAAAGAAATTGAAACAGTAATCAAAAAACTACCCAAGAACAAAACCCCGGGGCCGGACGGATTTACCTCGGAATTTTATCAGACACACAGAGAAGACATAATACCCATTCTCCTTAAAGTGTTCCACAATATAGAAGAAGAGGGAATACTCCCAAACTCATTCTATGACGCCAACATCACCCTAATACCAAAACCAGGCAAAGACCCCACCAAAAAAGAAAATTACAGACCAATATCCCTGATGAATGTAGATGCAAAAATACTCAATAAAATATTAGCAAACAGAATTCAACAGTATATCAAAAGGATCATACACCATGACCAAGTGGGGTTCATCCCAGGGATGCAAGGATGGTACAACATTCGAAAATCCATCAACATCATCCACCACATCAACAAAAAGAAGGACAAAAACCACATGATCATCTCCATAGATGCTGAAAAAGCATTTGACAAAATTCAACATCCATTCATGATAAAAACTCTCAGCAAAATGGGAATAGAGGGCAAGTACCTCAACATAATAAAGGCCATCTATGATAAACCCACAGCCAGCATTATACTGAACAGCGAGAAGCTGAAAGCATTTCCACTGAGATCGGGAACCAGACAGGGATGCCCACTCTCCCCACTGTTATTTAACATAGTACTGGAGGTCCTAGCCACAGCAATCAGACAAAACAAAGAAATACAAGGAATCCAGATTGGTAAAGAAGAAGTTAAACTGTCACTATTTGCAGATGATATGATACTGTACATAAAAAACCCTAAAGACTCCACTCCAAAACTACTAGAACTGATATCGGAATACAGCAAAGTTGCAGGATACAAAATCAACACACAGAAATCTGTAGCTTTCCTATACACTAACAACGAATCAATAGAAAGAGAAATCAGGAAAACAATTCCATTCACCATTGCATCAAAAAGAATAAAATACCTAGGAATAAACCTAACCAAGGAAGTGAAAGACTTATACTCTGAAAACTACAAGTCACTCTTAAGAGAAATTAAAGGGGACACTAATAAATGGAAACTCATCCCATGCTCATGGCTAGGAAGAATTAATATCGTCAAAATGGCCATCCTGCCGAAAGCAATATACAAATTTGATGCAATCCCTCTCAAATTACCAGCAACATTCTTCAATGAATTGGAACAAATAATTCAAAAATTCATATGGAAACACCAAAGACCCCGAATAGCCAAAGCAATCCTGAAAAAGAAGAATAAAGTAGGGGGGATCTCACTCCCCAACTTCAAGCTCTACTACAAAGCCATAGTAATCAAGACAATTTGGTACTGGCACAAGAACAGAGCCACAGACCAGTGGAACAGATTAGAGACCCCAGAAATTAACCCAAACATATATGGTCAATTAATATTTGATAAAGGAGCCATGGACATACAATGGCAAAATGACAGTCTCTTCAACAGATGGTGCTGGCAAAACTGGACAGCTACATGTAGGAGAATGAAACTGGACCACTGTCTAACCCCATATACAAAGGTAAACTCAAAATGGATCAAAGACCTGAATGTAAGTCACGAAACCATTAAACTCTTGGAAAAAAACATAGGCAAAAACCTCTTAGACATAAACATGAGTGATCTCTTCTTGAACGTATCTCCCCGGGCAAGGAAAACAACAGCAAAAATGAGCAAGTGGGACTACATTAAGCTGAAAAGCTTCTGTACAGCGAAAGACACCATCAATAGAACAAAAAGGAACCCTACAGTATGGGAGAATATATTTGAAAATGACAGATCCGATAAAGGCTTGACGTCCAGAATATATAAAGAGCTCACACGCCTCAACAAACAAAAAACAAATAACCCAATTAAAAAATGGGCAGAGGAACTGAACAGACAGTTCTCCAAAAAAGAAATACAGATGGCCAAGAGACACATGAAAAGATGCTCCACATCGCTAATTATCAGAGAAATGCAAATTAAAACTACAATGAGGTATCACCTCACACCAGTAAGGATAGCTGCCATCCAAAAGACAAACAACAACAAATGTTGGCGAGGCTGTGGAGAAAGGGGAACCCTCCTACACTGCTGGTGGGAATGTAAATTAGTTCAACCATTGTGGAAAGCAGTATGGAGGTGCATCAAAATGCTCAAAACAGACCTACCATTTGACCCAGGAATTCCACTCCTAGGAATTTACCCTAAGAACGCAGCAATCAAGTTTGAGAAAGACAGATGCACTCCTATGTTTATCGCAGCACTATTTACAATAGCCAAGAATTGGAAGCAACCTAAATGTCCATCTGTAGATGAATGGATAAAGAAGATGTGGTACATATACACAATGGAATACTACTCAGCCATAAGAAGTGGAAAAAT
The DNA here is from genome assembly GCF_040802235.1 of Manis javanica. Taxonomy (NCBI): domain Eukaryota; kingdom Metazoa; phylum Chordata; class Mammalia; order Pholidota; family Manidae; genus Manis; species Manis javanica. The sequence goes on along the minus strand of NC_133161.1, from coordinate 107,018,078 downwards.
CCAACCATTTGCAGCAACATGGATGGAGCTGGAGAGTATTATGCTCAGTGAAATAAGCCAAGCGGAGAAAGAGAAATACCAAATGATGTCACTCATCTGAGGAGTATAGGAACAAAGGAAAAACTGAAGGAACAAAACAGCAGCAGAATTACAGAACCCAAAAATGGACTAACAGGTACCAAAGGGAAAGGAACTGGGGAGGATGGGTGGGCAGGGAGGGATAAGGGGGGGGAAGAAGAAGGGGGGTATTAAGATTAGCATGCATGGGGGGGAGGGAGAAAGGGGAGGGTGGGCTGCACAACACAGAGAGGACAAGTAGTGACTCTACCACATTTTGCTAAGCTGATGGACAGTAACCGTAATGGGGTTGTTAGGGGGGACCTGATATAGGGGAGAGCATAGTAAACATAGTATTCTTCATGTAAGGGTAGATTAAAAATTAAAAAAAAAAAAAAAAAAAGAAAGAAAGAAAGAAAGAAAAGGGGATTACTCGTTAACAGGATAAAACTATTGGTAAATCAAAGATCAACGCATGCTTTAAATATCCTTAATGTTGATCACTTAAAGGGTGTCAGATGATCAGCTATGGAGGTACTCTTTTCTGATAATATTCCTTTCTCTTAATTAAAAAAAAAAAAAAAAAAGCAGTTCCTGTGTGCTGACCTCCAATGAGTTCTGCACAGTGGTATAGAGGGCATGTCAAAGTGTGGGCAAAGGGTCTGTTTGTTTCTACGCAGAAGATCAAGGCCTAGCTTGGATACCCAGAAAATGAAATAAGATACGATATGAGGAGGAGCTTCCGGCATCAGCACTCTCTGGAGGACTCGTGCCGGGGGATGATCATCAAAAAGCCTCCACAGGGATCCGGACGATGCTGCGGTTGTGGCTGCATCCAGCCCACCGTCTCCTGGACTTGCCATAAGAAGGAGGAGGGAGATGTCTAGGCTGGCATGTGCATACAGTGAGACAACGAATTTGACTGGATCTGTACTGTTGGAACTCAACCAGGAGTTGGGAGGGGTGCAAGTTGTAGCACCCCAAAATCTCATGACTATAGACTATCTATGGTTAAAAGAACATATGGGATGTGAACAGATCCCAGAAATGGGCTGCTTTAATTTGTCTGATGGTTCAAGTACAGTTGGACAATATCCATCATATCATAGATAACTTTTCACAAATGCCTAGGGTGCCTAAATGGTTTTCTTGGCTTCACTGGAGATGGCTGGTAATTATAGATTTGCTTTGTTTATGTCACCGTATTCCTATTATGTTAATATGTGTGTGCAAATTAGTTAGTAGTTTAAAACCTATACATACTTAAGGTACTATACAAGAAGATATGTCAAAGAAATAATCAATCCTCCCAAGTTTCCTTCATATGCTACATCTATAGCTTTTCTTCTTCCTTCCTAATTACAAACCTTAAATAAAATTCGTGCCTCATATCGAATTTACCGAGTATCATAATTCCTCCAGGTGGTAAAGATACCTCGAGACAAGTGCTGGGCATAGAAGCCACAGGGCATAAATCTGCAAAGAAGTAAAAAGCTAACCTTTGCAAACAATATGGCTTCTCTCTCACTTACCAACTTTACATTTCCCTGTATGGCCCCGGAAGATGACTGGTTAGCCAGAGACGGGTAAGATTCCTCAAGGGAGGAACAACCTAAGACAGGCACAGTCGCAGGGGGGCCATCAGGTGAGAATTTGGGGATCAACAGAGGTGAGGCTCAGAACCTCACCCCCCCTGCTTTGAGAGAAATCTTCTGCATCCGTGGATGTCTTGCTGCCCTTGTCTAGCCTGGATTAATACTTAGTCCATAGGCACACACCTGATCATCTGATCATCTACATTTGCCTTCTTACAGCACTAAACTATGTTTTCTACCTTTATCTTGCATCTACCTACCACTTCAGCATTTTATTAAAAATAAAAATAATAATAATAATAGGAGAAAAAAAAAAAAAAAAAAAAAAAGTGCTGGGTTGATCCAGTGATTCCATTTCTCTGTATGTACCCAAAGAATTGAAAGTGGGGACTCAAACAGATAGTATGTACTAATGGTTATAACATCATTATTCACAAGAGTCGAAAGGTGGAAACAACATAAATGTCCATCAATAGATGAATGGATAAACAAAATGTGGCTTATACATACAAGGGAATATTATTAAACTTTAAAAAGGAAAAAATTCTGATACGTACTACAATATAAACCTTGAAAATACTCTAAGTGAAATAAGCCAGACACAAAAGGAGAAATACTATAGGATTGTACTTTTATATAAGATACCTAGAATAAGCAAAGTCATAGAGACAGTAAGTAGTACAGACGTTACCAGGGTCTGGGGGAAGAGGGAAATGCAGAGTTATTTTTAACAGGTACAGAGTTCCTGTTTGGAATGATGAAAAAGTTGTAGAAATGTGGTGGTAGTTGTATGACATAGTAAATATTCTTATTTCCACTGGATTGTAACCTAATGATGGTTATAATGGTAAAATTTATGTTATGTATATTTTACCACAATAAAAAAAAGTGCTGGGTAAAAAAAAAAAAAAAAAAAAAAAAAAAAAAAAAATGACGCTACCGTGAATGAACTATGCTTTTGCGGTTCCTAAGCCATAAATTCCAAGGTCAGGGGACAAGGAGCCGGGCCCCACGAAAGAGCCGGCCTCAGGAAAGCCATAAGCGGTTGTCAGCGGGCTCGTTTCGCAGCTCGAGGTGGGACCATGCTCAGGGCCAAGCATATCCTCCGACCCTGGAGCTCGGACGGACACTTACAAGGGCCACGAAATAGAGCGCCCCACCGGTGCATTCCAACAGCACGAGCGACATGGAAGGGCCCCGCCAGGGAGAGTGTCCCTCCGAGTCGCAGCCCTCCAGGCCTGTCCAGCCCAGGCGGTGCGCTGACCGCGGTTCCCTGGCCCACCCTGCGGGGCTCAGAGCCCGCTGCGCCCACCCGCCGCCCCTGAATCCGGGGGCCTCCGAGCGCCTACACGGCCCCGTCCCGTCCGCGGCTTCCTCGGGGAAGTGGGCGCCGCACGTGCCCCCGGGCATCTTGGAGCGAGGAGCTCGCCACCTTCACGCTGTGTGCGGCGTGGACGCGCCGTCAGCGACCCGCGTTTTCTCCCGCAGACTGGGGAAAGGTGTCCTCGGCCCGGGGCGCACAGACCCCGGGAATAGCAGCAGCTCTGTGTTTGATATTAGGAAAAAATCTCTTCTAAGGATGAGAGTTTCTGAACAGCCCCAAACACTGCAAGGATAGTGCCTCTGGCGGGAAAAGCCCCTTCTGTTCACCACTGTTGGGAGGGGGGTGTCTGGAGGAGGAGCCACCGGCCTTTTTTTTTTTTTTTTTTAAATCCCTTTGTTTTGAATAAACGGATGTCTTTGGTAGGGGAACATCATGTGAAAGAATACTCAGTCATCTAAATACTTAAACTGCTCCGAGAGATTCCTCCAATATTAATTTAATTGCCCGGGAACGTAATATGTATAATAAAAGGACACAAGCAAATCTTGACATTTATATAGTAACAGTACGATTACTTATCAGTCTTTACTGGTTCTCTTTCTTCTTATTGCTTCTTTAATTATTTGGGACCAAACGTAATGATTTCTCCTTGAGGGAAATAATTCCTTTTTTTTTTCAATTTAAACAGTTGAATGCCAGACGGCACTAGGTGATGACAAAATAGAGATTGAAAAGAGTTTCTGCCCTCAGGATTCCAAGTCAGTGGTTGGGAAAGGTAAGGATTGTAGCATAGAGTGGTATTAATTCTTTTCTGGAACAAAGCAAAGTATATATTAACATAACATAAAAAGTCACGTGATAGAGAAAAACAGCACCAAGCGCAGAAAAGGACCAATCCTGCCTCTGGCCTGGCTTCCCCCTGCTGCCTGCCCTATGGGCTCCCGGCTGCACAGGGCTGTGCGCAGGAACACCCCTTGCAGAGAGGATGACCACGGGATATCCCAGGGTAGGGGAAAAATGGAAAACAAAGTGTACTCAGCATAACTATCCTCAAAGTTCAAGAAAATAGAAGTGACATAACGGGATGCCCGTTACAGGGGCATCCCTTGAGGGCCAGCCTGACTTTCTTGCTTCATTCTCCTGTCCAGCGTCCATCTTTCTCCCACTTCGTCCCCTTTCCTGGCGTAGAGCTCCTGAACTCCTCAGAATTTCCTAAGTGATAGGAGTGTCTTATTATTCATCAGGAACCCTTTTGACCACCCCTGAGTGATCAAACATGCTAGCGAGGTGACTTAGTGTGGGGCCCCCACGTAGCTTCAGGCTGGAGCCCATCACTAGGAAGACCCAGGGAAAAGAGGTTGGGTTTTTAGCCCCACTCTCCACCCTCTGGGAAGGGGATGGGGCGTTACACTCGATAGTTTATAAAAACCCTTCTCTCTCCCCACCCGTTTACTTTCCATGTTAATTTAGGTCAATTTTACATTGGTTAATTTTCTCTTTGTAATCACAGATAACATACTTTAAAGTTTTATTACTGAAAATTTGGAAAAAGAAAGCCAACAGTATTCTCATGAGCAAAATTGTGACAGCCTCTTCATTTGCACTGTATAGGAGAGATGAGTCATTTCAATAGTAGTGGAGCATTATATGGACTTTAAAATAGTAATGAAGTTTCCTGTGATTTTGGTTATTTGATTCCATTCTAATTGCTCGGTCTTTGTGTGTGTGTCTGTAGGTGCGTCTTCTGAAAGATTTCTAGTTTGTTTGCAGCACGGCCAAAAATTTTCCTTGACAGTTAATTTAAATTGTTCACTTTCCTTTCTGGGGGGCTCCTCTTTCCCAAGTAGCACAGTAGTTGAGATTCACTTTATTTCACAATGCCCTTTCTGCTACAACCATGAAACAAATGACGTCTTGAATATAGATTCTGCAATTAGATATAAATTGCATCTACGTTTAGATTCAAAAGTCAGCAAGGACTTTTACCTATTTAATTTTATTGGACAGTAAAAGATGTGCAGCCCTGTGTGTTACCACTTGTGATTTTTCTGTCCTAAATATGTAGTATGTAATTGTAGGTGTTTATTCACCTCAGGTATGTGGCCACATCTTAACCTAGAGCTCCATTTATATGTTCTCTTTTCATCATCTTGAATTGTCCTCTCGTCTATAGAAACTGTTGAACAAGTTTTGATGAGCTTCTGAGCTGGTGAACACATCCTTGTGGATGGAGGGCAGCGCATCCCAGTTCCACGGGGACAGTAGCTCCTTGCATTGGAGACCCTTCCGGACCTTGCCCTAGCTACGTCTTTATCTGGTTGTCCAGCCCATATCCTTTATAATAAGTTCTCTGAATTTTGGGAGTTGTTCTAAAAATGATCCAAATTTTGTGAGTCGTTCTAACAAATGACCCAACTGAGGTTGTGTGAACCTCTGATTTTTAGCCAGTGGGCTAGAAGCACAGGTGACAGCCTGGACTTTGATTGGCTCTGACATAGGGATGGCCTTATGGACGGTGCCCTTTACCAGTGGGATTCAAGGCTATGTAGATAGTGTCAGATTTGAGCTGAATTTGTAGGACACCCTTCAAAGAAGTGAGAGAGGTGGCAAGGCTGGAAGTTCTCCCTATCCAAGCAGGCCTGGGGTGCGGGTTCTCAGAAGGGATTTGAGCAGGGGAGGAACGTGGGCCAAGATATCACATGGTAGGGAGAGAGGAAACAATACTGGCTGCCTTGCCATTTTTTGACACAGCAGACATGCTCCCGCCTCAGAGCCTTTGCACATGCTGTCCCACTGCCTGAATCCCTCTTCCCTACAGATCATCATATGTCACCCTCTCACCTCCTTCAGGTTGTCTGTCAAGGGCACCCTTCTTCCCAGGGCTTCCCTGAGGAGCCTTTTATTATTGTGCCTCCCCACCCCCAGCAGAGCCCCCTTCTCTGTCTGCTCCCCCGACTGCCCAGCACTTAAGCCCATAAAGCTGACTCTACACTGCCTGTCATCGTGCACTGCTTCCCAGGGTGGGACTTTAGTCTGCTCACCACTGCCTCCCTAGTGCCTGGAAGGGTCTACAGAGGTGTCTACCGTGCCACAGAGGTGCTGGGGATACAGTGGTGACGTGAATGAGTGAAGGAATGAGTGTGTGAACTGGGGCCAAGGCCAGGGGGCTTAGAAGGGAAATTAAAGAAAATCTTTTCATTTAAAGTTTAAATGAGGACTCTTCAATTTGCTGAACATGGTTATTTTGTGCTCCCCAGTTCGTCCTCCCCAGGGAGCTGGGAAGAGCCCCTTGGTGGTTGGTCCAGGGTGGCCTGGGCCGGTCGGTGTCCCTCTGGTGAGCCCCCCAGCCCGGCCTGCCTTCCCTTTGGGCTGGGAGACCTCTGCTACCTTTCTCCAATCAGCTCTTCTTTTTCTTCTCCCATCTTTCTCCCCCTGACACCTCCTGCCCCATCCCAAAAACCTGGGATCCTTCCTCCAGTGCATATAATCATAGTTTAAACCACATGGAATGTTCATTTTTCACTGGAAAAGGGTTTTTTACATAATATATATGAACATTACTTAAAAAGAAGTTTTATGTATAGGAATACAAAAGAATACTATATATAAGACTGTTGTATATAGGAATACTATGTATATATACTCATATATATATGAACATTGTATATACAATTGATCCTTAAGTAATGCAAGGGTTAGGGGTGCTGACCCTATGTGCAGTTGAAAATTTGTGTATAACTTTTGACTCCCCCCAAACTTAACTACTAATAGTCTCCTGTTGGCCAGAAGCCTTACCAACAACATAAACCATTGATTGACACATATTTTGTATGTTATGTGTGTTATATACTGTATTTTTAGAATAACGTAAGCTAGAGAAAAGAAAATGTCTTTCTAAATTGTTGTATATCTCCAAACACTTTTCCAGTATATTTATTGAAGAAAGTCAGTGTGTGAAGTGTACCCGGGCAACTCAAACCCATGTTGTTCAAGGGTCAACTTTATAGGAATATATATGGAAATGTTGGTTTAGGCACATTATGTACAGAAACACGTAGAATATTATAAAAATGAATATTTTACATTTATGAATGTTATATACAAAGGAATATCATAAAGCAAGAAATATTTGAGAATATTTTATATAGCAGTATTATATATGAATACATAGGGACATTACACCTATAAAGAATTACGCCTGTAAGTAGTATGCCTATAATAGGAATATCATATATAAGAAAACTATATTATAGTAATATGCATAAATATTATTTGAAAAGTATATAGGCATTATATATAAATACTGTATATAGAAACATAAGGGTATTCTGCATATAGGAAGACTAGAGATGTAGAAATATATATATAGGAATATTACATACATGAATACGTGAATCTATATTTAAATACATATATATGTACATATATGAAGTTTAGTAATCAGAGCACAGCAGTTTCTGGAACCAGATGGCCTGGATTCAAGTCCCAATCTGCCACTTAATAGCCTGTGGCTTTGGGCAAATGCCTAAATCATTCTGTGATTCAGTTTTTCCATCTGTAAAATGGGGATAACAACAGTCACTCATCATAGAGTTGTTATGACAACTAAATGCACAGAAGACAGCCTGACACATAGCTTGATAAACCAATCTGTGGGGGCTTCCTTTTGGGCTCGCTGCACTCACACCCCTGCCTCCTTCTTTCCTCACTCTATGCCACAGGAAAGCCCTACAAGTCAGTGGTTCCCACTCTGGCTGCAGTTTGGAATCACTTGGAGTTTTACAAAATACTGATGCTCTGGCCTCATGGACTCTGATGGCTGTTGGGGTATGGTCTGAAAATGAGCATTTTTAAACATTCCCAGGTGATGCTACTGTGCAGCTGGAGTTGGGACCAATGAACCAAGCCCATTAGAATGGATTCTAGGTTACTCTTTGGAATGACTGCATTAATTGTTCACCAAGTGGGTGGACCGTCATTTATTTGACCCAAAGATAGGTTTCTATCTTTGATTCTCAGTTTCCTGTTACCGTAGTCCTCCAGCAAACACCCTTCCATATATACCTTTACTTCATTCTGGAGGTTTGATTTCAGTGGGATGCATTCCGAAGAATGGAGTTGCTGAGTCAAGGATAAAATGCATTTCCGATTGTAACTGATGCTACCAGATTCCCTTTCAGAAAGGCTGTAACAATTCTCATTGTAGTCAGTGATACACAAGTGCGAATTTTTTCCGTTTCAGGTAGGAGGAACAGCAAGCCCAAAGGCTCTGAGGTGGGATCAAACTTGGGTGTTTGAGGAACGTGGAGAAAATAGTGCTGAGTGTGCCACACTTACTTCTTCCAGAAATCCTATCCCCTGAAAACTTAGCCTGCATGGGGCTAGCCTGCTGCTGTGGGTGCAAGTGGGTGGATCTGCCTCTTTCCTCAGATGGTGGGATCCCCCAGGTAGGGTCCTAACCTCATCATCAATTGAGCGGCTTCTGGAAGACCTAGTTTTTCTGGAATCTTTTTCTACGAGTCAAAGAAGCCTGTGGTAAACTGACTGAAAAAATGTTCTCAGTTCTCTCCTTTCCATTTCTGCGCCTTCTACAATGTGCAGCATCTCCCATCGAGAGTGAGAGCCTCCTTCCTTTCCTTGAGTCTGGGCTGACCATGTAAGTGGCTTCTGCCAACACAACGCAGTGCAAGTGATTACAGACGAGCCTGGTCCTCAAGAGGGTGCACATGTTTTCTCTTGCTCCTCTGCCATGAGAACATGCTCAGGCTAGCTTGCCTGAGGATGAAAGATGTGGGAAGAGCCAAGGGCTTTGAGGACTCATGATACCTGCTGCAGTCCCAGATATAAGATGGAGCCCAGCCAATTTAGCAGAGCTAACCAGCTGACCCATAGACTAAGGAGCAAAAACCAATATATATTCTTAAAAGTCACTGAGATTTTGCGGTTGTTTGTTACTCAGCACAATGGCAGCAGTAGGTAGTGACACAGAGACTTATATAGGAATTAAGCAGAGTCATCACTAGCCCTTACAGCTTCTTTCAACAAATTAGAAAAGGTGTCCTCTCTTCAAGATACTTTACTTCTATTTCTGGAAAATTATCATAATATAATAATTTTGCTAGAGCGAGACATTTCATGTCATCTGCTGGCAATGGTTAAAAAACATAAACAAAGATATTATGTCCACTATGGGAATGGTGCCCTCTAGAATTGTGCAGTGTCCAACCTGAGCTACCATACATGGAAACCTTGGAAAAGCAGGAGCTTTGGAGTCAGACAGCCATGGGTTCAAACTGCAGCTCTGGCACTTAAGGGCTGAATGAACTTGGCTAACGTGGCAACTGTATCTCTTTGAGCCTCAGTCTGTTCATCCTTAAAACGGGATCACAGTGATGTGAGGAAATTCATGAGCCAGGCACCAAATACATTTAGCACAGCACCTGGCACATAGGGGAACCCCCAGTAAATATCAGCCAGTAGTGGTGGTTAGAGTTCAATAACTAAAATAGCTTTAGTGATTATGACTTTGCTTCCTGTCTTCTGCCTTCACAGCCTGTCCCCCACCCAGCAGTCACAATAACTCTGTTAAAACCCAAGGCAATCAAGTCTTTTCCCTGCTCAAAACACTTCCACAATTCCTCAGAGCAAAGCCAAAGTCCCCCAAGGCCCCACATGACCTGTCACCCTGCCTAACGTCCCCATGTCATTTACTGCCACTCTTGCCCTTACTCTGCTCCACCTGCTGGCTTCTGGCTTGGTGTTCACTCCAGCTCTTCCCTCTCCTGGAATGCCCTTTCCTCAGCTGCTCGCACAACTGGATCCTTCTCACATTTCTGGCATTTGCCCTAAACACCCTACCTAAAATTCCAAAGTATTCCCCTTCCTAACTATTGCCAGCACTTCCTAGCTTTCTCCCCTGCATTTATCACCATTTGACATTCTACACCTGTGCAAATAGGTGAGCCACCAGCCACATGTGACTATTAACACTTGAAATGTAGCCAATCTAAATTAAGACATGCTCTAAGTACAAAATACACATCAGACTTTGAAGATGTAGTATAAATGAAAAAACAGAATGCAAAAATCTCTAAATTTTTATGTTGATTACATGTTGAAATGATAGTAATTTGGAAATATGGGTGTATTAGTTTCTTACTGCTGCTGTAACAAATTACCACACACTTAGTGGCTCATTAGAAGACAGATATATCATCTTACAGTTCTGGAGGTCCCAAATGAGTCTTACAGGGCTAAAATCAAGCTGTGTCTCTTCTGGAGGCTCTAGGGAGGAGTCTGTTCCCTTGCCTTTTCCAGCTTCTAGAAGCTGTCCGAATTCCTTTGCTCTCAGTGCCCTCTGCCTCACTCCAACCTCTGCCTCCGTCAGCACAACTCCCTCTCTCTGGGGCTCTCCTGCCTCCCTCTCTCCCTTCTGAGGATCCTTGACTTCACTGGGTGCATCCAGATGATCCAGAATGATCTCCCCATCTCCAGCTTTTTAGTCACTTCTGCAGTCCCTCTTGCCATGTGAGGTCACACTTTCACAAGTCCAGGGAATTGGTATGTGTGTATCTTTGGGAGTCTTTATGCTGCCTACCTTAATTGGGTGAAGTAAATGTATTATTAAAGTTATTTTTGCCTTTTTCTTTTTCTTTTTTTAATGTGGCTACCACAAAAGTAAAAATTACCTGTGTGGCTCCCACTCTGTTTCTACTGGACAGCACTGCTCTGTATGTTTTGCTAGTCTAATTATCTGTCTTCTTCCTACTAATAGAATGTCCCCTCCATGAAGACTGGGATTTCATTTTATTTACCACTATGTCTCTGGCACTGGCACAATTCCCAGAACATAGTGGGTCCTTAATAAATATTGGTTGAATGAAATATTAGGGATGTCTCTCCTGATGACCTCTCTCTCGCATGAACCCTCAGACACCCCCTACTCCCTGCATGGCTTCCTCCTCTTCTCCCCAAATCAGGGACCCAGGGTAGAAGCCAGATTGGGCCAGGGAGGAGGGCTATGGAACAATCCTGGAAGGCTTCCTAAAGGAGACAGTAAGGCTGGTTAGAAAAAGAATCCCAGATCAGTAAAGGTCTTCCAGATGTTGACGCTCTCCCTACAGAATGTGAACCTGGCTGTTTCCATGGAGGCAGATGTCAGGCCCCACCCCCTGGCCCAATGCAATGGTGATGGAGATGCGGCTGTCATGACAACTCCACATCCTCAGGATGGCAGGGTCTGTTCCAGCCAGATGCCCTTTGGGTGAATTAGAGTGATGTGGGATAAAAAAGCAGCTCAGTGAGGAGCTAAACCTTCCATTTTTAAAATTTTGGTATCATTAATCCACAATTACATGAAGAACATTATGTATACTAGGCTACCCCCTTCACCAAGTCCCACCCACATCCCCTTCACAGTCACTGTCCATCAGCATAATAAGATGCTGAAAAATCACTACTTGTCTTCTCTGTGTTGTAGAGCCCGCCCCGTACCCCGTCCACAATTATACATGCCAATTGTAATGCCCCCTTTCTTTTTCCTGCCCTTAACCCTCCCTTCCCACCCATCATCCCCAGTCCCTTTCCCTTTGGTAACTGTTAGTTCATTCTTGGGTTCTGTGAGTCTGCTGCTGTTTTCTTCCTTCAGTTTTTCCTTTGTTCTTATACTCCACAGATGAGTGAAATTATTTGGTACTTGTCTTTCTCTGCCTGGCTTATTTCACTGAGCATAATACAATCTAGCTCCATCCATGTTGTTACAAATGGTAGGATTTGTTTTCTTCTTATGGCTGAATAATATTCCATTGTGTATATGTACCACATCTTCTTTATCCATTCATCTACTGATGGACACTTACGTTGCATCCATTTCTTTGCTATTGTAAATAGGGCTGCGATAAATGTAGGGGTGCATCTGTCTTTTTCAAACTGGGCTCCTGCATTCTTAAGTTAAATTCCTAGAAGTGGAATTCCTGGGTTAAATGTTATTTCTATTTTGAGCATTTTGAGGAACCTCCATACTGCTTTCCACAATGGTTGAACTAACTTACATTCCCACCAGCAGTGTAGGAGGGTGCCCCTTTCTCGACAACCTCACCTACATTTGTTGTTGTTTGTCTTTTGGATGGTAGCCATCCTTACTGGTGTGAGGTGATATCTCATTGTGGTTTTAATTCGCATTTCTCTGATGAAAAGAGATGTGGAGCATGTTTTCATGTGTCTGTTGGCCATCTGAATTTCTTCTTTAGAGAACTGTCTATTCAGTTCCTCTGCCCATTTTTAATAGGATTATTTGCTTTCTGTTGGTTGAACTGTGTGAGCTCTTTATATATTTTGGATGTCATTTATCAGATCTGTCATTTATGAATATGTTCTCCCATACTGTAGGATACCTTTTTGTTCTATTGATGGTGTCCTCTGCTATACAGAAGCTTTCCAGCTTGATATAGTCCCACTTGTTCATTTTTACTTTTGTTTCTCTTGCCCAGGGAGATATGTTCAAGAAGAGGTCACTCATTTTTATGTCTAAGAGATTTTTGCCTATGTTTTTTTCTAAGAGTTTTATGGGTTCATGACTTACGTTCAAGTTGTTGATCTATTTTGAATTTACTTTTGTGTATGGGGTTAGACAGTGATTCACTTTCATTCTCTTAAATGCAGCTGTCCAGTTTTGCCAGCACCATCTGTTGAAAAGACTGTCATTTCCCCATTGTATGTCCATGGTTCCTTTATCGAATATTAATTGACCATATATGTTTGAGTTAATGTTTGGAGTCTCTATTCTGTTCCCTTCGTCTGTGGCTCTGTACTTGTGCCAGTACCAAATTGTTTTGATTATTGTGGCTTTGTAGTAGAGCTTGAAGTTGGGAGTGAGATCACCCCCACTTTATTCTTCCTTGTCAAGGTTGCTTTAGCTATTCGAGGTCTTTGGTGTTTCCATACAAACTTTTGAACTATTTGTTCCAGTTCATTGAAGAATGCTGTTGGTAATTTGATATTGCATCAAATCTGTATATTGTTTTGGGCAGGATGGCCAGTTTGACAATATTAATTCTTCCTAGCCAGGAGCACGGGATGAGTTTCCATTTGTTAGTGACCTCTTTAATTTCTCTTAAAGGGGTCTTGTAGTTTTCAGGGTATAGGACTTTCACTTCCTTGGTTAGGTTTATTCCTAGGTATTTTATTCTTTTTGATGCTATTGTGAATGGAATTGTTTTCCTGATTTCTCTTTCTATTAGTTCATTGTTAGTGTGTAGGAAAGCCTCCGACTTCTGTGTGTTAATTTTGTATCCTGCAACTTTCCTGTATTCCGGTATCAGTTCTAGTAGTTTTGGAGTGGAGTCTTTAGGGTTTTTTATGTACAGTATCATATCATCTGCAAATAGTGACAGTTTAACTTCTTCTTTACCAATCTGGATTCCTTGTATTTCTTTGTTTTGTCTGATTGCCGTGGCTAGGACCTCCAGTACTATGTTAAATAACAGTGGGGAGAGTGGGTATCCCTGTCTTGTTCCCGATCTCAGAGGAAATGCTTTCAGCTTCTCGCTGTTCAGTATAATGTTGGCTGTGGGTTTATCATATAGGGCCTTTATTACGTTGAGGTCCTTGCCCTCTATACCCATTTTGTTGAGAGTTTTTATCATGAATGGATGTTGAATTTTGTCGAATGCTTTTTCAGCATCTATGGAGATGATCATGTGGTTTTTGTCCTTTTTGTTGATGTGGTGGATGATGTTGATGGATTTTCGAATGTTGTACCATCCTTGCATCCCTGGGATGAATCCCACTTGGTCATGGTGTATGATCCTTTTGATGTATTTTTGAATTCAGTTTGCTAATATTTTGTTGAGTATTTTTGCATCTACCTTCATCAGGGATATTGGTCAGTAGTTTTATTTTTTGGTGGGGTCTTTGCCTGGTTTTGGTATTAGGGTGACGTTGGCTTCATAGAATGAATTTGGGAGTATTCCCTCCTCTTCTGTATGTTGGAAAACTTTAAGGAGAATAGGTTTTATGTCTTGTCTGTATGTCTGATAAAATTCTGAGGTAAATCCATCAGGCCCGGGATTTTGTTCTTAGGTAGTTTTTGATTACTGCTTCAGTTTCGTTGCTGGTAATTGGTCTGTTTAGATTTTCTGTTTCTTTCTGGGTCAGTCTTGGAGGTTGTATTTTTTTAGGAAGTTGTCCATTTCTCCTAGGTTTTGCACCTTGTTAGCATATAGGTATTCATAGTATTCTCTAATAATTCTTTGTATTTCTCTGGGGTCTGTCGTGATTTTTCCTTTCTCGTTTCTAATTCTGTTGATGTGTGTTGATTCTCTGTTTCTCTTAATAAGTCTGGCTAAAGGCTTATCTATTTTCTTTATTCTCTCGAAGAACCAGCTCTTGGTTTCATTGATTTTCTTCTATTGTTTTATTCTTCTCAATTTTATTTATTTCTTCTCTGATCTTTATTATCTCCCTCCTTCTGCTGACCTTAGGCCTCATTTGTTCTTCTTTTTGAATTTTTATAATTGTGACATCAGACTATTCATTTTGGATTATTCTTCCTTCTTTAAATATGCCTGGATTGCTATATACTTTCCTCTTAATACTGCTTTTGCTGTGTCCCACAGAAGTTGGGGCTTTGTGTTGTTGTTGTCATTTGTTGCCATATATTGCTGGATCTCCATTTTAATTTGGTCATTGATCCATTGATTATTTAGGAGCCTGTTGTTAAGCCTCCCTGTGTTTGTGAGCTGTTTTGCTTTCTTTGTACAATTTATTTCTAGTTTTATATCTTTGTTATCTGAAAAGTTGGTTGGTAGGATTTCAATCTTTTGGAATTTACTGAGGCTCTTTTTGTGGCCTAGTATATGGTCTCTTCTGGAGAATGTTTCATGTGCACTTGAGAAGAATGTGTATCCTGTTGCTTTTGGATGTAGAGTTCTATAGATGTCTATTAGGTCCATCTGTTCTAATGTGTTGTTGAGTGCCCCTGGGTCCTTACTTATTTTCTGTCTGGTGGATCTGTCCTTTGGAGTGAGTGGTGTGTTGAAGTCTCCCAAAATGAATGCATTGCATTCTATTTCCTCCTTTAGTTCTGTTAGTATTTGTTTCACATATGTTGGAGCTCCTGTGTTGGGTGCATATATATTTATAATGGTTATATCCTCTTGTTGGACTGAGCCCTTTATCATTATGTAATGTCCTTCTTTATCTCTTGTTACTTTCTTTGTTTTGAAGTCTATTTTGTCTGATACTAGTATTGCAACACCTGGTTTTTTCTCCCTGTTGTTTGCATGAAATATCTTTTTCCAGCCCTTGACTTTTAATCTGTGCATGTCTTTGGGTTTGAGGTGAGTCTCTTGTAAGCAGCATAGAGATAGGTCTTGCTATGTTATTCATTCTATTACTCTGTGTGTTTTGATTGGTGCATTCAGTCCATTTATATTTAGGGTGATTATTGAAAGATATGTACTTATTACTTATTGTCATTGCAGGCTTTAGATTTGTGATTCCCAAAGGTTCAAGGTTTGCTTTTTTGCTACCTTAATGTCTTACTTAACTCGCTTATTGAGCTATTATAAACACAGTCTGTTGATTATTTATTTCTCTCACTTCTTATTCCTCCTCCTCTATTCTTCATATGTTGGGGTTTTTTTTCTGTGCTCTTTTTAGGAGTACTCCCATCTAGAGCAGTCTCTCTAAAATACCCTGTAGAGGTGGTAACAGGAGGCAAATTCACTCAACTTTTGCTTGTCTGGGAATTGTTTAATCCCTCCTTCATATTTTAATGATAATCGTACTGGATACAGTATCCTTGGTTCAAGGCCCTTCTGTTTCATTGCAATATATCATGCCATTCTCTTCTGGCCTGTAAGGTTTCTGTTGAGAAGTCTGATGATATCCTGATGGGTTTTCCTTTGTAGGTGACCGTTTTTCTCTCTCTGGTGCCTTTAATACTTTGTCCTTGTCCTTGACTTTTGCCATTTTTATTATTATGTGTCTTGGTGTTGTCCTCTTTGGATCCCTTCTCTGGGGAGTTCTGTGTGCTTCGGTAGTCTGTGCAACTATTTCCTCCCCCAGTTTGGGGAAGTTCTCAGCAATTATTTCTTGAAAACACTTTCTATCCCTTTTTCTCTCTCTTCTTCTACTGCTACCCCTACAATGCAGATACTGTTCCTTTTGGATTGGTCATAGAGTTCTCTTAATTTTGTTTCATATCTGGATATCCTTTTATCTCTCTCTGCATCAGCCTCTATGTGTTCCTGTTCTCTGGTTTCTATTCCATCAATGGCCTCTACATCTTATGCATTCTGCTTATAAATCCTTCCAGAGATTGTTTCATTTCTGTAAACTCCCTCCAGACGTCATCCCTTAGCTCTTGTATATTTCTCTGAAGCTACAATAGCATGTTTATGATTTTTATGTCGAATTCTTTTTCAGGGAGACTGGTTAGGTCTGTCTCTGCAGATTCTCTTTCAGGTGTTGTGTGAACTATCTTGGACTGGACTAAATTTTTTTGCCTCTTAATGGTGATAGGGGTGGCTGTAGGCAGGTTGTGGGTGTGTCAGCTGGGAGAAGAAAGCCCTTTCCTGCTTACTGGAGGCCTTGCCCTTCTCCACTGCCTGTGACTGTTACCTGCACTCCTGGAGTAGCCACTGGGTTAGTCCCCTAAGCTGCTGTGGATGGGGTCTCTGTCAGAGCAGCGCAGAGCCCTCCAGGGAGTGGCAGGCACACCAGGTGCACTCCTCCGTGATATCGGCACACCTGCCCGGCAGCTGTGTGCCAGCAGCAGCCTTTGGGTGTGGCCTGGGTGGCTGTGAGTCAGGCTGGGATTCTGCATGACTCCTGGGAGCATGGCTGCTCCCTCTGGCACCGCTGCAGGTGTGCATGGGCCTCTGCCTTGGCCCTCTAGCGCTGCCTCTGCTGGCATGCATGGGCCACTCCCAGGCTGCTCAGTCGCTGCCACCACCGAGGGCCTGCGTGGACCTCTCCCAGTCCCCTCTGGCACCGCTGGCACATGCGGGTCACTCCTGGTCCCCTTGGGCCAAACCGTCCCCAGTGCATGCTGCCACTCTCCCACTACTGGGCCAGTGTGTCGGGGTCCAGACCAGTTGGGGGAACGACTGGCAGGCTGTGTAGTGCCACGAGGGGCTTCAGAGCTGCGCTGCTGCCCAGGGACGTAGGACACCTAAAGTTCCTCGGGATTCCCAGCTGCTGGCTGTTTGTGCCGGGACGAAGTCGTCCAGCTATGCGGTCCCTGTCTCTTTAAGACTTGCAAAAAGCACTCCCTTATCTTTTGTCTTAGGGGCGCCAGTTGCCGGGACCTGCCTGCAGATTTTTCTTTTCTGTTTCTCTAATATACAAGTGCACCTTGTGTCTGCACTCTGGGTGCAGATTTCTAGAGCTGTTTGTTTAGCAGTCCTGGGTTTTCACTAGCTTCCCATTCTGACTCCTTTCTTTCTGCCAGGTTCTGGGGTGGGGGTGGGGGGGCGTTCGGGTCCCGCCTGGCCGCAGCTTGTATCTTACCCCCTTCGTATGCTGTTGAGTTCTCACAGATGTAGATGTATCCTGGCTATTGTATTGTATCCATTGGTGTCCCTTTTAGGAATAGTTGTATTTATTGTATTTTTCATAAATATATATGTTTTGGGGAGGAGATTTCCAATGAACTACTCATGCCACTATCTTCCCGTGTTTCTGACCTATTTTTGAAGGTTATGAATCCCACTGTACCACCTATCATGCTGGCTGGGGGCAGTCTAACGGGACCCTGGCACCCTGGCTCTCAGTCTTCCAGCTGTGGTTATGCTTTCCTGTCTTTTCCATTTGGAACGTCTGGGGCATTTCCGAATGCACGGAGATGACTGTCCCAGGGCCCTGGCACCTCAGCGCCTGGACCTCTCCTCCCCCAAACACCTTGCCTCCAGCATTCCTCAGTCCCGTCCTCCCTCCATGACCAGAGCGGACTCCAGTCTCAACCAGCACCCACACCCGCTCCCTGCACAACCTCAGCTTCAGGCTATCCACACCAGCACCCCACCTGGGCTTTTCCAGATCACTCCATCAGGCGTCCCACTCCAGAGTTCCTTCAACCGGACCAGGACCTCCGTTCCACTAATCCAACTGCTTTCTGTCCTTTCCGCCTACTTTGGGGCCACTTTGCCCTCACCCAGTTTACAACCTGTGGCTGATCACTGCAATTGCTTCCCTGCACCCGTCCTGAACTCCTTTTGCTCCTCTCACTCAGAGGAAGGACCCCAACTATCCGCCTAATGTGGGCTGTCCCTGCTCAGATGAGTGGCTGGAGAAAAACCCTTAATCATGTTGACACATCTCCTTGACCTTCAGGAACTTGGACCTCAAGGGGGTGCTAATGTCTGGCAAATCGCTCTAAGAACCTTAGCCCATTTGCTCTTTCAGTATCCTTAAAAAATTGAAATTGTAGCAAAAGGTACATAACCTAAAATATACTATTTTAGAGGACACAATTCAGTGCCATAAACCATGTTCACAATGTTGTGCAATCATCAACATTCGCAGGTCACTCCATCTGGCATCCCACTCCAGAATTCCTCCCGAGAACTTTTTCATTACACCAAAGAAACTGTTCACATTACACACTAATTCCCCATTCTCTCCTTTCCCCAGCCCCCTGGTAACGACTAATCTACTTTCAGTATGTACAGATTTGTTTAGTCTGAATATTTCATGTAAATTGAATCATGCAATATTTGTTTTTTTATGTCTGGCTTATTGCACTTAGCCTAATATTTTCAAGGTTCATGTATAGTTGTAGCATGAGCCAGAATGTCATTTCATTTTTTTTCTTTGAGGTATTTTATTTCTATGTATGTACCACACCCTAGAAAAAAAATCCCAGAACTTTCTCTCCTGTGTGTTTTTCTTGTGCCTCCTCTTGGTCCACTATGCCAGCTCTGGTTATTGGCACAATAAAACCAAACCACCTGTGAGGTTCACCAAATTCCCACCTCTGTAAACATCGATGATTTCAAATTTGCCAATGTAATCATGCCTCATTATCACAATTAGAAACTGGAAAATAACTCTGAAGCACAGCCTAACAAGAACTTGGCATGTGCCTCTCTTTTTGGCATTAATGCTTTTGAGCTCTTGAGAGCTGTGGCCAGGATGTGCAGTAGGCCTGGTCCCTGGATGTTTTAATACCTTCTCCTCTTTTCTCAAATTCCTGCACCTCTTGTCTTCCTGCCCACTGTCAATGGGGATCTTGCTTCCTACCTCAAAAGAGAACTAATCAGAAGAAAAGTTCACCAGAATCCTATCACCCTTCAACCCTCATTTTCTCCTATTACATGGTATGCCAGTTATCTGCTACTGTATACCAAAGAGCCCCAAACATTAAACAACCCTTGTATTATATTCACTGGTCCTGTACATCAGAAATTTGCACAGGGCACAGTAAAGAGAGCTTGTCTCTGCTCTGTGATGTCTGGGGCCTTACCTGGCAAGACTTGTACACCAGCTATGACTTGATGGCTGGTGGCTAGAATCAGCTGGAGGAGGCTTTACTCGTGTCCAGCAGTTGGTGCTGGCAGTTGCTGGCTGGGACCTCAGCTGAGCTCACTGCTGGAACATCTCCATACAACTTCTCTGACTAGCTGATCTTCCTCACAGCACGGTGGCTGAGTGCCAAGAGTGAGTGCCCTAAGAGCAAGTGGGAAGTGCCTGCCATTTAATGAGGTAGCCTTGGAAGCTTCACCTCTACTACAATTTATTGGTCAAGGCAGACACAAAGTTTTGCCCAGGTTCAAAGAGAGGGAACACGGTGTAGGGCTTAAAGATGGTGGAAGAGGAATTCAAGGTGGAAACCTCCTCCCAGGAACACATAGAAGAAGAAAATACAGCAAATACAATGAAACTTGAAAATGACCCGAAGCCTGAAGAACAGACCCCATGCACTGGAGGAAGAAGAGAGGAGCACAGAGAAAAAGGTAAAGTTGCAAAGCTGAGATTGGGCAAGACCCAAGCCCTCCCCCGACCCCATCCAACAGGGCAGGAGAAAGAGGAACAGAGCAGGCAGTGGGTAGAAACCCAGGAGTGCTGCACACCTGGCCCTGGAGATCTGCTCTGGGAGCACAAGCCCACCGTATATTGGGTACTGGTAACTAGTAGGGCTGGACTCCAGGTACAGGAAGAACACTATGAGGCTGAGACTCTAGCCAGTATGCTAGTCCAGATACCCAAAGCAGAGGCAGCAGTCTGAATGACCTGCCACCAGTGGGAGGAATAGCAGAAGGGCAAGGGTTGGCCGGAACTCTCTCCCCAGGAGAAAGGGCAGGTAGAAGATACCTCCACAGCCCTTCCTTGGCCCAGCAGATAAGGAACACTTGAGAGCTCCAGATACTCCATCCCCGTTGGTGGCAGTGCTGTCCCAGAGGATCCCCCTTGCATGCACGGCTGGGAGCCAGCCCACTTGGCACAGCAGCAGTATCAGAGTTTACTGCCTGGCATGCAGAGGGAGACTCTCCCAGCTTCCTTGGCTCCATTTCAGCCCACCCAGGGAGTGTCCAGAGGAGCCATCCCCAAGAGCTCCTTCCTCCCTGTGGGTGTCCAAACCCAGTACTGTGTGTCCAGGTGGGGCAGGACCACACATCTGTCTGCCTACCCCATTAGCCCTGCAGCCCTGCCATTGCTGCAGGCCAGGTGGAGGGCAGCCCCATCCACAGTGAGCCCAACAGAGATTTCTGAGGTGATCACAAAGGCAACAGCTCAAGCCACTGCCCACACAGACTTGGGCCATTACAGACACCAGACAGAAAGGCGCCCCACCCATGGCATGACAGTAGCTGGGGCCACTGCAAAATAGAACCAGGCTCTAAAGAGTAAATAATTTGAGCTTCTGGGCACCAGAGCACACCTTCTTCATAAAGCTATTACTCTATACCAGAAAGCACAGCAGAGACATCTAATAGAAAGGAAGAAACACAGAATCCCTGAGAAAATGAGCAGGTAGAGGAAAATGATCTAAAAAAACTGCAGGACAGATCCCCAGAAAGAGGGCTAAATGAGACAGCGATCACCAATCTTATTGACAAATATTTCAAAATAAAAGTCATGAACATGCTCACGGATTTCCAGGAGAGTATTCAAGATCTCAGGGAGGACTTCAACAAAGAGATAGAAGAACTGAAAAAGGGCCACTCAGAGCTGAAGAATACAGTATCTGAGACAATATCTACAATGGAGGGATTTAAGAGTAGATTGGTCAGGTAGAGGAAATGGTGATAGAGTTGGAAATCAGAGAACACGAAAACAAAGAAGCTGAGAAACAGAGAAAAAAAGGATTTCTAGAAGTAGAAGAATGATAAGAGAGTTAAGTGACCAATCCAAACAAAACAATCTTTGCTTAATAGGGGTACAAGAAGAAGAGAAATACAAAGGGTTAAAAACTCTCTTTAAGGAAAGAATTCTTGAAAACTTCCCCATTTAGGAAAAAGAATAGACACTCAGGTCATGGAAGTGCAGAGATCCTGTAACAAAAGAAAACGCCCAGCAAGACAACACCACCATAATAATTAAAATAGCAAAGATCAAAGATAAGGAGAGAGGGTTGAAAGCAGCCAGAGAGAGAAAAAAGTTTACTTACACAGCAAATCCCATCAGGCTATCAGCAGACTTCTTAACAGAAACTCTACAGGCAAGAAGGTAGTGGCAAAATACATTTAATATATTGAAACACAAGGACCTCCAACCAAGAATCCTTTACCTGGCAAGATTATCATTTAAATTTGAAGCAGGTATTAAACAATTTCTAGATGAATAAAAGTTGAAGGAATATGCCGTCACGAGCTAGTGTTACACAATATAGCAAAGGGACTGCTCTAGATGGGAATGACCCTAAGGCTAAGTACCTTTCACCAGTGAAAATAAGCCCAGAGTAAAGGTTGTAGACCAACTAATTATCAAGTATGAAATTAAAGCAAAAAAGAAGCAAAATTGACTATGCAGAAAATCAGTCAAGGGATACACAAAAAGTGCATATTATGACATCTAATATGAAAAATGTGGAGGAGGAATAAGAAGGAAAAAAAGTACCTTCAGATTGTGTTTGAAATAGAGTAATCAGCAATTTAAGATAGACTATTATGTAGTAAGAAGCTATCCTTGATTCTTTGGTAACCACAAAACTAAAGCCTACAATAAATACGCACACACACAAAAATAAATGTAAAAAAAAAAAGAGAGAAATACACTTACAACACAAAGGAAAACCATCAATAACTAGAGGAAAGTATGAGAGAAACAAACAGGGATTTTTAAAAAACAACCAGAAAACAATTAATAAAATGCCAATAAGTACTTATCTATCAATAGTCACCTTAAATGTAAATGGACTGAATGCACCAATCAAAAGACATAGAGTGGCACAATGGATAAAGAAACAGGATCCATCTATAGCCTGTCTACAAGAGACTCATTTCCGACCCAAACACATACAGAGATTAAAAATGATAGGGTGGAAAAAGATATTCCATGCAAATAATAGGGAGAGAGAAGCAGGATTAGATAAATTACACAAAGGAAACAAAACGACCTACAAACAAATGAAGGCTAAAGAGCATGCTTCTAAATAATCAATGGATCAATGAAAAAATTAAAAAAGAAATCAAGCAATACATGGAGACAAATGAAAACAAAACACAACAGCCCCAAATCTGTGGGACATGGCAAAGGCAGTTCTAAGAGGAAAGTACACAGCAATAAAGCTTACCTCAAGAAACAAGAACAATCCTAAATAAACAGTCTAAAATCACAATTAAAGAAACTAGAAAAAGAAAGACAAATGAAACCTGAAGTCAGTGAAGGAGGGACATGATAAAGATCAGCACATAAATAAATTGAGAAGAATAAAACAATAGAAAAACCAATAAAACCAGGAGCTGGTTCTTTGAGAAAATAAACAAAATAGATAGACCCCCTAGCCAGACTTATCAAGAAAAAAGAGAGTGTACACAAATAAACAGAAACGGAAATGAAGAAAGAATAATCATAGCAGATACCCCAGAAACACAAACAGTTAGTAGAGAATACTATGAAAAATTATAAGCCAATAAATTGGACAACTTAGAAAAAATGGACAAGATCCTAGAAAAATACAACCTTCCAAGACTGACCCAGGAAGAAAGAGAAACTCTGAACAGTCTGATTACTAGCAATGAAATAGAACTGGTAATGAAAGAAAAAAAAAGTCCCCAAAACAAAACTCCAGTACCAGACAGTGTCATAGCCAAATTCTACCAAATACTTAAAGAAGAGCTAATACCCACCTTTCTTAAAGCATTCCAAAAACTAGAAGAGGAGGGAAAACTTCCAAACTCATTCTGTGTGTCCACAAAAAGATAAAATTACAGACCAATATACATGATGAACATAGATGCAAAAATACTGAACAAAATATTAACAAACTGAATTAAAAAAATACATCAAAAAAGCCATCTATCATGACTAAGTGGGATTTATTCCAGGATGCAAGCATGGTACAATATTCACATATCCATCAATATCATATACCACAATAACAAAAAGGAGGATAAAAATCACATGATCATCTCTGTAGATGCTGTAAAAGCATTTGACAAAATTCAACATCCATTCATGATAAAAGCTCTCAACAAAATGAGTATAGAGACTACCTCAACATAATAGAGGCCATATACAACAAACCCACAGCTAACATCATACCTAACAGCAAAAAGCTGAAAGCTTTTCCTCTAAGATCAGGAACAAGACAAAGATGTCCACTCTCACTATTTTCATTCAACATAGTACTGGAGATTCCGGCCACAGCAATCAGACAACACAGAGAGATAAAAGGCACCCAAACTGGTAAGGAAGTGATTAAACTCTCACTATTTGCACATGACATGATATTATACATAGAAAACCCTGAGAAAAACTAGTAGAACTAATAACTGAACTCAGCAAAGTTGCAGGATACAAAATTAATACACAGAAATCTGTTGCATTCCTATATACAAACAACAAACTAGTGAGAAGAGAAATCAGGATAACAATTACATTTACAACTTCATCAAAAAGAATAAAATACCTAGAAGTAAACCTAACCACAGAGGTGTAAGACCTATACTCTGAAAACTACAAGACACTCATGAGAGAAATTATAAAAGACACCAAAAAATGAAAATGTATCCCATGCTCATGGGTAAGAAGAATTAATATTGTCAAAATGGCCATCCTGCTCAAAGCAATTTACAGATTCAATGCAATCCCAATCAAAATACCAACAGCATTCTGCAACGAACTAGAGTAGTTTAAAATTCATATGGAACCACAAAAGACCCTGAATAGCCAAAGCAATCCTGTGCAAGAAGAGCAAAGCTGGCGGGATTACACTCCCTGATTTCAAACTCTACTACAAAGCTCCAGTAATCAAAACAAATTGGCACTGGCGCAAGAACAGACACATAGATCAACGGAACAGAATAAAGAGACCAGAGATAAACCCATGCACATATGACCAATTAATATACAATAAAGGAGCCATTTATATACAATGGGGAAAGACAGCCTCTTCAGCAACTGGTGTAGGCAAAACTGGACAGCTACATGTAAGAGAATGAAACCTGGATTATTGTCTAACTCCATACACAAAAACAAACTTGAAATGGATCAAAGACCTGAATGTAAGTCATGAAACCATAAAACTCTTAGAAGAAAACATAGGCAAAAATCTCTTGAATATAAGCATGAGCAATGTTTTCCTGGACGCGTCTCCTTGGGCAAGGGAAACAAAAAATGAACAAGTGGGACTACATCAAACTAAAATGCTTCTGTACAGAAAGGACACCATCAGCAGGACAAAAAGGCATCCTGCAATATGGGAGAATATATTTGTAAATGATTCATCTGATATGGTGTGAACATCCAAAATATAAAAAGAACTTGTACACTTCAACACCCAAAAAACAAATAAGCCAGTTAACAAATGGGCAAAGGTCCTGAACAGACACTTCTCCAAAGAAGAAATACAAATGGCCAACAGGCACATGAAAAATTGCTCCACATTGCTAATCATCAGGAAAGTGCAAATTAAAACCACAATGAGTTATCACTTCACACCAGATAGAATGGCCACTATCCAAAAGACAAGAAACAATAAATGCTGGTGAGGGCACAGAGAAATAGGAACCCTCCTACAACGTTGGTGGTACTGCAAATTGGTACAACTGCTGTGGAAAGCTTCCTCAAAAAACTAAAAATAAAAATACCATTTGACCCAGTAATTCCACTCCTAGCAATTTACCAGAAGAAAACAAAATCCCCAATTTGAAAAGATATATGCACCCCTATGTTTATAGTGGCACTATTTTCAATAGCCAAGATATGGAAGCAATGTAAGTGTCCATCAATAGATGAATGGATAAAGAGGTGGTTCATGTATACCATGGAATTTTATTCACCCATAAAAAGAGAAGATATCCTACCATTTGTAACAACTAGGATGGATCTAGAGGCTATTATGCTTAGTGAAATAAGCCAGGGAGAGAAAGACAAATACCATATGATTTCACTTATTTGTGGAATATGAAAAAAAAGCAAAACAAAAGGAACAAAACAGCATTAGACTTATAGACACAGAGAAGTGACCGTGGTTGCCAGGGGAAGGGGAGGGGGATAAAAGGGCACAATAATTCACAATCACAGTATAAGTTGATCATGGGGACTGTTGAACCACTGCGATGTACCTATGAAACCAACATAAGATTGCATATTAATGATACTTTAAGAAAAAATAAGCTTAAGAAAAGGGAGGGAACACAACTTCACAAAAAACACTTTTGTGTTTCAATGGGAGAAATGTCAAAGTCACACTCTGAGAGCATGTGGGATGGGAATGATTGTTGTGGCCATCTTTAGAGAACACATCTCCCTACTAATGATGAACTATGACCCTGAGTCCAGGCTCCTTTCCCCTCTTGCCTGCTTAAGGATAACATTCCAGCCATTCTCCCTTCTCCCCTCTGCTTCTCCTCCAGAGTCTAGGAATCTAGATCATCCCCATCAGCACACAAAACTGATGTTTAATCTCTTTTGATTTATCAGAAACAAAAACAAAAACTTGACTCCCTAGCCCCTGTGTCCCAACTATACTTAACTTTTCTCCACTCAGTGTTTTAACATCTGCTACAGTCCATATTCCCCTAGTCTGTCTTCTATTAGAGTATCAGCTCAATAGCTGGGACTCCAGCCTCCATTGCTCACCATCATCTATACCCTCAGCCCACAGAACAGTGCTGGCACATAGTAGCTGCTCAATTTATATTTTTTGAACAAATGTTCTTGGTGAAACTGGTGTTAGTAGTTGCCTCCAGGAGGGGGAAATGGGTGGAGAACAGATAAATGTTATTTAACAATCTGACTTGCCTCCACCCAATGGGAGAGGCATTTTTTCTAATTTTTAAAAATTGTGAAATAGATACTTTTCCCCTTGCCTTTTAAGTCTTAAGAACTTTGCACCCTGACCATATCTCACGTATTTAAATTAATGAGTTACACTATTTTTAAAAAGGAGCTGACATGAAATGAGTCAGCACCTGGACGTAGTTACGATCGGGAAATGTACGAGCCCCTTTGCTGGCTCCACACCCTGCCTGTCTCCCATCCATCTTCCCCCTGAATTATAATTCCTAGAAACCTCTGTGTCCTTTAAGACTCCCTGACTCTGGTCCAACCCAAGGCTATCCCTGTTTATCTGACCACTTCAGAGCCTTCACCACAGGCATGCAGCCCAGCAGAGGTGGCTGAAGCTGGGAATCCTCCCGTAGAATGGCCTTTGGTGGTGGGATGAAAGAAAGTGGCCAGGCAGGGAGCTCAGGAACACGGGGGCTGGGCCAGGAAGAGGTGAAGGCTGAGGGAAGGTAGGGAGGTAGAGAAGGCGAGCCTTCCTGTGGTGACCAGGGCATTTACTGAGCACCTGCTATATACCCAGGCATGTGCTGGGCATTTTCTGGGCCCCTGCTGTGTACCTAGGCATGTGCTGGGAATATAGTGGTGACAGCCCTGCCATCACAGGGCAGTAGAAGAGACACATGAGTGACGAGAGAGTGACAACCTAGAATGAACAGGATCGAGATGCGAGGGAGGGGTATCTGATGCAGTCAAGGAGGTCTTCCTGGGGAAGCGGCCGCCAAGCTCCTCATAGAGTCCGACACCCATGGCAATCCAGCTCTTCAGCCCCAACTGATGACACTTTCTCTCACTCCCTTGAAGCCAGCCACAGGGCCTTCTTTCTGATTCCTGTACTCTCCAAGCTTATTCCCCAACCTCTGCACCATTGCACTTGCTGTTCCCTGTGCGTGATGCTCTCTTCTCACTTCCTCACCAGGCATCTCCTCCTCTGTCAGATTGCAGAACAATTGTCCTTGCAGCATTTAACTCTTTCAAGAAAGTCCTTTGTTTCTAGTTTCTGTTGACACTTTTTTTCCTGCCTTCCAGCTAGGAAGTGACCTCTCCTCGGCCCCTGCTCCCTAATCCCTGGCAGAGAGCCTGATGCCTGGCAAATCTTTGGTATGTGAAAGAAGGAAGCCAGAATTTCTGGGATAAAACCACAGTCTGGTGAGGAGGTTGGAGGAGGGAGTTCCATGCAGAGGGAACAGCACAGGCAAAGGTGTGGAGCAAAGAGAGCTGGTGATTCCGAGGCCCTGGGGCAGGCTGTGTGGGGCTCGGAGGAGGAGCAGGAGAAGGAAGGAGGGCAGAGAGGAAGTGAGGAGGAGGACTAGGGAGGACTCCGGCAGGACTCCGCGTGTGAAAGGCCCCGAGCTTTGGTCCTCAGGCCAGCTGGAGGTGGAGGAACTTAGAGGGATCGTTCTACTTAGGGGCGAGGTGACCAATGTATGTTTTTGGAAGAGCCTGTGGCTGGCTTGTAGCTGCCATGGGCAGAGGGCAGGTCCTAAGGGACAGATCTGGCTTCCCAGGACCTTCTAAGGGCTGTGTGCAGAACATTCCACCACATGACCTTCTAGAACAGGCCACAACAGCTTAGCAGCACTGTCTGGTCCCCTCTCTCAGGTCACTGTCCCCACCTTCTCACAGCCTGGGCTTGCTCTCCTCCACACTGACCCTGGTCTCCACAACAGTCGGAGGTGGTATTTTTCACAGAACTCTTGAAAAAAATGTTAATAGATAATTAAAGGCACATGGCACAGATTTCTATAAGTCCAAGCAGAGATACAGTGTAAGCCTTCTCTTCTCCCTTCTCCAAGGCCCCCCTCTGGGAGGCACTGGGGCCACCAGTTTCAAGAGATTTCTCCCAGAGCTAGGCTATTGTATGTAAGCGAATATGAGGTAATACTGTTCAGGTTATTCACAGGATTCTACACCTTAGATTTTTGCTCAAGAGTATTTTCATTTATTCAACACATGTTTATTGAGAATCTACTATATGCCAGGCACTGTTCTAGGCACTGGGGATACAGCACAGAAGAAAACAGACAAAATTCCCTGCTTTCCTGGAGCTAACATTCTAGTCGGGGAGACAGACAGGAGACAGATAAAATGACAAGTACATTGAACTACTTAATAGGTCAAAAAGCAATGGTAAGTGTGATTAACAAAACATAAAGCAGGCAAAAGCATTGGAATATTAAGGAAGCAGGTTACTATTTTTTGACAAGGTGGTCAGAGAAAGCCCCACTAACAGGTGACATCTGAGGAAAGGCCTGATACTGGTAAGGGAGCAAGTCATTTAGAAATCTGGGTGTAAGGGTGGGAACAGCAGAGAAGACAGCAAGTACAAAGGTCCTGAGGCAGGAGTGAACCTGAAGTGTTTTCAGATCCAGGAAGGAAAGCAGTGTGACTGGAGAAGAATGAGTGAGAGGGAGTGTTGGGGGTCAGATTCAATCCTGCAGAGCCCTGTCCAGAAGCAGGCTTTTGCTTTCTCACTTTGGAAATGCCTCACTGGCATGCTGGGCCTGGCTTGTAACAGTTTGTGAGAGCTGACTGCTAAGATTTGGGGTATTTTGAAAGCAACTTGTTAAACATCACCATTACTAAAGATTAAATTAAACTTTTAAGTAAAAAATGGTATAAAACACAAAGATAATAAGTAGTCAAAAACTTGCTGCTTCCTACCCAAGTGTTCATCAGTAGATGAATGGTAAAGAAAATGTGGTACATATACACAATGGAATATCATTCAGCCATCAGAAGAAAACAAATCCTACCATTTGCAACAACATGGATGGAGCTAGAGGGTATTAGTGAAATAAGCCAGGTTGAAAACACAAGTATCAAATGATTTCACTCATCTGTGGAGTATGAGAACAAAGAAAAAAAAAAACGGAAGGAACAAAACAGCACCAGAGTCACAGAACCCAAGAATGGAGTAACAGTTACCAAAGGGAAAGGGACTGGGGAGGATGGTTGGAAAGCAATGGATAAGAGGAAAAAAAGGGGCATTACTATTAGCAGACATAATGTGTGTGGGGGTACGGGGAGGGCTATACAACACAGAGAAGACAAGTAGTGATTCTATAGCATCTTACTATGCTGATGGACAGTGACTGTAATGGGGTATGTGTGGGGGACTTGATGATGGGGGGAGTTTAGTAAACTTAATGTTGCTCATGTAACTGTAGATTAATGATACCAAAAAAAAAATACTGCTTCCTAATTATTGCAGCACATTTTACTACCATTTCTGCCCTAGAGGTTTTACATCTATTGTGTCTGCTGGTAGAAATACTACATAGTGGTGAGCTATTGCTGTTTCTTGCAAACGCTGCAGTCAGTGTCACATTGATGGCTTCAAATCAGCCATGGTGGGAGTATTTACACCAGTGACATTGGCAACCCATACAAAGCAGCGCTGTATCCACTCCCAGAAAGCCAGTGATTATTTCCCAGCTCGCGACCACTGTAATGCACAGGGATTTGGCTCATTCTTTTGTAAAGCTGCATGGTATGGGTAGGCCATAGATATTTTGCTGATGAGCTATTAATTTGTTTCCGGTCTTCTGCTAACACTGACAGTGCTTTGGTGAACTCCCACACATACGACTGTTGCCCAGGAATAAACCCCTCTAAGAAGGGCTGTGTCAAGGGTATGGGTGTTCTCACATGAATACCTGTTGCCTAATGTCTTCCCATGGAGGCTGCACCAATTTCCACACCCACCAGCAGTGGGTCAGGCTGCAGAGGCTTCTCTTAGAGATGCAAACTCTGCTGCTTAAACCTTGTGATGGCTCCCACTGCGCCCAGGATGAAGCCTCTGATCTTCCCAAGGCAGAGGCCCTTCACTGGCGGATCTTGTCTGTTTGTCTTGCAACTGGAAGTCTGCACCATGACCCTTCATAAACTCCACATGATAGCCACCTTGGTAATCTTCTGCCTGTCCCTGGCATGGGCCATGCTCCCATCCACACTTGCTTGCTCATACCTTTATTTCCCTTCTCTGAGAGCTTACTTCCCAGCACCTATCACCACACAAACTCCCACTCATTCACTTTGGCCCTTTCTGTTCCAAGAAGATGAAATCCCCACTGTAACTGTCTTCTGAAAAATCATGAATTGATTGGCTCCTCTGAGTGAAAAATCATCACATTTTCCGGCTTCAGGCACAGCTGGCTCCAGGGGCTTGAATGATGCCATGAGGCCAGTCTTGGCTTGTTGGCTCTGTTCTCTTCTGCATCAGCACACTTTGGTAACCTCTGCTTTTAGAGATCCCCTTCATGGTCACAGGAGGCAAAGAGCTGGGAATGGAGGGAAAGTTCCAGGCAGAGAGAAGAGCCCATGGAGTGCCAGACCTGGTGCCAGATCCCAGACCCTGGTTGCCCCTCACCAACAACCCAATAGCCACACGCCACCCTGCAGGCCTAACTCCAAAGAGGGGACCTGGTCCTGCCCACTTGCTAAATTCTTCAATTGAGAGGCAGAGTGGGAACAGAGTGGGTGGAGAGCCAGTGCTAGGGCTCTGGATGCAGCTGGGTTCAAATCCTGTTTCTGCTCTTTGCGGTGGTGAAAGGTTCAGAGATAGAAAGTGGGACAATCTCAAACACTGTGAATGTGCTCAAAGCTGCTGAATTGTTCTCTTTAAGATGGCTGAATAGTCAGTGACATTTTACTCACATTTTACCACAGTACCAAGAGAATGAGGTTCTAGATGCTAACAAATAATAATAAGATAAAATAAAAAGGAGAAAAACAAAAGTCCCGGCTCAACCACTTACCAGCCCTGTGACCTGGGGCAGGTCGGGCCGCCTCTCCCGTAGTCTCTTCGTTGGACTGTAAAATGAGGTTAACAATCATGAGCACCTTACAGGCTTGCCGAGAGGCTCAAATAGGTTAATACATGAACAGTGCTGAGAGCAGCACCTGGGATGCAGCAAGTGTTCAATAAACGTTAGTTACTGCTATTAAATCAAAATATTGGGTGGATTGCCAAATAAGAGAAACCAGAGGGAATAGGTCACCGTCTTGGTCCTGCTTCCACGGAATACCACAGACTGGGTGGCTTATAAACAACAGAAATTTGTTGTGCATGGGTCTGGAGGCTGCGAGTTGGGTGTCAGGGGCCAGCACTGGCAGGGCGGGGCCCTGTTTTGGCTGCAGACTTGTATCTTCCGTGGTGGAAGGGGTGAGGGAGCTTTCTGGAGCCTCTTTGATAAGGCTGCATGTGCCATGCATGACTGATCACTTCCCAAAGGCCTGTCCTAATACCATTACTGTGGGGCTAGGTTGCCACACGTGAATTTGGCCGGGACACAAACATTCAGACCATCATAAGCACAGAGTGTAGGATTCCATTTGCATGAAATGTCCACAAGAGGCAAACCCACAGAGACAGAAAGCACACTAAAGGAGGCTGGGGGCTGGGAGGGGGGATGGACAGTGACTACTTAATGGCTACTCGGTTTCCTCGGCAGGGTGATGGAAATGATTTGGAACTAGACATGGGGAATGTATTAAATGCCGCTGACTTGTACGCTTCCAAATGGTTACTTTTTATGTCAAATGACTTTCACCTCAAAAAAATTTATTTTTTAATTGGCACTTTGGAAAAAAACGGAGTGGATGGTATCTGTTTGTTCTTCTCAGGCTGTGAAACCTCATGGCTTGTCCTGTTCTGGAAGCCTTGTGCCCCTCCCTCTTCCTGGCCTGATACCCCACCTCCCCTTCCCCCTCCCCATACCCAGCTTCTCCCCTGGCTCTTCCAATGGTATGCTGTGGGACTTGGTGACTTAGTTTTCTTGTCTGTACCAAGAGGGGGAAGGACCCTGTTGGTTTCTTGTGAGCCTTCAAATTTCATGAGCTGAGGCCGTCCTTGAGCCCAGGGTGACAAGGCCTTCAGGCCTGCCTTTCCCAGCCCACACTGCAGCCCTCCATCCAGCACTGGCAGGACGTTGTCCAGTACCCTTAGTCAGCCCTCGGACTGCCCCCTCATCTCGGGCCGAAAGGCAAGTTCTCATGCCTCACAGAGTCAGGCCGCTGGCCCCACAGTCCTCTCAGGAAGTGAGGCAGTGGCCCTTTGGCTTCTTCTCAGGAGACCCAGCTGGCTGCTTACAGTGTGAGACTTACTCCACACCTGAGGACTCCTCCAGCTTCAGACGGTCTCAGGTGGCCATGTCTCCAGACTCACAATATCCTGGTCCTTCAGGCCAGCAGCCCTCAGAGAGGACACCCACATACTCTCAGTGAATGGGCTGTGGGGTCCTCTATCCAGGTCATCCAGGCCCCAGGACACCTGTGGGACCCCAGGGCAGGGCTTGGAGTGGTGGCTTGGCAGCTGCCCTGGAAAGAGCTCCGACAAACTTGGCAGGATCTGCAGGGAGGGTAGTACCTGCCACCGCTGCCCCCACCCCACAAGGCCTCAAAGCCCGGAAACCTGAGTTATTGTTATACTACAAGCCTCAGAGGCCTGAGAGCCTGCAGCTGGGGAAAGCAGGGTGGAGCAGCCCAGACAACAAGCTGTTAAAGAAGTAATTAGAAAGGTAGGAGCCAGGTGTCTGTGTCTGACTCCATTGCCCTAGACTGCAGCTTTCTAGCCGGCACAGAAGACCTAAGCAAGGTCTGTGCATCCTCCCCTTGATATACCCCAGCATCTGTTCCCTCCTTTTCTTCCTGTATCTAAAATGTCAGCCCACATTTCCAGGGTTCCTACTGTCTGCCTGGCCCCACACCCGGCATTGCTGGGGAATTCACAGTGGTTGACACATCCTCTCCCCCAGCCCAATGGATAGCTGTGGGTAAAATTCTAACATTTCCAGAGTATCTTACCTGGCTTTGGGGCATTTTCATATCCTCAGGGGTGAAGAGAAGTTCATCTCCATGTCAATGGGTAATTACCTGGGCAACCGAGGGTGTGTCTGAACCTGAGAATTTAAAGGGAAGACTCGTTTGCTGGCTGGCTTGCTTTTTTCAGAGCAGTGGGGAGAGATGGTGCTGGACTACAGTTGGTAAGCAATAAACAGGTTTTAAACTTTATTTCTCCCTTTGACTGATTTCGGTGTTTAGAGGTATTTTGCCCTGGGATTTCCTCTCCCCAGACTTACATCTGGCAGCAGTCAGCAGGATTCCTATGTACCCAAAATCTGTCATAATGGGTGCAAGCTCTGAGA
Organism: Manis javanica; assembly: GCF_040802235.1. Classification (NCBI taxonomy): domain Eukaryota; kingdom Metazoa; phylum Chordata; class Mammalia; order Pholidota; family Manidae; genus Manis; species Manis javanica. The sequence goes on along the minus strand of NC_133161.1, from coordinate 106,984,500 downwards.
GCACTGCTCTGTGGATGGTGGTGACGTTCCAGCAGATGCAGCAGCAGAGGGTGCTGCTTCACCTGTTATTATCACCACAGTTGTGGGGCTTCTAACTTGGGAACCCCTAGTGGGGAATTGGTCTAGTAAAGTACCTCCCAGAGAAGGGGGGCCTTCCCCAAAACTGGGGAAGGGTGGGAACACCGGAAGCTGCACAATTAGCCCTCTGTGAGTTGGAAGACTGCTTGGAGACCTTAGGAGGCCATGTAGTGGCTGGCATTGTAGGTTCCCTTTTCATTGAAATAGTGGAAAATGTTATACAGGAGAAAGAGGATTATCAAGGGACTTGGGCAGGAGAGAGACACACTTCAGCATCCCTTGGAGGAGCTGAGAGATTACCTATGGGATGCTATTAAAGAAGAGAGTTACTGAAAAGACAGGTCAGGCTCCTAGAAGATTCCTTAGTGGTGTGGGGGGTAAAGGGAGAGACAGCAGGAAAAGTCATGTTGCAGGAGGCCATGGGGGAGGGGGAGGAAAGAGCAGTCCCTTCAGCCCTGGAAATGGTTGAAGAGGAGCCGTTGGTGAAGGAGCTGGAGGGAGAAGAGTAGGAGGCGGGGCCATTGACAGATGTGCTACCCAGGCCACTGCTGGAGGTACCATCTTTTCTTGTTTTAAAGGCCTGCTGAGCTGCAATTAAGATAATACAAATGAAACAACTGCAGGCTCCCTGGGGAGTAGCAGCCCCCTCTCCAGGTTGTGGAGCACTCCATACTCCACCCCTATACCCAGGATGAGCTGGTGGGCATGAGGGGGTCCAGTATTGGCAGAGGCCATCAGAATCTCTGCCTCAATGGTTTTTACACCTCTGGGATGTGGGGGTGGAAAACATTGTTGTGTCGGGTAATGACTCACCCGTCCCTCCAGCGATGGTTGCAAAATGCCGGTCACACATCAGGGAATCAGACACTCCTGGAATGGCTGACAGCTGCCCTCAGGACAGTTTGGCCTAATCAGGGTGATTTTACATATTTTCCCAGTAGTTGGAAAATGTATGCAGAGGTCCAACAGGTACTGAGGGAATTGGGTATGAAAAATATCATCTATAATATGGACCCCCAGGGCCCTGATGAGGAGGTGTTCACTATAGGAATGAGAAACCTGGTGTTGCATACAGCTCCCACATCTCTCTTTGCGTCCCTAGTGAATACTCTTGCCCCCCACCTAGGACAACCCATAAGAGAGGCTGCTTGTACTTTGACAGATCTGGGGGAGTTTGAAACAATAAGGGCACATAGGAAAGTACAGGGCACAACTGAAAGAATTGGTGCAAAAGGCCCCATGAAGGTCTCGAGGACCCACATGTGGGTTGATTTGATAAAGGCCAGGGTAGTGAAAGAAAAACTCAATGGGAAGCCCAATAGAATATTGTTAGAACTGTGGCACCAATTAAAGCCAGAGCAGCAGTTCCAGCCGCTGAGGTCCAGGACATGAAAACCAGAGTCAAAGCCTCATGCCCGGCCTGTGTCCCTGCAAAACTTCATGGAGACAGTACTCAGGATTTGCCTGAGCCCTCACCCTCACAGGAAGACAATTTGGCATCGCAGTTAGACTGAGGGAGTGGTCAAAGTCCCCACCTTGGGGGACATGGTGGGGACCAGAGTCCACATGTAGAATTAGCAATTCATTGGTCCCCTGTGAATGCACAATTTGTCTGGCACTGGTGTACACTGGAGCTGAGTGTTCTCTGATTCACGGCAACCCAGAGTGTTTTCCTGGTACCCCTGCTATGATAGATGACTATGGGAGTAAGGCAATTAGAGTGAAGAAAGCCCAGATCCTACTGGGGATAGGGCGTTTACCCCCAGAGGAGTATACTGTATACATTTCTCCCATTCCTGAATGTATTTTGGGGGTAGGTATCCTGCAGGGCCTGTGGTTACAGACCACTGCAGGTGAGTTCAGACTGAGGGTATGTGTGGTAAAGGCAGTTCTAAGAGGACAGGCTAAGCACCCACCTGTAGCTCTGCCTGTACCCCAGTGGGTGACAAATATTAAGCAGTATAAATTGTCTGGGGGGGCACAAGGAAATTGGAAATTTCTGTAGGAGTTGGAGAGGGTGGGCATCATAAAGCCCACTTATAGTCCTTTTAACTCCCCAGTGTGGCCAGTGAGAAAGCCAGACAGCTCCTGGCATATGACTGTAGACTACAGGGACTTGAATAAAGTCAGCCCCGCCTTTGCATGCTGCTGTCCCCTCTACAGCAGACATTCTGGACACCCTCAGCCATGAACTGGAAATGTATCATTATGTAGTAGACCTTGCCAATGCTTTCTTCTCTATAGACATAGCACAGGAATGCCAGGAACAGTGTGCCTTCATGTGGGAAGGCCAGCAGAGGACATTCACTAACTTTCCACAGGGATATCTTCACAGTCCCATCATCTGTCATAGACTTTTAGCCCAGGACTTGGCCACATGGAGGAAACTGCAAACGATGCAGTTGTATCACTACATTGATGATATGCTCACATCTGATTCTCTTTCAGATTTAGAAGGGCTAGTTCCTAGAATGTTGTAACATCTACAGGAAAAGGATGGACTGTAAACAGCACCAAGTTTCAGGAATCTGGTTTGTCTGTGAAATTCTTGGGGGTTGTCTGGTCAGGTAAAACTAAAGTTGTTCCTGAAGCAGTCATAGACAAAGTCAAGGCTTTCCCCACCCCTACCACTGTGACTATTACAAGAGTTTTTGGGTGTTTTAGGCTACTGGAGTGTGTTTATCCCACAGTTGGCACAAATTCTGAAGCCCTTATTGAAGGGTCCCCACCAGTAAGATGGCAAACTTCCGGCTTCTCTTCGGGGTACTCAGTTCCCGCAGGCGCCACCTGAAGCCCAATCACCTCTCGCCCCCCTCCCAATCCCAGCACCTAGCCAACAGCCACCAGCCCCGTAGAAGTAACACCACAATCACCCTATGCTCATTCCTATATAACCCAGCACCTTTCCCTAATAAAGCGGAATTCTCTGGTGTATTGCTGCTGTGTGTCGCTCCTTTCCTTTCACTGGTGCTGAAACCCGGGAGATGGGACACCCCAACTGGGCCCCGTCTTCCCCCCGACAACCAGCAGCAGCTTGCCCTCATCCTCTTTTTCCGGCACTGGCTCATCACACTCACCACTCCTCTCTGGCCTTTAGGTAAGTTTTCCCCCCGAGTGGGCCACTCTTCCCCGAGCTATCACAGTGCCATTGACCATGATCATCCGGCAAGGCCCTGACGCTCGGGGACGAGGAGGGAAGTCTCCCTGCCTCAGGCCTTCACGGCTGTGACGGACCCTCAGGCCCCCCTCCAGCAGCCATAAATCCCCACCACAGGCCTTCATGGCTGCGGCAGACCCTCAGGCCCCTCCTCCGACAGTCATAAATGCAGTCACCGTCCCTTCCATCACTGCTGAAACTTTTTAAGCAAAATTTACCTGGGGTGGGCCACTCTTCCCTGAGCTATCGCAGTGCCATTGACCGTGATCGTCCGGCAAGGCCCTGATGCTCGAGGACGAGGAGGGAACTCTCCCCGCCTCAGGCCTTCACAGCTGCGGCGGACCCTCAGGCCCCTCCTCCAACAGCCATAAATACGTGCCTCAGGCCTTCACTGCTAGAGCAGATCCTCAGGCCCCCCTCCAACAGCCATAAACTAGGTGACTCCTTTGCAAATGAGAATGCTCCCATTTTCCCCCCCTCCTTCTGTTCCATCCACCAAAATCTGTTCTGTCTGCTGAAAATTCCTAGCGCTAGGTACCTTGTGACTCCGACTCATATACGAGTTTCCGCAGACCACCAAGGATCATCGGGGATGCCCTTTGTATCCTTGCGGTCTGCTTCCAGTCCGAGGATCTCCGTTCATCTTCCCCTGTTTGTCTCCTTCTCTGTCCTTTAGCCATGGGAGCCTCCTCATCCCTCCTTGAAAGTTCACCTCTTAAATGCCTGCTTAAGCATCTGGCTACGCTCTCCCTGAAGCCTGATATAAAACCAAAACTTCTCCGTAAATATTGCTCCCAAGATTGGCCGACATACCCCCTAGACAATAACAACCAATGGCCCGCAGGGAGAACTCTTGATCCTAACATCACTCGTGATCTTTTTAACTACTGCCAGCGCCTGAAAAAATGGAAGGAGATTCCCTATATCGAAGCTTTCCGCCTCCTCCTCCCCCCGCCCCCTCCCAAGTTCTCCTAGCCTGCAAGCCGCCGCCCCTGCAGAAGCCTCCTGTTCACTCCCTTCCCCTTCTTCTCCTACAACAGCCCTTCTCCCTTCCTCCCCCACCATCACCTCCCCCATCTCACCTCCTTTGCCTTCGTCCCCCACAGATTAAGCCTGAGCCTTTCAGCCCCCCTTTAACTAGGTCCCGGGGGCCTCCTCCATCTTTGCCCTCATCACCTGTTTCTCCCCTATTAGGGACCGCCTTTGTCTTCTCACATGTTTGCAGGGAGAACGGAAAAGCACCTTCCCCCATGTCTGAACGTAGCATGGGGATGCACAAGCAAGAGAACAACCGGTGCAGTCCTTAGAAGTTATCTGTTCACAAAAACATATCTTGTCCTCGAAGATGAGCCAAAACATCTCACTCTGAAAATGGGGAGACCTTGAAGATGTGTAGAAACACCACCCCTGCTTCTAGCTATGCCCTTCTCCCACTTGCCGATGTGGCAGGAATGGAGAACAAAAACATTCTGTTTACACATTCCATAAGCAATTAACTGGAGCCCTGCTGTAGCTCAGTTAGTAGAGCATGGGACTCTTAACCTCAGAGTCATGAGTTCAAGCCCAACTAAAGCAGCAGAGGCAAGCAGCTGGGCTGCAGGCTGGCAACACGTGGGTCTGATTCTATCTTTCTTTATTTTCTTTGCCCCCTTCCGCACTTCAGGACCTGCTCAACTAGGCATGGCTAGACCGTGTCACTCCCCCACACACTGAGCCAGAACCCTTCAGACCCCTCAGACTCGGTCCCAAGGGCCTCCCAAAATTATCGCCCCCTCTCCGGGAGGTAGCACAATCTGAAGGTGTCGTGCGCGTTCATATACCTTTCTCCTTAGGAGATTTAGCCCAACTAGAGAAACGCCTAGGTTCCTTTTCCACTGATCCCACGACATACATTAGGGAGTTTCAATGGACCCTCCAGTCTTACAGCCTCATGCACCATGACATTTTCATGCTCCTGGCCAATACTTTTCTCCCTGAAGAGCTTAGACGAGTTTGGGACTTTGCCCAAATGCACGCTACTGAAACCAACAGGACTGACCCCACCTATTCCCCTGGCCCCACTGCTTTCTCTGAACAAGACCCACACTGGGATTATAACACCGCTGTAAGTCTCCACTCTCGAGATATTTTTGCCTCCTGCTTAATAGCATGTCTGAAAAGGGCAGCTTGTAAAGTAGTCAATTTTCAAAAGCTCCAAGACATAATTCAAAAGAGAGATAAAACCCCCTCTGAGTTCTTAGACAGACTCACTCAAGCCCTATTACAGTATACCAGCCTAGACCCAGAAACACCTGAAGGAAAACATGTCCTTATGACATACTTCCTAGCTCAAAGCTACCCCGATATTAAAGCTAAACTCAAAAAGTTAGAACAGGGCCCCACTACCCCACAGACTGAGATCCTAACAGTGACCTTTAAAGTCTTCCATAACAGGAAGGAGGAGAAAGAGCGCTGTAAACAAAAGGCTGATCAGGCCAATTTCCAAATGTTGGCCCAGCTGATAAAACCACAACCTGGGCGTCCCTCTACAAACAAGCCCCCCCCCCCCCCAGGAGCTTGTTTCAAGTGCAGAAAAGAGGGACATTGGTCAAGGGCGTGCCCCTCCCCCAGATCTCCTACCACCCCATGCCCCAGATGCCACAAAAAAGGCCACTGCGGGTCTGATTGCCCAACCACCAGAAGGGGAGGCTGGATGAACAAACCCCATCCTAAGACTGCCGTAGTGGGGCTGGTAGAAGAAGATTGATGGGGCCTGGAGGCTTCTTGCCCGACCATTTCCATCACCAAACAAGCCCAGGGTTACTTTAACAGTAGACGGTCGCCCCATCTCCTTCCTCCTAGATACAGGAGCCCCCTTCTCAGTATTGCGAGAATACTGGGGCCCTACCATGCCAGCCATTACTCCTATAGTTGGGGTAGGAGGTAAACAGATTTTCCCTTTAAACCCCCCCCCACCCACCCTTTTATGCACAATCCAAGAGAATCCCATACCTTTCTCCCACTCCTTCATGGTTATGCCCCAGTGTCCCATCCCTTTACTAGGACGGGACATCCTTTCTCTCCTCCACATTTCCATAACTATATCCACTCCCACAGCCACCAGTACTCCCTTTCTGATGGCCCTCATAGCGGACGACCGCCCTTTACCCAATGAAAGCTCCGGTTCCGCCCTCATACACCCTGTAAATCCCAAAGCTTGGGACATTACAAGCCTCTCCATGGCTCTGTGTCCTCCTGCGTCTATCAAATTATGTGAACCCTCTCAGTATATCTGTCAGGCCCTATACCCCCTAACCACTTCAGCCCTCATAGGCCTCCAAACCATCATTCAAGATCTCTTTTTTTTTTTTTTTTTTGAGAGGGCATCTCTCATATTTATTCATCAAATGGTTGTTAACAACAATAAAATTCAGTATAGGGGGGTCAACGCTCAATGTACAATCATTAATCCATCTCAAGCCTAATTCTCGTCAGTCTCCAATCTTCTGAAGCATAACGAACAAGTTCTTACATGGTGAACGAATTCTTACATAATGAATAAATTCTTACATGGTGAACAGTACAAGGGCAGTCATCACAGAAACTTTCGGTTTTGATCATGCAATATGACCTATAAACAATCAGGTCAAATATGAATATTCGTTTGATTTTTGTACTTGATTTATATGTTGATCCCACATTTCTCCTATTATTATTATTATTTTTATTTTTAATAAAATGCTGAAGTGGTAGGTAGATGCAAGATAAAGGTAGAAAACATAGTTTAGTGCTGTAAGAAGGCAAATGTAGATGATCAGATGATCAGGTGTGTGCCTATGGACTAAGTATTAATCCAGGCTAGACAAGGGCAGCAAGACATCCACGGATGCAGAAGATTTCTCTCAAAGCAGGGGGGGGTGAGGTTCTGAGCCTCACCTCTGTTGATCCCCAAATTCTCACCTGATGGCCCCCCTGCGACTGTGCCTGTCTTAGGTTGTTCCTCCCTCATTCAAGATCTCTTAAACAAAAATTACCTCAGACCCACTCATTCTTCATTTAATACCCCCATATTAGCTGTTAAAAAACCAACATATCTTTTTGCCTTCTCCAAGACCTTTGCCTCATCAACATGGCCATTGTCCCTATCCATCCCTTAGTTCCAAATCCGTACACCCTTTAATTGCAGATCCTTGCCTTGGCCTCCCACTTCTCAGTCCTAGATCTCAAAGATGCATTTTTCCTATCCCTCTGGACCCCTCCTCCCAAGATGTTTTCACCTTTACCTAGATGGACCCATACACAAGACATTCTCAACAACTCACTTGGACAGTTTTGCCACAAAGCTTCCAAGATAGTCCCCTTATTTTTAGACAGGTCCTAGCTCAAGACCTCAAACAGTTTCATCATGATCACTCCAAGTCCACCTTATTAAAATACATGGACAATCTTCTACTCTGCAGTCCCTTGTGGGAACAATCTCAACTTGACACTGCCTCCCTACTTAACCTTCTAGCTTCCAGAGGTTACTGAGTATCCCCCGTCAAAGCTCAAATCTCTTCCCCTCTTGTCACTTACCTCAGATTCCTTCTATCTCAACAAAGAAAGTCCATTACCTTAGACAGAAAATGACTCCTCTCTGAGCTGCCCGTTCCCAAAACTAAGACAGAAATCCTTTCCTTTCTAGGCCTGGCTAGGTATTTTAGAGCGTGGATCCCTAACTTCTCCCTGTTGGCAAGACCCCTGTACGACCTCTGCAAGGGCCCCCCTGAAGAACCATCCTCCTCACCCCAACACTCCTTCATTAAGCTCCAACAAGCCCTTGTGGAAGCCCCAGCTCTCCATCTTCCTGATTTGTCAAAGCCCTTCTCATTATACATCCATGAGAGGTCCAGTCATCCTCTAGGAGTCCTAGGCCAATATTATGGCCCATCCTTTGCCCCAGTAGCTTATCTCTCCAAGCAATTAGACCCCACGGCTCAGGGATGGGCCCCCTGCCTACGAGCATTAGCCACTAGACTGCTCTTGCAGAAGGAAGCTACTAAACTGACATTCAGGGCGCCCCTTACCATTCTGTCCCCACATCACCTAAAAGATCTCTTAACCTACAAAAGTTTACAGACTCTCCCTCCCTCCAGACTCCTCACCTTACTGTCCTGTTTCCTCCAAAATCCCGTTCACCCTCTTTGCCATCCATACCCGAATCATGACTTTTTTATCCTTTACTGCCCTCTCGCTTTTTTTCCGCATTCCTATTGTCTTCTCCACCACCCCAGCCTCCTTTGTATGGTGATTCAAAGTCAGACAGACTTACACACAGCATCAAACAAAAGTTACTGCCCTCATTGCCACACCAGACTGCCCTCTAAAAAACTGCTCTGAGCCTTTATACCTCCACTTTCCTCCCTCCACCGAAGTGTTCACTAGCAGCTACCCTCATTCTCCCTACCTCTGCTTCCTCTATGACCAAAAACAAGCCTATTGCAGGCGATGGCCAGACACCTACAGGAGATGTCCCTAGTAGTCTTGCACCATTCACTGCATGGGTAACTTCCAGTACCCACAGTATTACTCCTCCAACCATTTCATGAAATATCCCAACGGCTCATTCTCCTTATCAATCCCAGATCCCTGAGACTCTCGATGGGCTGCCAGAGTCACAGTCTCAGTTTACTACGGGGAGTCCTTGACCTCCTACGGTACCCTTCATATGTCTCGAAAGTATGTTCCCTCTCATTCCCTGATCTCTCAAGTTGCATCAGATATCAGACATTCCGAAAAAGTCTTTATCCAAACTCTTGACAGCGCCTCTTCATCTTCTTATCCCCACCCCTCTTCCCATTTCTCCTACTCTTCATTACAGCTCATTCAGGACACCACCATCTTTCTCAACCACACCCTTAACACAGCCAATTGTTTCTTGTGTGCATCACTACAGCGCCCACTGCTGGCCACCGTGCCCCTTAATATTTCCAACTACTCCTTCCATGCAGAAAGACAACCCCTCTGCCCCCTGGCAGACATACCCCTATGGGAACCAGAATACGTAGATAATCTCACCATCCACCACTGTGTAGGCCCAACTCCACCCCCCTCCAGTGCACTTCACTGCCTCTCTATCTACACCCCTACCTCCGGCTCTAAGACTTTTACACAACCGGGACACTTCTTTTGGTGTAATGGCAGTCTTTTCAACTCACTGCCTCTCAACTCCGATACATCCTGCATTCTCATCACCCTAATCCCACAGCTTACACTTTACAGTATGGCAGAATTTCTTGAGCTCCAACCTCCCTTGCCCTCGCCCACAAAAAGAGCTGCTTTCCTTCCCAACATGGTCGGTATCTCTTTGACCACCTCAGCCATTGGGGCAGGGTTTTCAGTAGAAGCCTTGGGTCACTCTCTATGGGCAGTTAGAGATCTCAACACCAAAGCTGAGGGAGCCCTGACATCCACTGCCGATTCCCCAGCCTCTCTTCAAAGACAGGTCACTTCGCTAGCTAAGGTCATCCTTCAAAACCGGTGGGCCCTAGATCTGCTTACAGCAGAGAAGGGCGGCACCTGTGTCTTCTTCCGGGAAGAGTGCTGCTATTACATCAACGAATCTGTCATTGTAGAAACTGACATCACCAAACTCACTGACCTTGCCTCCAGCCTCCACTCTGCTTTAGTTCCAACCCATTCTCTTCAATACTAACAAACCCCCTCCTCACCTAGCTGTGGCCCATTGTAGGCCCCATAATAATCATTCTTCTCGCCTGTCTCTTCTTACCCTGCATAATAAAGTCCATCAAATCCCAAGTCGGAAAAATCTCTAATCAAGCTTTCAACCAGCTTTTACTCAGGAACTACCAGCTTCTGGCCACAGAAGATCCCTTACCCTCACATAACCTCCTCACCACATGCTGAGATGGACCCCTCTCCCCGCTGGAAACTGTTCTTGGAAACAATGGCCACAGATGCCTAGCTCCTGACACCCATATCCTCTTGGCACCATTGGAATCAACAGGTCCTCGACCTATGGTTACAAGGAACCTTCATTGATTTCCAACCTGAAGAAGTCCACATCTACTCGTTCTTACTGTGGGGAGTCCTATCAACCCTTTCCTCCCGATCCTCAAGCCCTCACTCCCTTCTCCACCCCCATTCAGCAGGAAGCAGTCAGAGAGAAAGCAACGTCCACAATCCCATAGAGGAGAAAGGGGGTAATGAAGGGCACCCACCAATAAGATGGCAAACTTCCGGCTTCTCTTCAGGGTCCTTGGTTCCTGCTGGCACCACCTGAAGCCCCATCACCTCTCGCCCCTCTCCCAATCCCAGCACGTACGCAACAGCCACCAGCCCCATAGAAGTAACACCACAATCACCCTATGCCCCTTCCTATATAACCCAGTACCTTTCCCTAATAAAGTGGAATTCTCCGGTGAATTGCTGCTTTGTTTCGCTGCTTTCCTTTCATTTGTACTGGTTGGTATGAAGGGGCATCAGGTGGGACTGGGATGAGGTATGTGCAGCTACTTTTACTGCTGCCAAGTCATCAGTTAAGGCTGTACAGGCCTTGAATGTAATGGGCCCATCAAGGCCCTGTGAGCTTGATGTTCTTGTAATCAAAGATTGTTTTGGATGAATGGACACGCCAACCTATTTGATTCTGGTCACAAGTATGGAAAGGAGCAGAGGTCTGGTACACCTTGGTAGAGAAGCAAGTGGCTGCTGTGTACCATGCCTTTGTGGCTATGGAGCCCATCACTGGAACCACTCTGACCAAGGTAATAAACACCTATCCCGTTGTGGGGTTGGTACAAGACTGGACCCAAAGGCCACAGAGAGGCATGACACAGACACCTACACTGGCCAAGGGGGCACATATTTACAGTAGGTGGACCCCTCTTTAGCAGCACTTAAGTGGAGAACTCCAACGCTTACTGGGGCCAGTGGCCTATAGCAGTCTAAAGCACAATGAACTTGCTTTTGAGCCATTGGTAGCTGAGAGTCCTTATCAGGAGGAAAAAGCCCCCCTATACCTGAGGTTGCTTGGTACACAGATGACTATAGTCATGGGCAGCCCCCAAAGTAGAGGGCTGTGGCTTTCCATCCTAAGACTGAGATAGTATGAATGGAGAATGGAGAGGGGAATTCTGAGTTGCGGGCAGTATGACTTGTGATCACCCAGGAACCTTCTCTCATAGTTGTCTGCACTGACAGCTGGGCCATATATCAAGGCTTGACCCTGTGGCTACTGACATGGTATCATGCCACCTTGGATGGTCACCAGCCCCTTTAGGGGTAACAGTTGTGCAAGACCTATGGGCCTCTGGTCAGACTAAGACTGTTATGGTATATTGTGTGTCTGGCCATTTGCCTTTGGCATCCATGGGGAATGATGAAGCAGACACATTGGCCCAGGTGCACTGGCTACAAGGAAAGCCTGCCTCTGATGTGGCCCAATGGCTACACAAGCATTTGCTGCACGTGGAGCAAAAGACAATGTGGGCTGTAGTCCGTAGGTGGGGCTTGCCATTGACCTTTGAAGAAGTCAGCAGAGCCCAGAAGGAGTGCCTTGTGTGCTGTAAGAGGGACTTACACTGTTAGGGTCCGGGCTTACGAGGCTTCTCCAGAGAACAATCTACACAGGCATAGAGATGTAAATTCAAGCAAAGTCTTTATTCAGCCAGCTAGCTGGGGTCCAAGTGTCAGCCTGACGCAGCGGGTCTCAAGGACCCCAAGCACTCAAAGCCAAGGGTTTATATAGCATTTTCAAAACACTTAACTCATAGTAATTTTCCACAGCTACACATTATTCTTGCAAGACATACATCCTGGGGTTAGGCAGGAGCAAGATAAGACCACTCCTAAATTGTCAGGGAGGTTCTGCACGATAAGCTTGGTATGTAAGATTAGCTGACCAAGGTTAGCTGACTAAAGTCCACAGCTGCCCACCACCTGGTGTTCATGATTAACTTGTTTTTCAAGGCCTTACCCAGTTCCAGTTTTTCTTTCTAAGTCACATACTCAGAAAATGGCTTCTAGGCCTTTAAGATGGCTATGCTTATGCTAACCTATTTCTATTCTTTTTTTTTTTTTTTTTTTTTTTGAGAGGGCATCTCTCATATTTATTGATCAAATGGTTGTTAACAACAATAAAATTCAGTATAGGGGGGTCAATGCTCAATGTACAATCATTAATCCATCTCAAGCCTAATTCTCGTCAGTCTCCAATCTTCTGAAGCATAACGAACAAGTTCTTACATGGTGAACGAATTCTTACAGAGTGAATAAATTCTTACATGGTGAACAGTACAAGGGCAGTCATCACAGAAACTTTCGGTTTTGATCATGCAATATGACCTATAAACCATCAGGTCAAATATGAATATTCATTTGATTTTTGTACTTGATTTATATGTTGATCCCACATTTCTCCTATTATTATTATTATTTTTATTTTTAATAAAATGCTGAAGTGGTAGGTAGATGCAAGATAAAGGTAGAAAACATAGTTTAGTGCTGTAAGAAGGCAAATATAGATGATCAGATGATCAGGTGTGTGCCTATGGACTAAGTATTAATCCAGGCTAGACAAGGGCAGCAAGACATCCACGGATGCAGAAGATTTCTCTCAAAGCAGGGGGGGTGAGGTTCTGAGCCTCACCTCTGTTGATCCCCAAATTCTCACCTGATGGCCCCCCTGCGACTGTGCCTGTCTTAGGTTGTTCCTCCCTTGAGGAATCTTACCCGTCTCTGGCTAACCAGTCATCTTCCGGGGCCATACAGGGAAATGTAAAGTTGGTAAGTGAGAGAGAAGCCATATTGTTTGCAAAGGTTAGCTTTTTACTTCTTTGCAGATTTATGCCCTGTGGCTTCTATGCCCAGCACTTGTCTCGAGGTATCTTTACCACCTGGAGGAATTATGATACTCGGTAAATTCGATATGAGGCACGAATTCTATTTAAGGTTTGTAATTAGGAAGGAAGAAGAAAAGCTATAGATGTAGCATATGAAGGAAACTTGGGAGGATTGATTATTTCTTTGACATATCTTCTTGTATAGTACCTTAAGTATGTATAGGTTTTAAACTACTAACTAATTTGCACACACATATTAACATAATAGGAATACGGTGACATAAACAAAGCAAATCTATAATTACCAGCCATCTCCAGTGAAGCCAAGAAAACCATTTAGGCACCCTAGGCATTTGTGAAAATTTATCTATGATATGATGGATATTGTCCAACTGTACTTGAACCATCAGACAAATTAAAGCAGCCCATTTCTGGGATCTGTTCACATCCCATATATTCTTTTAACCATAGATAGTCTATAGTCATGAGATTTTGGGGTGCTACAACTTGCACCCCTCCCAACTCCTGGTTGAGTTCCAACAGTACAGATCCAGTCAAATTCGTTGTCTCACTGTATGCACATGCCAGCCTAGACATCTCCCTCCTCCTTCTTATGGCAAGTCCAGGAGACGGTGGGCTGGATGCAGCCACAACCGCAGCATCGTCCGGATCCCTGTGGAGGCTTTTTGATGATCATCCCCCGGCACGAGTCCTCCAGAGAGTGCTGATGCCGGAAGCTCCTCCTCATATCGTATCTTAGTTCATTTTCTGGGTATCCAAGCTAGGCCTTGATCTTCTGCGTAGAAACAAACAGACCCTTTGCAAACACTTTGACATGCCCTCTATACCACTGTGCAGAACTCATTGGAGGTCAGCACACAGTAACTGCTCTTTTTTTTTTTTTTTTTTAATTAAGAGAAAGGAATATTATCAGAAAAGAGTACCTCCATAGCTGATCATCTGACACCCTTTAAGTGATCAACATTAAGGATATTTAAAGCATGCGTTGATCTTTGATTTACCAATAGTTTTATCCTGTTAAGGAGTAATCCCCCTTTTCTTTCTTTCTTTCTCTTTTTTTTTTTTAATTTTTAATCTATATTTACATGAAGAATACTATGTTTACTATGCTCTCCCCTATATCAGGTCCCCCCTAAAAACCACATTACGGTTACTGTCCATCAGCTTAGCAAAATGTTGTAGAGTCACTACTTGTCCTCTCTGTGTTGTGCAGCCCACCCTCCCCTTTCTCCCTCCCCCCATGCATGCTAATCTTAATACCCCTTTCTTCTTCCCCCCCCTATCCCTCCCTGCCCACCCATCCTCCCCAGTTCCTTTCCCTTTGGTACCTGTTAGTCCATTTTTGGGTTCTGTAATTCTGCTGCTGTTTTGTTCCTTCAGTTTTTCCTTTGTTCCTATACTCCTCAGATGAGTGAAATCATTTGGTATTTCTCTTTCTCCGCTTGGCTTATTTCACTGAGCATAATACTCTCCAGCTCCATCCATGTTGCTGCAAATGGTTGGATTTTTCCACTTCTTATGGCTGAGTAGTATTCCATTGTGTATATGTACCACATCTTCTTTATCCATTCATCTACAGATGGACATTTAGGTTGCTTCCAATTCTTGGCTATTGTAAATAGTGCTGCGATAAACATAGGAGTGCATCTGTCTTTCTCAAACTTGATTGCTGCGTTCTTAGGGTAAATTCCTAGGAGTGGAATTCCTGGGTCAAATGGTAGGTCTGTTTTGAGCATTTTGATGCACCTCCATACTGCTTTCCACAATGGTTGAACTAATTTACATTCCCACCAGCAGTGTAGGAGGGTTCCCCTTTCTCCACAGCCTCGCCAACATTTGTTGTTGTTTGTCTTTTGGATGGCAGCTATCCTTACTGGTGTGAGGTGATACCTCATTGTAGTTTTAATTTGCATTTCTCTGATAATTAGCGATGTGGAGCATCTTTTCATGTGTCTCTTGGCCATCTGTATTTCTTTTTTGGAGAACTGTCTGTTCAGTTCCTCTGCCCATTTTTAATTGGGTTATTTGTTTTTTGTTTGTTGAGGCGTGTGAGCTCTTTATATATTCTGGACGTCAAGCCTTTATCAGATCTGTCATTTTCAAATATATTCTCCCATACTGTAGGGTTCCTTTTTGTTCTATTGATGGTGTCTTTCGCTGTACAGAAGCTTTTCAGCTTAATGTAGTCCCACTTGCTCATTTTTGCTGTTGTTTTCCTTGCCCGGGGAGATATGTTCAAGAAGAGATCACTCATGTTTATATCTAAGAGGTTTTTGCCTATGTTTTTTTCCAAGAGTTTAATGGTTTCGTGACCTACATTCAGGTCTTTGATCCATTTTGAGTTTACCTTTGTATATGGGGTTAGACAATGGTCCAGTTTCATTCTCCTACATGTAGCTGTCCAGTTTTGCCAGCACCATCTGTTGAAGAGACTGTCATTTTGCCATTGTATGTCCATGGCTCCTTTATCAAATATTAATTGACCATATATGTTTGGGTTAATTTCTGGGGTCTCTAATCTGTTCCACTGGTCTGTGGCTCTGTTCTTGTGCCAGTACCAAATTGTCTTGATTACTATGGCTTTGTAGTAGAGCTTGAAGTTGGGGAGTGAGATCCCCCCTACTTTATTCTTCTTTTTTAGGATTGCTTTGGCTATTCGGGGTCTTTGGTGTTTCCATATGAATTTTTGAATTATTTGTTCCAATTCATTGAAGAATGTTGCTGGTAATTTGAGAGGGATTGCATCAAATTTGTATATTGCTTTCGGCAGGATGGCCATTTTGACGATATTAATTCTTCCTAGCCATGAGCATGGGATGAGTTTCCATTTATTAGTGTCCCCTTTAATTTCTCTTAAGAGTGACTTGTAGTTTTCAGAGTATAAGTCTTTCACTTCCTTGGTTAGGTTTATTCCTAGGTATTTTATTCTTTTTGATGCAATGGTGAATGGAATTGTTTTCCTGATTTCTCTTTCTATTGATTCGTTGTTAGTGTATAGGAAAGCTACAGATTTCTGTGTGTTGATTTTGTATCCTGCAACTTTGCTGTATTCCGATATCAGTTCTAGTAGTTTTGGAGTGGAGTCTTTAGGGTTTTTTATGTACAGTATCATATCATCTGCAAATAGTGACAGTTTAACTTCTTCTTTACCAATCTGGATTCCTTGTATTTCTTTGTTTTGTCTGATTGCCGTGGCTAGGACCTCCAGTACTATGTTAAATAACAGTGGGGAGAGTGGGCATCCCTGTCTGGTTCCCGATCTCAGTGGAAATGCTTTCAGCTTCTCGCTGTTCAGTATAATGCTGGCTGTGGGTTTATCATATATGGCCTTTATTATGTTGAGGTACTTGCCCTCTATTCCCATTTTGCTGAGAGTTTTTATCATGAATGGATGTTGAATTTTGTCAAATGCTTTTTCAGCATCTATGGAGATGATCATGTGGTTTTTGTCTTTCTTTTTGTTGATGTGGTGGATGATGTTGATGGATTTTCGAATGTTGTACCATCCTTGCATCCCTGGGATGAACCCCACTTGGTCATGGTGTATGATCCTTTTGATATACTGTTGAATTCTGTTTGCTAATATTTTATTGAGTATTTTTGCATCTACATTCATCAGGGATATTGGTCTGTAATTTTCTTTTTTGGTGGGGTCTTTTCCTGGTTTTGGTATTAGGGTGATGTTGGCTTCATAGAATGAGTTTGGGAGTATTCCCTCTTCTTCTATTTTGTGGAACACTTTAAGGAGAATGGGTATTATGTCTTCTCTGTGTGTGTGATAAAATTCCTAGGTAAATCCGTCCGGCCCCGGGGTTTTGTTCTTGGGTAGTTTTTTGATTACCGTTTCAATTTCTTTGCTTGTAATTGGTTTGTTTAACTTTTGTGTTTCTTCCTTGGTCAGTCTTGGGAGGTTGTATTTTTCTAGGAAGTTGTCCATTTCTTCTAGGTTTTCCAGCTTGTTGGCATATAGGTTTTCTTAGTAGTCTTTAATAATTCTTTGTATTTCTGTGGAGTCTGTCGTGATTTTTCCATTCTCATTTCTGATTATGTTGATTTGTGTTGACTCTCTTTTTCTCTTAATAAGTTGGGCTAGAGGCTTATCTATTTTGTTTATTTTCTCAAAGAACCAGCTCTTGGTTTCGTTGATTTTTGCTATTGTTTTATTCTTCTCAATTTTGTTTATTTCTTCTCTGATCTTTATTATGTCCCTCCTTCTGCTGACTTTAGGCCTCATTTGTTCTTCTTTTTCCAGTTTTAATAGTTGTGATGTTAGACTATTCATTTGGGATTGTTCTTCCTTCTTCAAGTGTGCCTGGATTGCTATATACTTTCCTCTTAAGACTGCTTTCGCTGCATCCCACAGAAGTTGGGGCTTAGTGTTGTTGTTGTCATTTGTTTCTATATATTCCTTGATCTCTATTTTGATTTGTTCATTGATCCATTGATTATTTAGTAGCATGTTGTTAAGCCTCCATGTGTTTGTGAGCCTTTTTGTTTTCTTTGTAGAATTTATTTCTACTTTCATACCTTTGTGGTCTGAAAAATTGGTTGGTAGAATTTCAATATTGTGGAATTTACTGAGGCTCTTTTTGTGAGCTAGTATGTGGTCTATTCTGGAGAATGTTCCATGTGCACTTGAGAAGAATGTATATCCTGTTGCTTTTGGATGTAAAGTTCTATAGATGTCTATTAGGTCCATCTGTTCTAGTGTGTTGTTCAGTGCCTGTGTGTCTTTGCTTATTTTCTGCCCGGTGGATCTATCCTTTGGGGTGAGTGGTGTGTTGAAGTCTCCTACAATGAATGCATTGCAGTCTATTTCCCTCTTTAGTTCTGTTAGTATTTGCTTCACATATGCTGGTGCTCCTGTATTGGGTGCATGTATATTTAGAATGGTTATATCCTCTTGTTGGACTAAGCCCTTTATCATTATGTAGTGGCCTTCTTTATCTCTTATTACTTTCTTTGTTTTGAAGTCTATTTTGTCTGATATTAGTACTGCAACCCCTGCTTTCTTCTCACTGTTGTTTGCCTGAAATATGTTTTTCCATCCCTTGACTTTTAGTCTATGCTTATCTTTGGGTTTAAGGTGAGTTTCTTGTAAGCAGCATATAGATGGGTCTTGCTTTTTTATCCATTCTATTACTCTATGTCTTTTGATTGGTGCATTAAGTCCATTTACATTTAGGGTGACTATTGAAAGATATGTACTTATTGCCATTGCAGGCTTTAGATTCGTGGTTACCAAAGGTTCAAGGTTAGCTTCTTTAGTATCTTACTGCCTAACTTAGCTCGCTTATTGAGCTGTTATATACACTGTCTGGAGAGTCTTTTCTTCTCTCCCTACTTATTCCTCCTCCTCCATTCTTCATATGTTGTGTGTTTTGTTCTGTGCTCTTTTTAGGGGTGCTCCCATCTAGAGCAGTCCCTGTAGGATGCCCTGTAGAGGTGGTTTGTGGGAAGCAAATTCCCTCAGCTTTTGCTTGTCTGGGAATTGTTTGATCCCACCATCATATTTAAATGATAGTCGTGCTGGATACAGTATCCTTGGTTCAAGGCCCTTCTGTTTCATTGCATTAAGTATATCATGCCATTCTCTTCTGGCCTGTAGGGTTTCTGTTGAGAAGTCTGATGTTAGCCTGATTGGTTTTCCTTTATAGGTGACCTTTTTCTCTCTAGCTGCCTTTAAAACTCTTTCCTTGTCCTTGATCCTTGCCATTTTAATTATTATGTGTCTTGGTGTTGTCCTCCTTGGATCCTTTCTGTTGGGGGTTCTGTATAATTCCATGGTCTGTTCGATTATTTCCTCCCCCAGTTTGGGGAAGTTTTCAGCAATTATTTCTTCAAAGACACTTTCTATCCCTTTTCCTCTTTCTTCCTCTTCTGGTATCCCTATAATATGAATGTTTTTCCTTTTGTATTGGTCACATATTTCTCTTAGTGTTGTTTCATTCCTGGAGATCCTTTTATCTCTCTCTCTGTCAGCTTCTATACGTTCCTGTTCTCTGGCTTCTATTCCTTCAATGGCCTCTTGCATCTTATCCATTCTGCTTATAAATCCTTCCAGGGATTGTTTCACTTCTGTGATCTCTTTCCTGACATCTGTGATCTCCTTCCGGACTTCATCCCACTGCTCTTGCGTTTTTCTCTGCATCTCATCCCATTGTTCTTGCATTTTTTTCTGCATCTCTGTCAGCATGTTCATGATTTTTATTTTGAATTCTTTTTCAGGAAGACTAGTTAGGTCTGTCTCCTTCTCAGGTGTTGTCTCTGTGATCTTTGTCTGCCTGTAGTTTTGCCTTTTCATGGTGATAGAGATAGTTTGCAGAGCTGGTACAAGTGACCGCTGGAAGAGCTTCCCTTCTTGTTGGTTTGTAGCCTTTTCCTGGGAGAATAGCGACCTCTAGTGGCTTGTGCTGGGCAGCTGTGCGCAGACAGGGCTTCTGCTTCCTGCCCAGTTGCTTTGGGGTTTATCTCCGCTGTTGCTGTGGGCTTGGCCTGGCTGGGGCTGTTCCTCCAAAATGGTGGAGCCCCGTTGGAGGGGGAGCAGCCAGGAGACTATTTATCTCCGTAAGGGGCCTCTGTGCTCCCTGCTGCCCAGGGGGTTAGAGTGCCCAGAGATCCCCAGATTCCCTGCTTCTGGTCTAAGTGACCTGTCCTGCCCCTTTAAGATTTCCAAAAAGCACTCTCCAAACCAAAACAACAGCAGCAACAATGAGAGAGGGAACAGAAACAAAGAGAAAAAAAAAAAAGGAAAAAAAAGGAAAAAACAAGCGATTTTTTTTTTTTTTTTTTTTTTGTCCTCAGGTGCCGGTCCCAGGCACCCGCTCACTGGTCCTGCTGCCCTGTCTCCCTAGCACCAGGGTCCCTGTCCTTTCAAGGCTTCCAAAAAGCACCCACCCACCGGTCCCGCAGGGAAGGAACGCTCAATATTCTTTGTCCTCAGGCACTGGTCCCACGCACCCGCTCACCAGTCCCGCCGCCCTGCCTCCCTAGCACCGGGGTCCCTGTCCCTTCAAGGCTTCCAAAAAGCACTCGGCAAAAAGAGAGGAAAAAAAGGGGAAAAACGCGCGATTTCTTCCGTCCTCAGGTGCTGGTCTCAGGCACCCACCCACCGGTCCCACAGGGAAAAATGCGGGATATTCTTTGTCCTCAGGTGCCGGTCCCAGGCACCCGCTCACCAGTCCCGCCGCCCTGCCTCCCTAGCACCGGGGTCCCTGTCCCTTTTAGGCTTCCAAAAAGCACTCGCAGAAAAGAGAAAAAAAAAGGGGGAAAACGCGCGATTTCCTCTGTCCTCAAGTGCCGGTCTCAGGCACCCGCCCACCGGTCCCGCAGGGAAAAACGGGGGATATTCTTTGTCCTCAGGCGCCGGTCCCAGCCACCCGCTCACCAGTCCCGCCACCGTGCCTCCCTAGCACTGGGGTCCCCGTCCCTTCAAGGCTTCCAAAAAGCGCTCGCCAAAAAGAGAAAAAGAAAAAAAGGGGAAAAACGCGCGACCTCCTCCGTCCTCAGGCACCGGTCTCAGGCACCCGCCCCTAGGTCTCGCAGGGAGAAACGCGGGATATTCTTTGTCCTCTGGCGCCATTCCCAGGCACCTCCTCACCGGTCCCGCCACCCTGCCTCCCCAGCAACGGGGGCCCGTCCCTCTAAGGCTTCCAAAAAGCGCTCGCCAAAAAAAAAAAAAAAAAAAAACCGCTCCGGTTTCTCTCCACCCGCCGGGAGCCGGGGGGAGAGGCGCTCGGGTCCCGCCGGGCTGGGGCTTGTATCTTACCCCCTTCACAAGGCGCTGGGTTCTTGCAGGTGTGGATGTGGTCTGGATGTTGTCCTGTGTCCTGTGGTCTCTATTTTAGGAAGATTTTTCTTTGTTATATTTTCATAGCTCTATGTGTTTTTGGGAGGAGATTTCCACTGCTCTACTCACGCCGCCATCTTGGCTCCCTCCTAACCTATTTCTATTCTTACTACACCGAGTCCCACAGCAACATGGGACAATAGTAAGGGGACCAGTACTTCTTGTCAGGTGGCAAATAGAGTATATGGGGCCTCTGCCCATATCAGAAGGATATTGGTATGCCATGATTTGTGTGTACAAGTCTACTGGACTTGGTTTCTTTTCCTGCATGTTGTACAGATAAGCAAACCACCAAGAGGGGGCTGGATCATCTGTTTGCAGCCTATGGCCAGATGGAGGTGATTGACAGCGATCAAGGCACCCACTTTACTGGACATGCATTACAAGAATGGGTGCAGCAATTAGGAATAAAGTGGAAATTTCATGTACCATATAATCCTACTGGGGCAGGCATGATAGAGAGACACAACGGTTTGTTGAAACCTGGCCTGAAGTCAGACAGCAATAGCCTATGGGATTGGTCGGTTCCCCTATGGACAGTGCTGTGGAATTTGAATGAGAAGCCATGTAAAGGAGCTTTGAGCCCTGTGGATATGCTCACATACCTTGCTGCCTCTCCTATACAATTGTACTGTAGGATCTGAAGAATCAAAAGTTAGCATAAGTACAGCCATCTTAAGGCCTAAATACCACCCCCTAACCCAGAAGAAGGAAAATCATTAGAATCTTGAAAAACAAGTTAGTTAGCCTGTGTCAATTGTAGTGACCTTTAGTTAGCCAACCGTAAATCAGTTAATCATACATGCCTAGCTTATCTTGCTAGAACCACCCTAGACATTCCAAAGGTGATCTTGTAGGACCCCAACCTCCCTGAGAAATAAGTTAGCCTAAGAGTAGCCATCTTGAAGCCCAAAAAGCCATTCTGATATATGACTCAGAGGGAACAACTGAAACCAGGTAACTCCTCTGGAAAAACAAGTTAATCAATCATGACTGCTGGCAGCGCTAACCTCTCGGTTAGTTAATCATAAATGCCGACCCTACCTTGCTACACCCCCCCAGGACGTGGCACTAACCCAGAAATCGTAGGTTTGAAAAATTACTGCCTTTGTAGTATTGTTATCTTGCTATGTAGTATTGTTATCTTGTTATTACAAAACAATCTGTAACCATGGTAATCCTCTAGGGCTGAATGCCTCAGAAAATCCTATATAACCACTTAGTTGTAAGTGCTCAGGGTCCTCGTTGAGACCCGCTGCGACGGGCCGACTTGGACCCCAACTAGTTGGCTTCTGAATAAATTCCTCTTGCTTGTTGCATCAAGAAACGTCTTTGGTGAGTGATTTGGGGCGGCGCCTTCCTCAGGGGAATCCAACATTTGGGGGCTCGTCCGGGATCATGCTTTCACCCCGCTTCACTCCCGAAGTCGCTCTTGGAGGAAGAGGTAAGATTAGTGGCGCCTTGAGTTGTCTGTGTTCTGTCTTCTGTTTTTCAGTGAGACCGGTCAGAATTCTGAAAAGGGGTACCCACTGTCTGGCAGCTGTCCCGATCCCGTAAAGGGGTCGAGACTGCGGTCGGTAGACGTACTAGGAGCACCGCAGGCTGCAACCCTGGGGGACGCCTCGGGGAGGTTGGGAGGCCAGGGACGCCTGGTAGCCTCCAGTCTGTTTTTCCGGCAAGGTGAATCTGATGAGATAGGGTTGATTTTCAGGCGCCAGGAATATCAACCCTCTGATTCCTTTCGGTTTCTGTTTGAAAATCTGAGAAAAAACAAAAAGCGGCCGCTGTGTGTCTAATCTGTGTGTGTCTCTGTTTTTTGTGTCTTTCATGTGCCTAATAATTGTTATACTGACAATGGGACAGACTCAGACAACCCCCTAAGTGTGTAAATGAATATATCTTTCTACCTCTGGATGGTATTAATGAAATTGATTTAAAGACAAGCGCTTGTGAAAATTGAGTGTTCTAAAACTTCCAGAAAACCTGATAAAAAAGTGTTAAGCATTAATGCTAATTTGAGTTTGCCTGAGGCGGGCATGTCCTGGTAGTTGTCGGCTGCCTGAGTTTACCTAGAGTCATTTGAGTCATGTTATCTGCTAAATCTTTTAAGAATAGAATGCTTAGAAGCTTGGCTTTGTCTAGTGTTCAGTGGGGGTCTTGTGAGTAGACTAGCATAGTTGTTGCAGGTAGGTGAACTGGATAAGTGTGGCAAGTGAACACCTTTTTAACTGTGTGTTGCAGTGTGTATGCCTACCTGCAGCCTGAGAATCTTTGTAGTAACTTAAGGCCTTAGAGTTTTGTTAAGTTGAGAAGATGTGCTCTGTGTTTGCTGGGAGATTGTGCTGTGAAGCTCATGGTTGCAGAAATTGTAGAATGTGTTCGTAAGTTTGTCAGTCTAGGAAATGTTGGTTTGACAGTTTGCAGTGTCCTGCTTCTCAGTGTTCACTGGAGCTTGAAGTTTCTAATAGTTTTGAGTTCTGGTTAGAACTGCTTAAAGTGATAGGGCATTTCTCTATGCTGGAAGATGTATGTTTTAATGAGAGAAAGTGTAAAGAATGGAAATTCGTTTTGTTGAAAGTAAAAGAAAGTAACTTTGTTCTAAAGTACAGCTATTTATTTAAAGAGAGACAAAGAGAGAAAACAGCCTGGTGCCTTTTGTTGTGGAAGATCCGCTCAGCCTGTTGCTTTGGGGGGAGGGTTAAGATGTTTAGAGATAAAGTGAGATAAACCCAGTCAAGCCGCAGGCAAGCCTAGGCATAATTCTCACCGGCTTATGTGCTTGGGACCATGGGGCAAATGAAGAATAAATTACTATATTCTTACAGATATAGTCGTGCCTAGTGAAATTAAAGCAAGTGAGTCTTGATATCAAGTGCACAGCAAAATTAAAATCTCGTTTCCAGTTAAACAGTTTTCTTTAACTGTTAGTCTGCTCTTAATGTTGAAAGATCACAGCAGTTTCTCATGCTTAAAGTCTCAGTGAGTTGCCATGAAATCGTAATGTTAAAGGGACTAAAAGCTAAAGTTTGTTAACAACTGTATAACCTTTATTTGCCTTTGAAATATTTTGTTATTAAAAATGATTGCATGGCCTGAAAAATTGAATTCCTAAGCAGAATAGTAACAAAGTTTTTTTCAGCTGATTAAATGCACTTAGTTAACAAACCAAAATTTATTAAACTGTAGAATCTGGACAAGATTATGTTTCTCCCAGAAAAACAGGTTTCACTGTAAAGGTTTAGATAGACGAACGTGTGACCACTTTTGAGAAAAGTTGTAATAGATTTTTTTGAGAACCACCAGGTCTTCTTGTTTAATTTATATGCTGTATGTTTAAAAAAAAAAAAAACATGGGGGACTCTCCATATTTTTTAATGCAAATAATCTTAGAGCTTTTAATAGAATTTGCATAGCAGCTTATATCTACTATTAAAAAGTAAAACATTCTTGAAGCTTTCAGGGAAGACCTGTAAACTTAAGCACTTTCTCTGCTTTTTTGTATCTGGTCTTAGACACTTATGCTGAGTTATGTTCTTATTATTTTCACTGTTTGTAAGCTATTGATTGTAAGCCAAAGGTCATCATTTCTCAGTCCCTAAATGAAGAAGTAAAATGCCTGATCTCTTTCATCTCAAATCATATTTCTGGTCATATCTGAATATCTGTGTGAAAGAAAGAGACATTTAAATTTGAGATTCTGCTTAAACTTTTAAGTTGAATTTGACTATAGCCATATTCATTCTTTGTATGTATCTCTAACAAGTCTTTTGTATGCCTGGTGATATTATACTCTGCCTTGAGTTTAGACAGTTCTTTCAGCTAAATATGAATTCTTATTGTAGCTTTTTTCCCCTCCTGAAGATGAAAGCAGAAGAATCTACCATCTGCTACCATTCTCTCAAGAATGCTTAGTAACCTAGAATTAGTTTGACTTTCTGTATGTTGTCTTTAAAAATTGACAGCAGCAGTCTCCCCTGCTGCCCCACTTTTTAAGATATCTTGTTTACTGTGCTGAGTATATAGACAATAAATGTGTAATGATAGTTCTAAAAAAATTAAATGCAAAAAGGTGCTTTTACCTCTAGTTAACTCTGATATTTTCCAGAGGGCCCCTGGAACATGTCAGAAGAATTTTTTCTCACTAGAGAAAGTATTTGACTAATTTGGCTTATTTATCTGATATATATATATTTATTTACCAGGAAAGCACTGTCAAAGAGAATGATGCTAAACTTTGTTACTGAATGTTTTGTATTACAGAAATATCAGAATTTCCTTATGTCAACTGTTTTACAGTAAGCTCTCATCAGATCTTTAACCATTGTCATTTGTAAGTCTTTTATCATTTATAGTATTATCCCTAAACTGGTAAAGAACTAGATTTCAGCAGAACAGGTATTAGTTACATAAGATTACATAAACTAAAGAAAATGATTTTGTGTCTTTTTGTTTCAAATGTTGCTGGTAAAGTGTTTTAACCTTGTTCTCTTAAACTGACAACAGTTTAGTAAATGACTATCTTTATGAGCAGAATTGAAACATCCTTCTCTCTACTTGATCCCTCCAGAGTTTAAAAACTTTCAGTGACTGTTTTTGTATTCCATGGCAGTATGTTTATTTGCACGAGTTCAGTAAGAATCTGCTTTCCTTGTGAGAAGACTACTTAAGAACACTGGTTATACTACCAGGGCTTTGATTGGAATGTCGTACCTGAGAGACATGTGCATAGACTCAGATGTGAACAACTTTAAAGAACTAAGATTGACTTTATTAAGCCAACAAAGCCCCTTGGAAGAACTGGCCTGGTACCTTGCTTACAGAGTTCCCAGCAGCCTTACCAGGTGAGTAAAGAAGGTCACTTCCTGGCAGGTGCAGAGACCTCGAGAAGAGAAGAATTCATCCAAATCTACAGGTACTGCAGGCAAAGCCTGATGGCAAGTCTGGCTTGGCTGTCTGGCCTCAAGAGGCCTTTAAAAGTTCAATCTGAAATTCCTTACAAAAAGTTCCAGCAAAGCATATTTAAAAGAGCCTGTGTAATCAATTGCTCTTCTTGCTGCACCTGTGCAAATAATCAAGCCAGCTGTTAATTATTTTCTTAACCTAGTTACTTCTAGTAAAAATGAGAGTGATTTTAGAGAGAAGTATCGTTTCAATAATGTAGCCTCTTTCCAGAATAAAAAATCTAACTCCAGATGTTGCTACATAACCTAATAACACAATTTGTTTTATCTTGCCTAGAAGCCACAAAACTGCAAATAGTAATAAAAATGAAACCCAGAATAGAAGCGCCAGCCTTCTGAAGCCCTCTCAACTGACCAGTGATGGAGACCTAGCTGCACCCTTTACTGTGCCCCCTTCTCAGCACGAAGCAGCCAGAGCGGTCATCGCCCCTTTTCCCTAGCAGCAGCTAGAGTGTCTCTATCTGTAGAAGAAAGAATGAGACCATACCCATAGCCTTCCCTGGTAAAAACAGGTATTTAATCCCTCCTCCCAAGGGATGGTGGGCTTGTAACACTGGAGTGACCCCATGTGTCTCTACTTCTGCCTTCAACTCCTCCCGTGATTTCTGTATCATGGTCCAGTTAGTACCCAGACTAATGTATCATGATGACTTATCATTCGTGGCAGAATTAGAACCTAAACTAAGGTATAAAAGAGAGCCAGTCTCACTCACTCTAGCTGTATTACCAAGAGTAGGAGTTGCAGCCGGAGTAGGACCAGGGGCAGCTGCAATTATACAAGGAAACCAACATTACGAAGGACTAAGAATAGCTATCGATGAAGATTTGAGAACTATAGAACAGTCTATTTCTAAACTTGAAAAGTCCCTAACCTCTCTCTCTGAAGTAGTGCTGCAAAATAGACGAGGGTTAGATTTACTATTTCTAAAAGAAAGTGGATTGTGTGCAGCTCTAAAGGAAGAGTGCTGCTTCTATGCAGACCATACTGGAGTAGTAAGAGACTCAATGCCTAAATTAAGAGAAAGATTAGATCAGCGAAAGCGAGAACGAGAAGCTAACCAGAGCCTGTTTGAATCCTGGTTTTCTAGATCCCCATGGCTTACAACTCTAATATCCACTTTGGCAGGACCCCTGCTTATTTCAATATTGCTCCTCACCTTAGGTCCCTGCATTTTAAATCGAGTAATAACCTTTATTAGAGAAAGAGTAAGTGCTGTGCAGGTGCTAATGCTGAGACAACAGTATCATACCCTCACACAACAAGAAGAAACCAACATTCCATGATTAGAATGTTCAGAAAAAGAAGTGGGGAATGTAGGACCCCAACCTCCCTGAGAAATAAGTTAGCCTAAGAGTAGCCATCTTGAAGCCCAAAAAGCCATTCTGATATATGACTCAGAGGGAACAACTGAAACCAGGTAACTCCTCTGGAAAAACAAGTTAATCAATCATGACTGCTGGCAGCGCTAACCTCTCGGTTAGTTAATCATAAATGCCGACCCTACCTTGCTACACCCCCAGGACGTGGCACTAACCCAGAAATCGTAGGTTTGAAAAATTACTGCCTTTGTAGTATTGTTATCTTGCTATGTAGTATTGTTATCTTGTTATTACAAAACAATCTGTAACCATGGTAATCCTCTAGGGCTGAATGCCTCAGAAAATCCTATATAACCACTTAGTTGTAAGTGCTCAGGGTCCTCGTTGAGACCCGCTGCGACGGGCCGACTTGGACCCCAACTAGTTGGCTTCTGAATAAATTCCTCTTGCTTGTTGCATCAAGAAACATCTTTGGTGAGTGATTTGGGGCGGCGCCTTCCTCAGGGGAATCCAACAATCTCATCTAACCAGACCCCAGGATGTGGCGCCAGCAAAAGATTTATGAGCCTATAGAAAAAACCCTGTATTGTAATTATGGAAAATTTTACCCCTTTTGAAAATGCTATAAAACCTTCTGGCTTTGTGTGCTCTGGGTCCTCGTTGAGACCCGCTGCGACCGGCTGACTTGGACCCCAACTAGTTGGCTTCCGAATAAATTCCTCTTGCTTGTTGCATCAAGAAACGTCTTTAGTGAGTGATTTGGGGCGGCGCCTTCCTCAGGGGAATCCAATAGTACGTCCAAACCAAATTAGAGTTATTGAAACTAGGATATGGGCAGCAGAGCAACATCCTTCTGCCAGCCCCTATGGCACTGAGCCCTGGAGACACTGTTGATTGGACCTGGCACTGGACATTTTGACACTTGGACCAGCAATGGCTGGCAATTCTCCCACTTTGGGGGAAAGGCCTGGAAGCTGGCCTCCTGTATATTCCTGGAGTATCAGCTGAATGACCCCCAAGGTCACAGCAGTGTACCCAAAACATCCAGAAGGTAAGAGCATCTTGCGGTGAAGTTTTGTTTTATCTTTATGACCAGTGCATGTACCTCCCATAGCCCTATATATTGACCCATCTATAATTCCCACTGGGAGCGGGGTGAAATTCTGGTATACTAGAGCAGGACAAGATCCCATTCGTGCCACTGTTTTATTATCACAGGACAACTCTCTTGCATGTATCCTACCTGATGGACAAGATTTACCTATGCTGGCATCATTAAAACATGTATCTTATTGCCCTTAAGGTTATTTTCTCCTACTGCCCTTGTGGCCTGAATGGGCCCCCCTGGGTGCAGCTGCTGCATGATGATTGCTCTGAACCCTCCACTACTGCCTGCCTACTGACTGCCTATGGAATGGATGAGCTATGGACTTAATCTGCATAAGACTTTGAACCTAGCTGAATCCTTTGGCTAGAGGATTGTCATGATTTTATTGCTGTTGCTATTGTTATGTCATTAGTCTGGTCACAGTGATCCAGTTTTCTCGCGCAGGGACCTTTGTGGAAGTGTAGGACCCCAACCTCCCTGAGAAATAAGTTAGCTTAAGAGTGGCCATCTTGAAGCCCAAAAAAGCCATTCTGATATATGACTCAGAGGGAACAACTGAAACCAGGTAACTCCTCTGGAAAAACAAGTTAATCAATCATGACTGCTGGCAGCGCTAACCTTTCGGTTAGTTAAGCATAAAAGCTGACCCTACCTTGCTACACCCCCAGGACGTGGCACTAACCCAGAAATCGTAGGTTTGAAAAATTACTGCCTTTGTAGTATTGTTATCTTGCTATGTAGTATTGTTATCTTGTTACTACAACATAATCTGTAACCATGGTAAATCTCTAGGGCTGAATGCCTCAGAAAATCCTATATAACCACTTAGTTGTAAGTACTCAGGGTCCTCGTTGAGACCTGCTGGACGGGCTGACTTGGACCCCAACTAGTTGGCTTCCGAATAAATTCCTCTTGCTTGTTGCATCAAGAAATGTCTTTGGTGAGTGATTTGGGGCAGCGCCTTCCTCAGGGGAATCCAACATTTGGGGGCTCGTCCGGGATCATGCGCTCACCCCGCTTCACTCCCGAAGTCGCTCTTGGAGGAAGAGGTAAGATTAGTGGCGCCTTGAGTTGTCTGTGTTCTGTCTTCTGTTTTCAGTGAGACCGGTCAGAATTCTGTAAAGGGGTACCCACTGTCTGGCAGCTGTCCCGATCCTGTAAAGGGGTCGAGACTGCGGTCGGTAGACGTACTAGGAGCACCGCAGGCTGCAACCCTGAGGGACGCCTCGGGGAGGTTGGGAGGCCAGGGACGCCTGGTAGCCTCCCGTCTGTTTTTCTGGCAAGGTAAATCTGATGAGATAGGGATGATTTTCAGGCGCCAGGAATATCAACCCTCTGATTCCTTTCGGTTTCTGTTTGAAAATCTGAGGAAAAAAAAAACAAAAAGCGGCCGCTGTGTGTCTAATCTGTGTGTGTCTCTGTTTTTTGTGTCTTTCATGTGCCTAATAATTGTTATACTGACAATGGGACAGACTCAGACAACCCCCTAAGTGTGTAAATGAATATATCTTTCTACCTCCGGATGGTATTAATGAAATTGATTTAAAGACAAGCGCTTGTGAAAATTGAGTGTTCTAAAACTTCCAGAAAACCTGATAAAAAAGTGTTAAGCATTAATGCTAATTTGGGTTTGCCTGAGACGGGCATGTCCTGGTAGTTGTCGGCTGCCTGAGTTTACCTAGAGTCATTTGAGTCATGTTATCTGCTAAATCTTTTAAGAATAGAATGCTTAGAAGCTTGGCTTTGTCTAGTGTTCAGTGGGGGTCTTGTGAGTAGGCTAGCATAGTTGTTGCAGGTAAGTGAACTGGATAAGTGTGGCAAGTGAACACCTTTTTAATTGTGTGTTGCAGTGTGTATGCCTACCTGCAGCCTGAGAATCTTTGTAGTAACTTAAAGCCTTAGAGTTTTGTTAAGTTGAGAAGATGTGCTCTGTGTTTGCTGGGAGATTGTGCTGTGAAGCTCATGGTTGCAGAAATTGTAGAATGTGTTCGTAAGTTTGTCAGTCTAGGAAATGTTGGTTTGACAGTTTGCAGTGTCCTGCTTCTCAGTGTTCACTGGAGCTTGAAGTTTCTAATAGTTTTGAGTTCTGGTTAGAACTGCTTAAAGTGATAGAGAGGGCATTTCTCTATGTTGAAAGATCACAGCAGTTTCTCATGCTTAAAGTCTCAGTGAGTTGCCATGAAATCGTAATGTTAAAGGGACTAAAAGCTAAAGTTTGTTAACAACTGTATAACCTTTATTTGCCTTTGAAATATTTTGTTATTAAAAATAATTGCATGGCCTGAAAAATTGAATTCCTAAGCAGAATAGTAACAAAGCTTTTTTCAGCTGATTAAATGCACTTAGTTAACAAACCAAAATTTATTAAACTGTAGAATCTGGACAAGATTATGTTTCTCCCAGAAAAACAGGTTTCACTGTAAAAGTTTAGATAGACGAACGTGTGACCACTTTTGAGAAAAGTTGTAATAGATTTTTTGAGAACCACCAGGTCTTCTTGTTTAATTTATATGCTGTATGTTTTAAAAAAAAAACATGGGGGACTCTCCATATTTTTTAATGCAAATAATCTTAGAGCTTTTAATAGAATTTGCATAGCAGCTTATATCTACTATTAAAGAGTAAAACATTCTTGAAGCTTTCAGGGAAAACCTGTAAACTTAAGCACTTTCTCTGCTTTTTTGTATCTGGTCTTAGACACTTATGCTGAGTTATGTTCTTATTATTTTCACTGTTTGTAAGCTATTGATTGTAAGCCAAAGGTCATCATTTCTCAGTCCCTAAATGAAGAAGTAAAATGCCTGATCTCTTTCATCTCAAATCATATTTCTGGTCATATCTGAATATCTGTGTGAAAGAAAGAGACATTTAAATTTGAGATTCTGCTTAAACTTTTAAGTTGAATTTGACTATAGCCATATTCATTCTTTGTATGTATCTCTAACAAGTCTTTTGTATGCCTGGTGATATTATACTCTGCCTTGAGTTTAGACAGTTCTTTCAGCTAAATATGAATTCTTATTGTAGCTTTTTTCCCCTCCTGAAGATGAAAGCAGAAGAATCTACCATCTGCTACCATTCTCTCAAGAATGCTTAGTAACCTAGAATTAGTTTGACTTTCTGTATGTTGTCTTTAAAAATTGACAGCAGCAGTCTCCCCTGCTGCCCCACTTTTTAAGATATCTTGTTTACTGTGCTGAGTATATAGACAATAAATGTGTAATGATAGTTCTAAAAAAATTAAATGCAAAAAGGTGCTTTTACCTCTAGTTAACTCTGATATTTTCCAGAGGGCCCCTGGAACATGTCAGAAGAATTTTTTCTCACTAGAGAAAGTATTTGACTAATTTGGCTTATTTATCTGATATATATATATTTATTTACCAGGAAAGCACTGTCAAAGAGAATGATGCTAAACTTTGTTACTAAATGTTTTGTATTACAGAAATATCAGAATTTCCTTATGTCAACTGTTTTACAGTAAGCTCTCATCAGATCTTTGACCATTGTCATTTGTAAGTCTTTTGTCATTTATAGTATTATCCCTAAACTGGTAAAGAACTAGATTTCAGCAGAACAGGTATTAGTTACATAAGATTACATAAACTAAAGAAAATGATTTTGTGTCTTTTTGTTTCAAATGTTGCTGGTAAAGTGTTTTAACCTTGTTCTCTTAAACTGACAACAGTTTAGTAAATGACTATCTTTATGAGCAGAATTGAAACATCCTTCTCTCTACTTGATCCCTCCAGAGTTTAAAAACTTTCAGTGACTGTTTTTGTATTCCATGGCAGTATGTTTATTTGCACGAGTTCAATAAGAATCTGCTTTCCTTGTGAGAAGACTACTTAAGAACACTGGTTATACTACCAGGGCTTTGACTGGAATGTCATACCTGAGAAACATGTGCATAGACTCAGATGTGAACAACTTTAAAGAACTAAGATTGACTTTATAAAGCCAACAAAGCCCCTTGGAAGAACTGGCCTGGTACCTTGCTTACAGAGTTCCCAGCAGCCTTACCAGGTGAGTAAAGAAGGTCACTTCCTGGCAGGTGCAGAGACCTCGAGAAGAGAAGAATTCATCCAAATCTACAGGTACTGCAGGTAAAGCCTGATGGCAAGTCTGGCTTGGCTGTCTGGCCTCAGGAGGCCTTTAAAAGTTCAATCTGAAATTCCTTACAAAAAGTTCCAGCAAAGCATATTTAAAAGAGCCTGTGTAATCAATTGCTCTTCTTGCTGCACCTGTGCAAATAATCAAGCCAGCTGTTAATTATTTTCTTAACCTAGTTACTTCTAGTAAAAATGAGAGTGATTTTAGAGAGAAGTATCATTTCAATAATGTAGCCTCCTTCCAGAATAAAAAATCCAACTCCAGATGTTGCTACATAACCTAATAACACAATTTGTTTTATCTTGCCTAGAAGCCACAAAACTGCAAATAGTAATAAAAATGAAACCCAGAATAGAAGCGCCAGCCTTCTGAAGCCCTCTCAACTGACCAGTGATGGAGACCTAGCTGCACCCTTTACTGCGCCCCCTTCTCAGCACGAAGCAGCCAGAGCGGTCATCGCCCCTTTTCCCTAGCAGCAGCTAGAGTC
Source organism: Manis javanica (assembly GCF_040802235.1). NCBI lineage: Eukaryota > Metazoa > Chordata > Mammalia > Pholidota > Manidae > Manis > Manis javanica. The sequence goes on along the minus strand of NC_133161.1, from coordinate 106,951,585 downwards.
TCTATCTGTAGAAGAAAGAATGAGACCATACCCATAGCCTTCCCTGGTAAAAACAGGTATTTAATCCCTCCTCCCAAGAGATGGTGGGCTTGTAACACTGGAGTGACCCCATGTGTCTCTACTTCTGCCTTCAACTCCTCCCGTGATTTCTGTATCATGGTCCAGTTAGTACCCAGACTAATGTATCATGATGACTTATCATTCGTGGCAGAATTAGAACCTAAACTAAGGTATAAAAGAGAGCCAGTCTCACTCACTCTAGCTGTATTACTAAGAGTAAGAGTCGCAGCCGGAGTAGGACCAGGGGCAGCTGCAATTATACAAGGAAACCAACATTATGAAGGACTAAGAATAGCTATCGGTGAAGATTTGAGAACTATAGAACAGTCTATTTCTAAACTTGAAAAGTCCCTAACCTCTCTCTGAAGTAGTGCTACAAAATAGACGAGAGTTAGATTTACTATTTCTAAAAGAAAGTAGATTGTGTGCAGCTCTAAAGGAAGAGTGCTGCTTCTATGCAGACCATACTGGAGTAGTAAGAGACTCAATGTCTAAATTAAGAGAAAGATTAAATCAGCGAAAGCGAGAACGAGAAGCTAACCAGAGCCTGTTTGAATCCTGGTTTTCTAGATCCCCATGGCTTACAACTCTAATATCCACTTTGGCAGGACCCCTGCTTATTTTAATATTGCTCCTCACCTTAAGTCCCTGCATTTTAAATCGAGTAATAACCTTTATTAGAGAAAGAGTAAGTGCTGTGCAGGTGCTAATGCTGAGACAACAGTATCATACCCTCACACAACAAGAAGAAACCAACATTCCATGATTAGAATGTTCAGAAAAAGAAGTGGGGAATGTAGGACCCCAACCTCCCTGAGAAATAAGTTAGCTTAAGAGTGGCCATCTTGAAGCCCAAAAAAGCCATTCTGATATATGACTCAGAGGGAACAACTGAAACCAGGTAACTCCTCTGGAAAAACAAGTTAATCAATCATGACTGCTGGCAGCGCTAACCTTTCGGTTAGTTAAGCATAAAAGCTGACCCTACCTTGCTACACCCCCAGGACGTGGCACTAACCCAGAAATCGTAGGTTTGAAAAATTACTGCCTTTGTAGTATTGTTATCTTGCTATGTAGTATTGTTATCTTGTTACTACAACATAATCTGTAACCATGGTAAATCTCTAGGGCTGAATGCGTCAGAAAATCCTATATAACCACTTAGTTGTAAGTACTCAGGGTCCTCGTTGAGACCTGCTGGACGGGCTGACTTGGACCCCAACTAGTTGGCTTCCGAATAAATTCCTCTTGCTTGTTGCATCAAGAAACGTCTTTGGTGAGTGATTTGGGGCAGCGCCTTCCTCAGGGGAATCCAACAGAAGAAGGGGAACAAGTAGATTGTAAAGCGAGATTTCTGGATGGGTGGCCTGTGGGTAAAATTGTAACATTTCCAGAATATCTCTCCAGGCTTTGGGTCATTTGCATATCCTCAGGGGCTGACGGAAGTTCATCTCCATGTCAATGAGTAATTACCTGGGCAGCCGTGGGTGTGGCTGAATCTGAGAGTTAAAGGGAGGAGCTGGGTTGTTTACTGGCTTGGTTCTTCCAGAGCCGAGGAGAGAGGTAGCCCTGCATTGCAGTTTGTAAACAATAAATGGGTTTTAAACTTTATTTCTCCCTTTGACTGATTTCGGTTCTTAGAGGTATTTTGCCCTGGGATTTCCTCTCCCTGGACTTACAAGGGGACAGACCATGAATCACCCAGAACGGACAGGGCTGGGATGGAGGGAGTCCAGGGGGTTGCAGGAGACTGGAGGGAAATCTGACCCAGCCTGAGGGTCTGGAGGACTGCTCAGGGCATTTCTGAGTAAAAATCTGATGTCCGTTAAGTGAAGAGAAAGGTGTGTGGAAAAAAGGGAGGACGAGAAAGGACTTAGAAGCTCGGAGTGGATCAGATCATAGGGCCAGTAGCCTACAGTTTTCAAACTGTTTTGAATTGAAGACTCTTAACACACAGCAGAATGTATATATTACTTACAACATAGTACGTGTATGTACAAGCATGATCACACACACGTGAATTAAAATTTCATGAAACAACGAACTTCTGCAATATGCTCTGATATTTAATATTTTTCTAATTAGATACTTGAGAGCAATTACTTTATTTCCTGTCTTACCAATAGGTTAACACAGGAAGTTTGAAAATATAGGTAACCAGAGTGTACTAAGAACCCCTGGACTCTGATCAAAGGAGCAGAATTCTAGAATCAGCAAAGTGTGACCGCCTATAGGGATGTTCACCAATATTTGCATTCTCCTCTCCTACTCGGCAGGTGGTAGGAATTTACTTCCCTCCATTTTGAAGTAGCCTTGGAGCCCAGGAATCTGCATTCTAACGTGCAAAGGGGGTTGTGAGACAGGAAGTTTGAGAAACAGTGACACAGGTGATGAACTCCGAGAGGACAGGGCGGAGCCCACCTTGGCCATCACTGTAACCCCAGCAGGACCCACCACAGGGCCAGACACTTTGGTAAAACATGTTCAGTGAATGGTTTTAACTTCAGCCTTTTTATTTCTCCTACCTGATATGGCCCATCCCCACCACACCAACCTCATTTCTTGGCAGATTTCCCCTTGAATTTTCCTCTCCAACCAAATGGGACTATTCTTGGTTCCATACATTTCTCACCTGTGTCCTCCGCCTATGCCCTTTTCCTCTTACCTTCACTGATCAGTTCTGACATCCTTCAAAATGTAGTTCACATGCCCCCTCCTCTAGGAAGCCCTTCTTGTCCTGTCTTCCCCGGATGGGCTTCCCCTCTGAGCTCCTCCGTGCCAACGCTTCTCTGGGTCATCACTGTCTGTCCCCTCACTGGACTATGAAACCAGGGTGGCAGGGGCTAGGCCTGTATCAGTCATGGCTGGGTACCCAGTACCACCCAGTGCAGGACTGGGCTCACAGAAGGTGCTCATAAAACATTTGCTGAACACACAGATGCACATCTGAGGGAGGAGGAGAGGCCATATCCTCTGGGGGCTCCTGATCACAGGTCTGATGGAGAAGGCTGAAGGCCTGGACGTTGTTCAATCCCGACCTGTTGTCAGACACCAGTCTTCTCCAGGAGGACTGAAAGGAAAGGAGCGACACAGGGCAGCAATTCACCGGAGAGTTCCGCTTTATTAGGGAAAGGTGCTGGGTTATATAGGAAGGGGCACGAATTGATTGAGGTGTCACTTCTACGGGCTGTTGGCTGTTGGCTAGGTGCTGGGATTGGGAGGGGGGCGAGAGGTGATTGGGCTTCAGGTGGCGCCGGCGGGAACTGAGGACCCCGAAGAGAAGCCGGAAGTTTGCCATCTTACTGGTGGGGACCCTTCATTCCCCCCTTTCTCCTCTATGGGTTTGTGGACGTTGCTTTCTCTCTGACTGCTTCCTGCTGAACGGGGGCGGAGAAGGGAGTGAGGGCTTGAGGATTGGGAGGAAAGGGTTGATAGGACTCCCCACAGTAAGGATGAGTAGATGTGGACTTCTTTAGGTTTGGAAATCAATGAAGGTTCCCTGTAACCATAGGTTGAGGATCTGTTGATTCCAATGGTGCTAAGAGGATATGGGTGTCAGGAGCCAGGCGTCTGCAGCCATTGTTTCCAGGAACAGTTTCTAGTGGAGAGAGGGGTCTATCTCAGCATGTGATGAGGAGGTCACATGAGGGTGAGGGATCTTCTGTGGCCAGAAGCTGGTAGTTCCTGAGTAAAAACTGGTTGAAAGCTTGATTAGAGATTTTTCCGACTTGGGATTTGATGAACTTTATTATACAGGGTAAGAAGAGACAGGCGAGAAGAATGATTATTATGGGGCCTGCAATGGGCCAGAGCCAGGTGAGGAGGGTGTTTGTTAGTATTGACGAGAATGGGTTGGAATTGGAAGCAGAGTGGAGACTGGAGGCAAGGTCGGTGAGTTTGGTAATGTCAGTTTCTACAATGCCGGATTCATTGATGTAATAGCAGCACTCTTCTTGGAGGAAGACGCAGGTGCTGCCCTTCTCTGCTGTAAGCAGATCTAGGGCCCGCCGGTTTTGAAGGGTGACCTTAGCTAGCCAAGTGACTTGTCTTTGGAGAGAGGCTAGGGAATCGGCAGTGGATGTCAGGGCTACCTCAAGTTTGGCGTTGAGATGTCTACTGCCCATAGAGAGTGACCCAAGGCTTCTCCCGAAAACCTTGCTCTAATGGCTGAGGTGATCTAAGAGATACCGACCATGATGGGAAGGAAAGCAGCTCTTTTTGTGCACGAGGGCAAGGGAGGTTGGAGCTCAAGGAATTCTGCCATGCTGTAAAGTGTAAACTGTGGGATTAGGGTGACGAGAATGCAGGGTGTATTGGAGTTGAGAGGCAGTGAGTTGAAAAGACTGCCATTACACCAAAAGAAGTGTCCCGGTTGTGTAAAAGTCTTAGAGCCGGAGGTAGGGGTGTAGATAGAGAGGCAGTGAAGTGCGCTGGAGGTGGGTGGAGTTGGGCCTACACAGTGGTGGATGGTGAGATTATCTACGTATTCTGGTTCCCATAGGGGTATGTCTGCCAGGGGGCAGAGGGATTGTCTTTCTGCATGGAAGGAGTAGTTGGAAATATTAAGGGGCACGGTGGCCAGCAGTGGGCGCTGTAGTGATGCACACAAGAAACAATTGGCTGTGTTAAGGGTGTGGTTGAGAAAGATGGTGGTGTCCTGAATGTGCTGTAATGAAGAGTAGGAGAAATTGGAAGAGGGGTGGGGATAAGAAGATGAAGAGGCGCCGTCAAGAGTTTGGATAAAGACTTTTTCGGAATGTCTGATATCTGATGCAACTTGAGAGATCTGGGAATGAGACGGAATATACTTTCAAGAGATATGAAGGGTACCGTGGGGGGTCGAGGATCCCCCGTAGTAAACTGAGGCTGTGACTCTGGCAGCCCATCGAGAGTCCCAGGGATCTGGGATTGATAAGGAGAATGAGCCGTTGGGATATTTCATGAAACAGTTTGAGGAGTAATACTGTGGGTACTGGAAGTTACCCATGTAGTGAATGGCGCAAGACTACTAGGGACATCTCCTGTAGGTGTCTGGCCATCGCCTGCAATAGGCTTGTTTTTGGTCATAGAGGAAGCAGAGGTAGGGAGAATGAGGGTAGCTGCTAGTGAACACTTCGGTGGAGGGAGGAAAGTGGAGGTATAAAGGCTCAGAGCAGCTTTTCAGAGGGCAGTCTGGTGTGGCAATGAGGGCAGTAACTTTTGTTTGATGCTGTGTGTAAGTCTGTCTGACTTTGAATCGCCGTACAAAGGAGGCTGGGGTGGTGGGGAAGACAATAGGAATGAGGGAAAAAAGCGAGAGAGCAGTAAAGAAGGAAAAAATCATGATTCGGATATGGATGGCAAAGGGGGTGAATGGGATTTTGGAGGAAAGAGGACAGTAAGGTGAGGAGTCTGGAGGGAGGGAGAGTCTGTAAACTTTTGTAGGTTAAGCGATCTTTTAGGTGATGTGGGGACAGAATTTTAAGGGGCACCCTTAATGTCAGTTTATGAGCTTCTTTCTGCTAGAGCTGTCTAGCGGCTAATGTTCGTAGGCAGGGGGCCCATCCCTGAACTGTGGGGTCTAATTGCTTGGAGAGATAAGCTACTGGGGCAAAGGATGGGCCATAATATTGGCTTAGGACTCCTAGAGCTTGACTGGACCTCTCATGAATGTATAATGAGAAGGGCTTCGACAAATCAGGAAGATGGAGAGCTGGTTCTTCTACAAGGGCTTGATGGAGCTTAATGTAGGAGTGTCGGGGTGAGGAGGATAATGGTTTTTTAGGGGGGCTCTTGCTGAGGTCGTATAGGGGTCTTGCCTACAGTAATCAGGGAGAAGTTAGGGATCTATGCTCTAAAATATCCAGCTAGGCTTAGAAAGGAAAGGATTTCTGTCTTGGTTTTGGGAATGGGCAGGTCGGAGAGGAGCTATTTTCTGTCTAAGGTAATGGACTTTCTTTGTTGAGATAGAAGGAATCTAAGGTAAGTGACAGAAGGGGAAGAGATTTGAGCTTTGACAAGGGATACTTGGTAACTTCTGGAAGCTAGAAGGTTAAGTAGGGAGGCAGTGTCAAGTTGAGACTGTTCTCACGAGAGACTGCAGAGTAGAAGATTGTCCATGTATTGTAATAAGGTGGACTTGGTGTGATCATGATGAAACTGTTTGAGGTCCTGAGCTAGGACCTGTCTAAAAATATGGGGACTATCTCGGAAGCTTTGTGGGAAAACTGTCCAAGTGAGTTGTTCAGAATGTCTTGTGTATGGGTCCGTCCAGGTGCAGGGGTCTAGAGGGATAGAAAAATGGGTCCTTGAGATCTAGGACTGAGAAGTGGGATGCTGAGGCAGGGATCTGTGATAAAAGGCTGTATGGATTTGGAACTAATTGATGGATAGGGACAACGGCTATGTTGATGAGGCGAAGGTCTTGGACAAAGCGGTAAGATCTGTTGGTTTTTTTTAACAGCTTATATGGGGGTATTAAATGGGGAGTGAGTGGGTCTGAGGTAATTTTTGTTTAAGAGATCTTGAATGATGGGTTGGAGACCTATGAGGGCTGAAGTGGTTAGGGGGTATTGGGCCTGAGAGATATACTGAGAGGGGTCACGTAATTTGATAGATGCAGGGGGACATAGGGCCACAGAGGGGCTTGTAATGTCCCAAACTTTGGGATTTACAGGGTGTATGAGGGCGGAAATGGAGCTTTCTTTGGGTAAAGGGGTGTCGTCGGCTATGAGGGCCATCAGAAAGCGAGTACTGGGGGCTGTGGGAGTGGATATAGTTATGGAAACGTGGAGGAGGGAAAGGATGTCTCGTCCTAGTAAAGGGATGGGACACTGGAGCATAACCAGGAAGGAGTGGGAGAAAGGTATGGGATTGTCTAGGATTGTGAATAAAAAGGGGGGGGGGTGTTTGAATGGAAAATCTGTTTACCTCCTACCCCGACTATAGGAGTAATGGCTGGCATGGTAGGGCTCCGGTATTCTCACAAGAGTGAGAAGGTGGCTCCTGTATCTAGGAGGAAGGAGATGGGGCGACTGTCTACTGTTAAAGTAACCCTGGGCTCCTGTTTGGTGATGGAAATGGTTGGGCGAGAAGCTCCCGGGCCCCATCAATCTTCTTCTGCCAGCCCCACTACGGCGGGTTTAGGATGGGGGTTGTTCATCCAGCCTCCCCTTCGTGTGGTTGGGCAATCAGATCCCCAGTGGCCCATTTTGTGGCATCTGGGGTATGGGGTGGTTGGAGATCTGGGGGAGGGGCACGCCCTTGACCAATGTCCCTCTTTTCCACACTTGAAACAAGCTCCTGGGGGGGGGGGCTTATTTGTAGAGGGGCGCCCAGGTTGTGGTTTTATCAGCTGGGCCATCATCTGGAAATTGGCCTGATTAGCTTTTTGTTTACGGCGTTCTTTCTCCTCCTCCCTGTTATGGAAGACTTTAAAAGCCACTGTTAGGATCTCAGTCTGGGAGGTAGCGGGGCCCTGTTGTAACTTACTGAGTTTAGCTTTAATGTTGGGGTAGCTTTGAGCTAGGAAGTATGTCATAAGGATACGTCTTCTTTCAGGTGTTTCTGGGTCCAGGCTGGTATACTGTAATAGGGCTTGAGTGAGTCTGTCTAAGAACTCGGAGGGGATTTCGTCTCTCTTTTGAATTATGTCTTGGAGCTTTTGAAAATTGACTACTTTACGAGCTGCCTTTTTCAGACCTGGTATTAAGCAGGAGGCAAAAATATCTCAAGAGCGGAGACTTACGGCAGTGTTATAATCCCAGTGTGGGTCTTGTTCAGGGACAGTAGTGGCGCCAGGGGAATAGGTGGGGTCAGTCCTGTTGGTTTCGGTAGCATGCGTTTGGGCGAAGTCTCAAACTCGTCTAAGCTCTTCAGGGAGGAAAGTATTGGCCAGGAGCATGAAAATGTCATGATGCGTGAGGCTGTAAGACTGGAGTGTCCATTGAAACTCCCTGATGTATGTCATGGGATCAGTGGAAAAGGAACTTAGGCGTTTCTCTAGTTGGGCTAAATCTCCTAAGGAGAAAGGGATGTGAACGCGCACGATGCCTTTGGATTTTGCTACCTTCCGGTGGGGGGTGATAATTTTGGGAGGCTCTCAGGACTGAGTCTGAGGGGGACTGAAGGGTTGTGGCTCAGTCTGTGGGGGAGTGACACGGTCCAGCCGTGCCTAGTCGAGCAGGTTCTGAAGTGCAGAAGGGGGCAAAAAAATAAATAAAGATAGAATCGGACCCACGTGTTGCCAGCTAACAGCCCAGCTGCTTACTTCTGCCGCTCTAGTTGGGCTTGAACTCATGACTCTGAAATTAAGAGTCCCATGCTCTACTAACTGAGCTACAGCAGGGCTCCAGTTAATTGCTTATGGAATGCGTAAACAGAATGTTCTTTGTTCTCCATTCCTGCCACATCCGCAAGTGGGGGAAGGGCATATTTAGAAGCAGGGGTGGTGTTTCTACACATCTTCAAGGTCTCCCTATTTTCAGAGTGAGGATTCTTGGCAAGATATGTTTTTGTGGACAGATTTCTTCTAAGGACTGCACATGTTTTTGTGGACAGATAACTTCTAAGGACTGCACCGGTTGTTCTCAAGCTTGTGCTTTCCCATGCTGCATTTAGACATGGGGGAAGGTGCTTTCCCATTCTCTCTACAAACATGTGAGAAGACAAAGGCGGTCCCTAACGGGAGAAACAGGTGATGAGGGCAAAGACTGAGAGGCCCCTGGGACCTAGTTAAAGGGGGGCTGAAAGGCTCAGGCTTAATCTGCAGGTAATGAAGGTGGAGGAGGTGAGATGGGTGAGGAGATGGTTGGGGAGGAAGGGAGAAGTGCTGTTGTAGGAGAAGGGGAAGGGAGTGAACGGGAGGCTTCTGTGGGGGCAGCGGCTTGCAGGCTAGGAGAACTTGGGAGGGGGCAGGGGGAGGAGGAGGCGGAAAGCTTCGATATAGGGAATCTCCTTCCATTTTTTTCAGGTGCTGGCAGTAGTTAAAAAGATGGCGAGTGATGTTAGGATCAAGAGTTCCCCCTGCAGGCCATTGGTTGTTATTGTCTAGGGGGGGTATGTCGGCCAATCTTGGGAGCAATATTTATGGAGAAGTTTTGGTTTTATATCAGGCGTCAGCGAGAGGGTAGCCAGATGCTTAAGCAGGTATTCAAGAGGTGAACTTTCAGGGAGGGATGAGGAGGCTCCCATGGCTAAAGGACAGAGAAGGAGACAAACAGGGGAAGACGAATGGAGATCCTCGGACTGGAAGCAGACTGCAAGGAGACAAAGGGCGTCTCCGATGATCCTTGGTGGTCTGCGGAAACTCGTATACGAGTCGGAATTTCTTAGGAAGTGTGGGTCGTCACCCAGACTTCCCTAAGAAGGCAGAGTGCCGGAGTCACGAGGTACCTAGCGCTACGCGTTTTCGGCAGGCAGAACAGATTTCGGAGGACGGAACAGAAGGAGGAGGGGGCGGGGAAAGGGAGCGTTCTCATCCGCAAAGGAGTCAACTGGTTTATGGCTGTTGGAGGGGGGACCTGAGGGTCCGCAGCAGCCTTGAATGCTTGAGGCGGGGATTTATGGCTGTCGGAGGAGGGGCCTGAGGGTCCGCCGCAGCCCTGAAGGCCTGAGGCGGGGAGAGTTCCCTCCTCATCCCCGAGCGTCAGGACCTTGCTGGACGATCACGGTCAATGGCACTGCGATAGCTCGGGGAAGAGTGGCCCACCCCGGGGAAATTTTGCTTAAAATGTTTCAGCACTGTTGGAAGGGACGGTGAATGCGTTTATGACTGTTGGAGTAGGGGCCTGAGGGTCCGCTGCAGCCGTAAAGGCTTGAGGCGGGGATTTATGGCTGTCGGAGGAGGGGCTTGAGGGTCTGCCGCAGCCGTGAAGGCCTGAGGCGGGGAGAGTTCCCTCCTCATCCCCGAGTGTCAGGGCCTTGCCGGATGATCACGGTCAATGGCACTGTGATAGCTTGGGGAAGAGTGGCCCACTCCTGGGGGAAAACTTACCTAAAGGCCAGAGAGGAGTGGTGAGTGTGATGGGCCAGCGCCGGAAAAAGAGGATGACGGCAAGCTGCTGCTGGTGTCGGGGGGAAGACAGGGCCCAGTTGGGGTGTCCTGTTTCCCGGGTTTCAGCACCAATGAAAGGAAAGGAGCGACACATAGCAGCAATTCACCGGAGAGTTCCGCTTTATTGGGAAAGGTGCTGGGTTATATAGGAAGGGGCATGAATTGATTGAGGTGTCACTTCTACGGGGCTGGTGGCTGTTGGCTAGGTGCTGGGATTGGGAGGGGGGCGAGAGGTGATTGGGCTTCAGGTGGCGCTGGCGGGAACTGAGGACCCCGAAGAGAAGCCGGAAGTTTGCCATCTTACTGGTGGGGACCCTTCAAGGACACCCTCCAGAATGATACCCATTTCACAGGTGGGAAATTGAGGCTAGGAAAAGCCTCTCTGTTCTGGGGAGCCGAGATTTCTCACTTCTCAGTCCAGCCTCCTATTGGTCTTTCTCACCTCTTTCCCAGAGCCCCAGGCCTTTCCTCTTTTTTTTTTTTTTCCCAATAATGAAATCTGAATCTGGGTAGGAGGTTTGACTGCGTGGGAGAAGAGCTGCCTGAGACCAGTTGGTATATTTTCTTCTCTAAACCTGAGGAGGGCAGGGGGTGGGACACTCCTGTCCAATCTGGGACCAAACCACAAACGCTAACCTTTTGGCCTGACCCATCCCACACTCCCTGCAGGTTCTGGGATTCAGGAGTCCCTCAACCCTGCAGCCTCCTCCTTGCACCTCTCCTCCCTGCCTGGGCTGCTTCTTCATACCCTGGGGCCTTGACCACTGGAAGGGTTCCCAGAAGCTTCCCTGCCCCCAGCCAGGCCAGCTGCTACTGCAGGCCCTGAAACCAGCTGCTGGGGCCCGCCTGGTGCCTCTCAGGCTCCCTCTGCCCGAGGGCCTGGGACTTGAACACTCCTGGGAGGGGAGCCCAGTCTGTGTGTGAAGGAAAGTATGAAAAAGGCCTTTTTGATTTTATTTTAGATAAAATGTTGATCTCAAAAAGTCTTCACTGCTAAAGACACCCTGACTCTGTGGTTTTCCAGGCACCACCACAGTTACTTAACACACACAAACTTGGTTCACTTCCCCATGATCTCTGAGGCAGACACTACGACTATTCCCATTTCACAGTTGAGCAAACCATGGTGCTCACACTGAACTGCAAAGCTACAATTTTCCTCTCTTAAAGCAACCGCTTTGGGCAGCGTCTATGCATTATTGTAGAGACACTCGGTGCATTTGAAACAGAAGCTGCTATATATTCGTGTTTGTCCCCATAGACGGCAAGGTGCCCTGTCCTATATACTTTCTGAACCTTAATTTTTCTTCCCTAACAGTATTTCTTGACCACCTGATTTATTACAGAAACAGACCCTCAGCCAAGTTCCCCGTCTGTCTCATTCCATCTGACTTCTCTCAGCACTCTGTTCTGTGGATGTAGTTTGTTTAATGATTGAGGGAATGTATTAGTGAAACAGACAGGTGCCCAGCTGAAGTGTTTCGACTTTATACCAAGGGAAGATGCTGGGGCCACTCAGCGGGTGGCGGTGACTATGTTAGATCTTGGGAACATCCCAGGCTCTTCTAAACTCTGGACTGTTGCCTGTAGCATTCTCTTTGCCTGGAATACAGATTCCTGGGATTGGTCTAACCCCATCCTATCCCAGCTCTAACGCCTCTTCTGCCAGGAAGCCCTCCCTGAACCCCAGGCCAAGTCAAACATCCCTCCCTCGTTCCACTGTCCCAGCCCTGTTCAGTCTGCATCATTACTCTCTGGGGATGGGTCTGTCTTGGACACCACTGGGTCCCTGGCACCACCCATTTGTGCTCAGAATAAATGATGGTCCATTGAAGGAAATGTCTGTATGTGGGAAGGAGCCAAATGCAGGGGTAGCCATGGTAACCAATAGGCGTTCACGGCATGGACCAGGACCACAGATACCTGAGTTCAAATCCCCTTTCTGCTACCAAATCAGTGAAATGGGAGAGTGAGGTCCCAAGGCTTAATGGAGATAAGATAACACCAAACAGCACTTCAAACAGGGCAGGAAGCCCCTCCTACTGCTGCCTGATGGCTTTGAAACTGCTCTTTGCTCTCACTGGAATGTTCTTCCCATACTGTCCCAGTGGGCTCCTTCTTTCATTTAGGTCTCACTGCAAATGTTACCTCCTCAAAGGGGCCCATCTTCACCACAGCATCTCTCTCTTCCATGCAACGCTCGAACTTTCTCCAGCACTTACCCCGTTGACAGCCTAAGTTCATCTCCTTGTTTCTTCTCACTAGAAGGCCGACAAGGAGCTTCATCTTTCTTTTCTTTTTCTTTCTCTCACTGCTGAATCCCCAGCACCTTGGAAAGCACTTGGGCTTTAGTAAATACTGAAGGAATATTTAGAGAATGCATGGAATACTCAGGAATTGTGCCCTCATATTTTGTATCCACAGTCACAGTGTGCATGATCAAATTTTTATATTCATTTTGACTCTAGGACAAATGGAACTGATGTTCAACTGGGAAGGGGTGGAGGTGGGACTTATACCCATGTCTGTGCGGCTCTAGGACCCACACTCTCAGTGTCCAGCACAGAACCAAGCACACCAGGCTTTAACAAGAGTTTGTTGAATGAATGTGGATGGGAGGTGGGTGGTGTTAAGAATGGGAGGATTTGGGAGAGGAGAGTATCTGAGAGACACAGGAGGTCTTCAGGGCTGCAGCCTGACCCCAGTGCCTCACATTTCGCAGGGAATCACCACAAGCTCTCAAACTCCTTCCAGAAAGAAGGTCTAGGGTTGGCAGTGACCAGGAGGGAGAGCTCACCACTAGGGCCCAGCAGCATCTGGAGCTGGTCCGGGCCTCAACCATATCCTTCAATAACAACGATAATAGCAGTCATCTTAGCAGTACTACTTAACTTTATTAAGGGGTACCCTGTACCCTGCCTGAATGTTTTGAACGTATCTTATTTGATCTACACAGCACCCAAGGAGTTTTGCTCTATTATTCTTCCTCCCGCTTTACAGATGTGGAAACTGAGGCTCACTGAGGTTGTGTCTTGTCTGAGGCCCCATAGCTGCTGCAGGAGAAAGCTTCCGAGGTTATCACTATCCCTAATTTTGGAGCAAGTGTGAAAACCTGAAATGTTGTCAGGTGGGGAAGGAAGTAGGATTTCAGCACTGCTATGCAGAGCAGGGAGTCATGATTGATTCACTGGAAACATCCACGTGACCAAAAAGGATTTAGGGAGGCAGCCCCGCAGGTAGGGTTAGGCCTCGGCAGGTAGGCGTGCAACTCCCAACCTCCCCAGATGTGGCCTCAAGTGACTTCCTTTGGCTGTAAGCCCCCATAAGTTCCTCTGGCCAGTTTTACCCATCTGGAGAATGGATATAATAACAGGTCCAACCTCACCAAGATGTTATGAATATTCCAGTGAAATCACCCAAATACTTCTGTTCAAAAATCAGCGAATGGCACTTTTTTTTGCATTTTATGTAAATTTTACCTAAAAAGAGAAAAGAACTGTGTGCAAATATTGAACTCTGATCAATTAATGCAAATGGGGCGATGTGTTTAAAGGGAAAGCACACTGATGTGAGCAACTTACTTTGGCATTCATCAAAAAAGGTGAATGGACAGACGGAGAGATCAATGGATGGAAGTACGATATAGAAGTATATGATGCAGTAGTTGTAAACTCTAGGAGGAAGGGAAATGGGTGCTGTAAAATACTTCACAGTTTTGTGTACGTTTGAAAATTTTTGTAATGAAATACAGAAGAAATTTTCGGTGAAACATTCGTAAATGTATTAGCACAGTCATTAATTTGAATTATAATTTTTACTGGCTGAATTGCCAATTGGGTACCCTGGGCGAAGTGGATTACAATCCCAAATATAATAACTGCCATTAATTGCTGGGTCAGAATCCGAATGGGGAACACTTACTTAAAAATTATTAACATTTTAAAATTAATAACTCCATCCATCTCACTTTAATTTTACACCAATCCTTTGAGGGGTGAGCTTTTTAATCTGCGTTTTACGTTAGAGGAATTCAAATCTGCAGGGAGACAGAAGATGGAACTCAGGAGCCCCAGGAGGAGCAGGTTTCCAAATTAAGCGCCGGCGGATCACTTCCACTTTGCGGACACTCTTGCGACTGCGTTTAGTTGCAGTTTAGGGGCCCCAATCCGCCCAATTACTTTGCCGGGGAAAAGCGTCTGTCCTTCACCCCGTCTCGGGCCCCACCGTCACCGGGGCCGCGCCCCTCGGTCCCAGGAGAGGGGGGGCCTCCAAACGCGCTGCAGCCAATCAGCGCCCTCGGCCAGCGCCCCCCACCCCCTCCCGCCCTCTCAAAGCCTCACGCCTGCCGTTAATCCCTTTAGGTTCCGCCAACTCCGCTCAGAGGCGCGCGGCAGGTTCCCTTTCTGCTAATAGCCATCTTCTGGGATCCCGGACCGCCGCCTTCCGCACCCAGGGGCCTGGATTTCCCCTCCCGGCCCCAGGGATCTGGCTCCCCATTTCCTGGAGCTGGCCTCCCGGGCCCCAGACTTGGGCTCCCGAGCCCTTGGTTTCCAGGACCCAGGCACCCTAGTCGCCGCCTCCAGCACCTTGGGAAGTTCCGGATCTGCGCTTCCAGGACCTCTTGAAGATCGCCGCCGTGGGGGCACCTTCTTCAGCAGTAAAGGACCCAGGTTCCAGCCAGAGAATCTCCTGTGTGCCTGACGCCCAAGAGAACCCAGGGGTTCCCAAGTCACGGTTTTGGGGCACCGGACATAGTCTGGAAGATCAGAGCCCCAGCGCCCAGCCTAGCAGTCCCCGACACTCCAGCTCCCAAAGGCTAAGGAACCTGGGCGCTGCGAACTCACCACTCCAAGGAACCCTCCCGAGTTCCGCCTCCAGGCTCTGTTACTCGGCTCAGTTCTGAGGAACGTGTACGTCCTGGGAAGGAACCCCAAGAAGCTCCCGGCTTCCGGGCGCTGGGGAGCCCCGAGGCATCCGTCATGATGGCCGATCCACCTAAGGGAGACCCCAAGGTGCTCGCGGCGGCAGAGTCCACCGCTAACGATGTCCCGGAGTTGGTCCCCACAGAGGACCCGGGCGCGGCGGGAGGTGGCTGCTGCGGTTCCCGCGACCAGCTGCGCCGCTGCCTTCGCGCTAACCTGCTGGTGCTGCTGACCGTGACGGCCCTGGTGGCGGGCGTGGCGCTGGGGCTAGGGGTGTCGGGGGCCGGTGGCGCACAAGCGCTGGGCCCCGCGGGCCTGGTGGCCTTCGCCTTCCCGGGCGAGCTGCTAGTGCGCCTGCTAAGGATGATCATCTTGCCGTTGGTGGTGAGCAGCCTGATCAGAGGCGCCGCCAACGTGGACCTGAGCGCGCTGGGCCGTCTGGGCGCCTGGGCGCTGCTTTTTTTCCTGGTCACCACACTGCTGGCGTCCGCGCTCGGGGTGGGCTTGGCTCTGGCCATGCAGCCAGGCGTCGCCTTCGCCGCCAGCAGCTCATTCGGAGCCACGGACGCCGCGGATGGGGACTCCAGCGAGGAGGTGCTCTATTCGTTCCTGGATCTTGTGAGGTCAGACCCCGCCCGCCCGGTGGAGGGGAGACGAGGCTGCTTCAGCCACGTTAGGGATGGCGGGAGGGACCGCGTGAACAGGGGGGGCTTTGGGCCCTCCAGAGCCAGGGCATCTTCAGGGCCTCAGAAGGACACGATGGGATGGATGGTGGGGGAAGCTCCGGCCCTCTGTGGGGTCAGGGCACAGAGGGTGAGGGCAGATTGGGGGAGGGAGGCTTCTAAAGGTGTGGCCTGGGGCTGTAAGGGCCATGAGGGTGATAGGCAACAGTCCTGGAGGGGGTTGGACGAGGAGCGCTCAGAAGGGTCGGGAGCATAGACGAGGGTCTCTCCTGAGGGGAGGGCACCCTGTGGGGAACCTGCAAGGAGATCTTCGGGCAGCTAAGGCTCCAGGATGGGGCTTCTGGATGAAGATCTGAGTCTAGGGTCAGAGGGCTTGGGACCCCTGAGTAAGGAGCCCCTGGAGGGTCTGAGGACAACCGAGTGACCCTCCCCCAGGCCCCCTTCCAGCCCATGAGCTCCCTGCACAGTGCGCCATCTGGACATGCCCAGGCTGCCTTCTCAGCCTCCCTACCACACCCGCTGCAGCTGGGCCCTGGTGGCTTCCCCTGTATTTGCTCCTGGAGAGTCCTGCCCCCTCCACCAACTTTCCTTCCTGTTGCGCCCCTCTGTCTGGGCTCCCCACAACAAGGCTGCCCAGAAGGGGGCCAATCAGAAAGTGGCAGATCCTTTTCCTTCTGGCCTCTGCTCCTCCACCCAAGAAAGTACTGTCCTCACCCAGCCCTGGCCTCCCTGTTCTTAGGAGGACAGACTGCTGGGCCCACATGGCCTTGCCTTTGGGGCCTGCTGATTCAGTGGCTCCAGGTTGGTTGGGGACTTCCTGGAGGTGGGGGAAGGAAGTGACGAGTCACAGGACTGGGTTCCCCCAGCACCTTGGGGCATGGGTGCAGGCTGAGATGAGAGACTTGGGCAGGCTTATTTAGAAGTTGCAGCACGCTCAGGGTGGGGTGGGAGGAGCACCTCCTGTCTGCGGGAGATTAGCTGGGCCATGGCCGGGCCCTGGCTAGCCTGGGTGGGTACAGGCCAAACTGCAGACAGGCACACCCACCTGAAGGCTGTTTGCGTGTGTGGGCTTCCCCCGTGTGCCAAAATAGATGTAATTCATACTTGGCCAGCCACTCAGACTTAGCTGGAACATCTCAGAGCCACAAAACTTTATACCAACTAACACACAGCTGGACACAGGGGCACAGACACTCAGCCACAACTGCGACATCTCACACTGACACATGGTCTTAAACCAGCTGCCACACACACACCATGTCCTGACTCCCCTTTACACAAACAGCCATGCATTGATGCCACTGACTATGTCAATTCATTGAACACTGCCTGAACACACGTTCGAGAGCACATACTCACACACACATCTGCGTGGCCATGTAGCAACACTGTCCCACGTAGCTGAACACTGACCCATACTCCCAGCCAGATACCAACAGTGTTTACCGACCCACAGCAAGAACTGTACAGCCACATCATTGGGGAGAGGGAGGACCTTGAATGGTTAGTACTAGGCCTGGGTTCAAATCCCCTCGCCACCACTTCCTAGCCGGGTAAGTTTCTCCAAGGCTCCCCAGTTCACCTGGGCCTCTGTAAAACAAGGACAATAGTGCAAATCCCAAAGGGCTGCTTGAGGATTACATGAGTAGACCGATGCAAAGCACTCACTACAGCTACTGAAAATGCGTTTTTGCTGTTATTTCTGTCACAGTATGAGATCCAAATGGCCAGTATCTGGCTGTGTCACACACTTACTGGGGTTTAATGAATGCTGTTACACACCAAGAAACACTCAGACATGGTCACACACCAGTGGCCATGGAAGCACAGATGCACATTTGTCACACAAACAGCCCCTTGTCATCTTCTTTCACTGCCTCTTTCTAGCACACCCAGATTTCCCCCCACATCTTCCCACCCACAGCCAGTCCCCAGGGCCAGCACTTTTATCAGCCCTCCCAGCCCTCCGGAGGAAGAGGCTGATGCAAAATGACCAGGGTCTTAGGTTTGCCTTGTGGGCTGGAACTGAGGCCCCTGGTGACCCTGCCCAGCCTGCACTGCACAGCCAGCATTCCTCACTCACAGTCCACAATCCCTCAGGGCTGGACCACCAGCCTACTGGGGTCCTAGGAGGCCAGCTCAGACTCCCCACACTTCGCATGACTGAACCTGGCTCAGGCATGTGTGGGGGCCATATTTGGGTGCAAATGGGACCTCCCCTACCTCCAAAGGCCAGGCCAGCCCCCAGATACTCCCTGAGTTCCCCCTTTGCTACTAATAACTACCTCCATGTCTATCTCTGCAGAAATGTCTTCCCCTCCAACCTGGTGTCTGCAGCCTTCCGCTCAGTGAGTCTGAGGGGTATCCTGAGGAGTGGGTGGTGGGTCGGCAGCAAGACAGCCAGATGCAGCACCGTGGTGCCTGGAAAGGCACACATGCCCACATATTCACAGGCCACACTGCAGAGTTCTTGGGTGGCTCTGAAACCCACCCATGCTCCTTATGTAGAAATGACAATATGAGTTCTGAGCCCCTCTGGGTTCTAATTCTAGCTTTGTGACCCCAGGCAAGTGCCTCTACCTCTCTGGGCCTTGGTTTCTGTCTCTGGAAAATGGAGGTATGAAAGACCTACCTCGGCAGGGTTGCTGGCAGGATGAAGGGAGGTCATGTTTAAGGGACATTTAGGGCAGCCTTTGAGCATTGCTAGTGTCAACATGGGGTGGGCGAGTCCCGGTGGCAATTGACACTGACTCTTCCCAACCCCACCTGCAGTATGCTACCTCCTATGATGAGAGAGGGATCGACGGAACTAAGGTGAAGGTGAGAGCGGAAGGCGGGATGGGGGGGGCGCACCCCTTGGCACACTGTTGGGGTTTTTCCATTTTCCCATTTTGTGGTGTTGCTCTGCCTCTGTTTGCTCTCAGTGTCTCTAATAATTCATGTGGAATTTGTTTTAAACTCTCTGTAGGCCCTTCCCCATTTCTGTCTTTTTTGCCTTTCTGGATTCTGCATTTTCCCTCCTCTTCCCACTCCCCATGGGCTGGCCCTGATCCAGGCGTCTCTTTTCTCCCCATCTTACCCTGGCCTGCTCCCAGGCCTGCCCCTCTTCCCCGACCCTCAGCTTGGCAGCCAGGGTAGTTTTTCCAAAGTACAAACCTGACCCTGCCTCTCCCTTGCCCCACAAAGCCTGTCATGCTCCCTAGTGCCCTCAGAGAAAAGTCCAGCCTGCTCCTCACCACAGTCCATGGGACCCTGCCCTTGCCCAGCCACCTTTGCCTGGCTCGTTCCATTCCACCCCCAGTGCATTTCTCTACGTTCTTTGAAAGCTCAAGTTGCCCGCATTTCTAGTCTGTTACACACTGTTTCATCTCTCCAGAACCTTCCAGCACCCCTGTTTACCTGGTTCACCGTCCAGATCTTAGCCCCTTTCCAGGGAGCCCTCCCTGATTCTCCTCCCCACCGCCGCCAAACTGGCATCGTTCTCTCAGCTCCTGTACTCCCCTGGGTTCCCGTGCCCACTCTGGGTGGTCCCTGATGACAGGTCCATTTCCCTTGCACCTGGACTGTGAGCTTTGGGAGGAAGGGGCCCTATGTGTTGTCCTATCTCTGCTGGGTCCTGGGAGTACCCAGGAGAGGCCCTTAGTGACTGTGCAGGCTCACCGAGTGTTGCCGTCCTATCCCCATCTATTCCTTGCACAAAGGTGCCTGTTGGAGGCGAGGTGGAAGGTATGAACATTCTAGGCCTGGTGATGTTTGCCATCATTTTTGGCATGGCCCTGAAGAAGCTGGGGCCTGAGGGAGAGCTGCTCATCCACTTCTTCAATTCCTTCAATGGTGCCACCGAGGTGCTGGTGTCCTGGATCATGTGGTAAGTGGTGGGTGGGGGCTGGGGATGTGGGATGAGGCAAACTTCTATCTTCTCCTTGAAGCCAAATGGCCTGCATCAAATCCAGTGTTGACCATCCCCTGGCTGTGTGACTTTGGCCAAGTGGACTACCTTCCCTGTGCTTCAATTTCCTCCTCTATATGCGGACACTGTTGTAGTCCATAGAGCTAAGACTGATGCTAGCACCTTTTGGATCCTACTGGTAGATAACAAAGACAGCCTCTGACCACAGCTTAGCTAATGCATCTCAATTTCAGAGATGTAAATGTAATCAAATGTTTGCCTTTGGATCAATGGTCTAAAATAGTGCCTACTTTATAGGGTTATTACGAAGAAGAAACGAGTGACTAAGGTACAGTTGGAGCTATTAGAAAGTGCTTTAACTGCCTGGCACCTGTGAGCATTCACTTCAGGTTAGCTATGTTGTTATCCATGAGTTTTGTTACATGACCTCAGATAATGAGGGAAAAGAAGACGTGCACACACATCCAACTTTCCCCCTTTGCCCCTTTCCCCAGTTTCATCTCCATACAGTCTCACACTGATTCTCAGGACCTACACTAGATCTAGAAGGCCAGAAATCAGGAGAGGGACCAGGGTTGCTGCATTTTTAACAAATCACACAGCCCCACCCTCCCTGGTTCCTGCATTTTTAACGAATCACACAGCCCCACCCTCCCTGGTTCCAGTGTAGCTAACATCGAAGAAGCTGCTGTGTGGAATGTAGTGCTCCTTGACAAATAAGAGCAGTTACTCAGAGAGGCTGGGTCGCAGCGGCCTGCGTTCCCACTGTGCTGCTGCCACTTCCCAGCTGTGTGCCCTACCACAAGTTACTTATCTTGCTGTGACTGTTTCCCATCTGGAAAATGAGGCTGATTTTCCTGCTGTGACTGTTTCTGTCTGGAAAATGGGGCCTATTGTACTGGGCACAAATGAATTGGAAAGTATAAAGCTCTTGGGGCAGTGACTAACCTAAAGAGCATGTCCACAGTAAACAATATTTGCTACTATTTATCAAGTACTTTACTTGTACAACTGCTGGACATATCTTATTGGCCAGAACCAAACCTTAGCTGCACAGGTGGCTGGGAAATGATGCCTTTCTTTTGCTACTAAGGAGAAGTGGGTTGGGAGACAACTGGCCCTGGCAATTGAACAGTCAAGGAGGCAGTCCTGGGAAGCCTCCTGTTTGGGAGGCACGAACACCTGAGGGAAGTCATTTCAGGAGACGGTTATAGTAATCCCAGCTGAAATTTACAGACCTTGTATTATGTAGAAAATGCTTTCAAGTCATTTCAACTGGCATTTCATTCTATCCTTCCAACATTCTTATGAGCTTGGTAGCATTAATATCCCTGTTTTACGGACCTATAAGATTTTGTTTAATTCAACTGTAGCTACAAGAAGCTAAAATAAGAGCTCCCTCATAGTGTCGTGGTGAAGATTCAGTCACGTTCAAGGGCTTAGCACATCAGTAATACTTCATGTCTGAGAGCTGTTGTTAAGACATGAGCCACAGCCGTTTCATTTTTCATGATGTGGTGAGATAATTATATTGGGTTAAGTCATACTGCCTACTATAGTAAAGGAAACTCAAAAATGTAAATGGCTCCACACACAGTGGATGTTTCTTTCTCCATCATGTGTTAAGTCCAAATCTGCTTAGTGACCTTCCTCCAAGTGGTGATGAACGTGTCTTTTATCTCCCTGCTGCCCTATCTTCAAGGCGAGAAAGCCTAGAGGATGGCAGGGGAGGTGTCAACCTCAGCACACATTGCTCTGGGCACCTCCTGACTATGAGGGGTCTGTGGTCATGCCATGTGCTGGGCGCAGTGCCTGGCCCTGGGTGAGCATGTGGTCAGAAACTGCAATCTGTCTCCTTGGTAATTAGGTATGCCCCTATGGGCATCTTGTTCCTGGTGGCTGGCATGATCGTGGAGATGCAGGACGTGGGGCTGCTCTTCACCATCCTTGGCAAATACATCCTGTGCTGCCTGCTGGGCCATGCCCTCCATGGGCTCCTGGTGCTGCCCCTCATCTACTTTGTCTTCACCTGCAAAAACCCCTACCGCTTCCTGTGGGGCATCAGGACAGCGCTGGTCACTGCCTTCAAGACCGCCTCCAGGTGTGGCTTTGGGGTAGGACAGGCCAGCATTTTTAAGCTGAGGGTTTTGATATGAAGAAGATCCCCGAAATTTTGTATTTGGGGACATTGGATCTACGTACAGGGACCATGCTTTTCCTAAGTTTCTCAGAAGGTCCTGCCACCCCGAACCTCCACCCCACCCCCACCCCCGCCGCCATAAGGAATTTCTAAGGAAGCCACTGCCGTAGAGATTTTGTCCTTCCTCAGAGCCCTCCTCCTCCCTGCCAAGGCCTGGTCCTGGGACGCGGGTGCTCCAGCCTGCATCCAGCCTCTGGGAGTGCCTTCCACCTTCTCTCCTGGGTATCTCACCCGTCTCTGCTCACCTGTCCCCCCAGAACTCGGTTCTTCCCTGCAGCGACATCCCCAAAGCAAGGGGTGGTCTGAGGTGCAGTGGGAAGGGGGTGTGGGCCAGTGAGCTCTCAGGCATCACAGGATTTAGGTACGGATTTTTGTGTATATTTTGAAGGGCGGCAGTCTGTTCTACCCCAGAGAGCCCAGGACTCAGGCATGCTGGAATCTTTGCATTCTGGGGATCCCTGTTCTGCCCCTGGAAAGGGAATGCCTTGGAGAGCTAGGGAGCCATGTGGGTGGAGGCCTGGGGGTAGTTGGGGACATGTGTAGGCTGCTGGGCAGAGCCTTGGCTGTGAACCGGGCCTGCGTGGGGGGGACTAGGGGTGGGGCGGTCGGGGGGCACCTCCCAAAATGACTGCAGGGTGGTCCCGTTCCTCGCAGCTCCACCACGCTGCACACGATGACGACGTGCGTGGAGAGGAATGGCGTCGCCAAGCATATCAGCTGCTCCGTCCTGCCCATCGGTGCCGCGTTCAACAAGGATGGTGGTGCGCTCTTCCACGGTGTGGCCGCGGTGTTCATTGCGCAGCTCAACCACCAGTCCCTGGACTTTGCGAAGATCATCACCATCCTGTGAGTGCGGGGTGACTGCTGCTAGTAGCCCCGACGCACCTGACCCTTCCTCTGAGAGTAAACTCAGGCTGAGGGGAGCAGAGCTCGGGTGGCAGCTTCTCCCACCACCGAGGCATCTCTGTGACCTCCCCACCTCCCCCAGGGTCACCGGTATAGCGTCCAGCGTGGGTACTGCGGCCATTCCCGGTGGAGGTGTCCTCACGGTGGCCATCTTCCTCGAGGTAGTCGGTCTCCCAGCTCATGACATCTCCTTGTTCCTGGCTGTGGACTGGTTTCTGTAAGTGTGGGTTTGTGGCTCAATGCGGGTAAGGGGCACCCCTGGGAGTGGAGAGGAGCAGGAGGTTCATTGAGCACCTCTAGCTAGAAAAGAGGAAGGAGGTCTAGAGAAAAGGGAATGAGAGCTTGAATATTCCAGTCAGAGGGCCGGAAGTGATCTCTGGGGTTTTGAGAACCGTAAAATGGTAACACACACCAGTGGTTACTAAAGTGGATCCGTAGGCCAGGCTGCTGTGTTCAAAGCCCATTGCCACCCTTGCTAGCTATTAGTGACCTTGGACAAGTAGTTAATCTCTGTGTCTCAGTTTCACCAACTGTAAAATGGAAAGACTAGTCTCTCCTTGAGGATTGGATGACATAATACATGCAACTGCTTTATAACAGCCCATAGTCAGTAGTAAATGCTACATAATTGTTAGCTATCACGATTAGCTTTTAAACACATAAAAGATTAGAAAACAATTTGGTTTGAAAAGTTAAATATAGAGTTACCATATGTCTCAGCAATATTACTCCTAGATATGTACTTGAGAGAATTTGAAAACGTTCAGAAAAACTTGTCCATGAATGTTCATAGCAGCATTATTCAGAATAACAAATAAACAGGTGGAAACCCAAATGTCTGTCAGTTGATGAATGGGTGCATAATGTCACATATCCATATGATGAAATATTATTCAGCAATAAAATGGAATGAAGCTCTGATACATGTATATATTCATGGATGACCCTATGCTAAGTGAAAGAAGCCACACACATAGGACCACATACTGTGTGATTCCATTTGTATGAGATGTCCAGCGTAGGCAGATCTATAGACAGAAAATAGATCAGTGGTTACCTAGGGCTGGGGATTGATGGGGTGGGGGTGGGTGTCACTTGCTTAATGGGTTGTGGAGGTTTCTTTCTGGAGTGGTGAAAAGATGCTGAAATTAAATAGTGCTGATGGTTGCAAAAGTCTGAATATATTAAGAACCACTAGATTGTACACTTCTAAGGGTGAATTTTATGGTATGAGTATTATAGCTCCATTTTCTAAAGCGGCACGCACACGCACACATGCACATACATAGTGTAAAAGAGGAAGCAAAGGAAAGATCCTTAGGATTCCAGTGGGGAATAAGAGCCTGAGGGAGACTTGAGGGTTTCAGGGGGAAGAGGAGAAGTAGATGGGTCTCCTGGGGCTCCAGCAAAAGAGAGGGATGACTTAGGTTCCAGAAGGAACAAGTCTTGTGCTTTGTTGGCAGAAGGATCATTTGGGGTCCAGGGAGGATGGAGGGATGAGCTTCTGGGTCCAGGAGTTGAACAGGCTTCCATGAAGGGTGTGCTGGGGAATTCAAGATTTCAGGGAGCAGGAGGTAGGGCTGAGCCCTGACCTCTCCCCTCCCGTTCACTTCCCCATCACTCCTACCCCCTCAGAGACCGGTCTTGTACCATCCTCAATGTGGAAGGTGACGCCTTTGGGGCAGGACTCCTGCAAAGTTGTGTGGATCGCACAGAGTCCCGGAGCCCGGTGCCCGAGCTGATCCAAGTGAAGATTGAAGGCCCCTGACTCCGCTGCCAGTCTCTACTGGGGAGGGAAACCCCCTCCTCAAACCCTGTGGTGCAGGACCTGGGGGGGATGCTGACACTTACAAGAGGGAATCCCTCATGTAAGGTCTATGAGGAACCTTCCCTACACTGAGCAGGGGCACTTTGAACACTGGGATCATGAGGAGGGATTAATAAACAAACTGGGCTCCGGGGGAGGGAAACCCCCTCCTCAAACCCTGTGGTGCAGAACCTGGGGGGGATGCTGACACTTACAAGAGGGAATCCCTCATGTAAGGTCTATGAGGAACCTTCCCTACACTGAGCAGGGGCACTTTGAACACTGGGATCATGAGGAGGGATTAATAAACAAACTGGGCTCCGGGGGCCCTACCCACACACTCCAGGGAGCCAGGGGCTCCGGCCTCCTCCCTGACATCACATTGGAGAGGTCTCATTGCTGGGATGTACGTGTGTGTGTGTGTGTATCTCCCCAAATCTCCCCAGTCCTCAACTCCCACCTCCACTCAAGGCTAGAAACAGCAAGAGTGTCCTCTACACCCCATCCTGGGAGCCTGCCTGGCCTCCCTGTCTCAGGGCACAGGGCGCAGGTCACCATACAGATTTGAAGGATGTTCAGACCGGTTGCTGGCTCCTTTGCTAGTTCTTTTGATGGCTGTAGCTGGTGTGTGTGCGTGTGTGTGTGTGTTGTGTGTTTGTGTGAGTATTCTGTGACTCTCTCCATGATACTTCCCATGGTGTCCCCAGGCCTTTTGTTCCCTTCACTGTTTTTAAGAGAAACACTTCCTGGAACTCTGGGGACTCAGGGAGAGCAGGACAAGTACTACTGTAACTCCAGAGGACAGTTTTTTATGGTATCATCAATATACAATTACATGAGCCACACTGTGGTTACTAGATTTTCCCCTTTATCAAGTCCTCACCACATACCCCATTATAGTTACTGTGCATCTGTGTGGTAAGATACTATAGAGTCACTACTCCTCTTCTCTGGGCTATACTGCCTTCCCCATGCCCCCCCTACATTATGTGTGCTAATCACAATGCGCTTGATCTCCTTCTCCCTCCCTCCCCACCCACCGTCACCAGTCTGTTTCCCTTTGATAACTGTTAGTCTCTTCTTGGGTTCTGTGATTCTGCTGCTGTTTTGTTCCTTCAGCTTTTGCTTTGTTGTTATCCTCTACAGATGAGTGAAATCATTTGGTTCTTGTCTTTCTCCACCTGGCTTATTTCACTGAGCATAATACCCTCTAGCTCCATCCATGCTGTTGCAAATGGTAGGATTTGTTTTCTTATGGCTGAATACTCCATTGTGTATATGTACTATATCTTCTTTATCCATTCATGTCCTGGTGGACACTTAGGTTGCTTCCATTTCTTGGCTCTTCTAAATAGTGCTGCGATAAACATAGGGGTCTTTCTGAATCTGGGATCCTGCATTATTAGGGTAAATTCCTAGGAGAGGTATTCCAGGGTCAAGTGGTATTTCTATTTTAGTTTTTGAGGAACCTCCATACTGCTTTCCACAATGGTTGAAATAATTTACATTCCCATCAACAGTGTAGGAGGGTTCCCCTTTCTACACATCCTTGCCAGCATTTGTTGTCTTTTGGATGCTGGCCATCCCAACTGGTGTGAGGTGGTATCTCATTGTGGTTTTAATTTGCATTTCTGATGACTAGTGATGTGGAGTATCTTTTCATGTGCCTGTTGGCCATCTGAATTTCTTCTTTGGAGAACTGTCTGTTCAGATCCTCTACACATTTTTTAATCAGATTATTTACTTTTTGGTTGCTGAGGCTTGTGAGCTCTTAATATATTTTGGCTGTCAACCCCTTATTGGATATGTCATTTATGAATATATTCTCCCATACTGTAGGATGTTTTTTTATTCTACTGATGGTGTCCTTTGCTGTACAGAGCTTTGTAGTTTGATGTAGTCCCACTTGTTCATTTTTGCTTTTGTTTCCCTTGTCCTGGGAGATATGCTCATGAAAAAGTTGCTCATGTTTATATTGAAGAGAGTTTTGCCTGTTTTCTTCTAAGAGTTTAGTGGTTTCATGACTTACATTCAGGTCTTTGATCCATTTCAAGTTTGTGTTTGGAGTTAGAGAATAATCCAGTTTCATTCTCTTACATGCAGCTGTCCAGTTTTTCCAACACCAGCTGTTGAAGGGGCTGACATTTTGCCATTGTATATCCATGGCTCCTTTAAGGTATATTAATTGACTATATATGCTTGGGCAGAGGACATTTTTGAGTAATAAAATTGTCAAGCATATCTCATCAGATGTTTTTAAGAATTTGACTAAAAGCACTAGCCACACAGAAAAAACAAAACCCAAACATGGTAAGTTGGACTTCATTGAAATAAACTAAGTGTTCATCAAAAAACACCATTGTAAACCACAGGGAGATAGCACTTCCACCTATCGAAATGGCAAAAATCAAAAACAAAACAAAAAAAACAGTACCAAATGCTGCTGATGTGGAGCAACTGGACAGCTCACACGTGGCTGGGGTGAATGCACAGTAATCCGGTCACTTTGGAAAATCACTGGGCAGTTTCTTATCAAGTTAAAATGTGCATGTGCCCTACAGCTCAGTAGTTTCACTACTGGGTATTTGCTGAAGAGAAATGAAATCCTACTCATAAAACTACCGTTATAGTAATATGTATAGCTGCTCTCTCCAAAATTGTCAACATTTGGAAATGAGTCAGTTGTATAAACTGGCAGAGTCAAAAGTACGATGTGAACTACTCAGCAAAAATAGAGTATTGATATACAAGTTAGATAACTTAGATGCATCTCTCAGATAATATTTTGAGTGAAAGGAGCTGGAAATAGTACATACTGTACATTTCCATTTATATGAGGATCTTGAACAGGTTAAACTGTCCATGGGGAGAGCAACTGGAACAGTGGTGACCTAGGAGGGGAACTTACCGACTAGGAGAGGACAGAAGCCAGCTTTCAATGATACAGCAAATGTTCGATATCTTGATATGGGTTCTGCTTACATAGATGTATATATTTGGGAGAATTACCCCATACACTTAAAATGTGTGCATTTTATCCTATGTATATCATCTTCCAGTTAAGAATTTTTCACAGCTCATGGTGGGAATTCATTTTCCACCATAATCACCTATGTGGGAATGCAAGATTCCATTGGTAGCTGAACTTTGACTTTTAAATCATCCCCAATAATGACGTGCTTTTTTAAATCCAGAATTTGCTATTTGAATTAAAAAACTGCTCTGCAACTGCTGAACTCCTGTAGATATCCAGGGTATGGATGATATCAGGTGCGGCTCACCTATCCAAGCAGGATACTGTCTTGCACACTGCTGCAGCATGTCACACGCTACTGATACTATGGCCCCCAACCTCGGTCCCTAAGTAGACTTCTGCTAGGTGCCTAGAGGCAGCACCAATTTGGGTTCCATTATAGATGGTATCTTGAGTATCTTTAGCATCATTTTTCAGTTTATTTAGTTACATCTCATGATCATTGCAGTGCAGAAGGAAAATATAATTCATATCTGGTTCTGGGCAGAATCGTGTATTGCACACAGCATAACCACTAATGAGTTTGTTAAGTGTTGAATAACTTAGTCAGTGAGATTTCCAATGCTTTCTAATATGCCAAAGTCCTTTGTGGGTTGTTATGGAAGTGTTTAAGATTGTTTTAATGATACGTGGGGAAATCAGTTGGGGTTTTGGGTGGAGCAGTGAAGGCATCGTTTTCCCTGCTTAAGATAGTTACTATTTAATGCTTTGTTGGAAGTGCATTAGATTTAGAATTTGAGGGATGCCTGTTTAAAAAGGTGCATACCTGCAGATGTAATGTATTGCATATACAATCTGTGTACACATTATGTGTCCATATGAAAACTCTGTAACTGGGCTAAATTCCACCAAACAGTACCTACCCACTTTTTTCTATGCCATTTAAAAACTTTGTTGGGCACATGCCACTAATTTGCCTAAAATGCTGATCTACGTTATACAGAAAGATGGGAACCATCCCAACCTACCCAGGGTGGACCGGGGCTTCAGTGGCTCCCAGACCTGGCCTCCACTAGGATGTGATCACTCCGTGAGGGAGCCACCTTTGTCCTGTTCACTGCCATACGCCCAGCACAGCATGGGGCTCACCCTCTGGTGACAATGGCTATGTCTTACCCAAAGGCCACTGGTGAAAATTACATAAGAATAGAGGAAAAGCACCTGGACAGCCACTCTGGGGTGGGGCTCCCACCTCTCCCTCCCTTCCTCCATTCATCCACCTACTCCTATTACTGGGACACTCTTCTTGTTCTTTTGAAGGAACCTGACTTGGGAGGGAGGCTCAGGCTGGTCTTGGGTTGGGCTTGGTCCTGAGTTCTGGACTCAGAATAACAGTATGGGGGGGCAGGCAGGCACGGACTAATGACTCAGCGTCGTCCCTTGTAGAGAACGATCAATATATCTAGGCTTGTGGAACTGCCCTCCCAGTCTGCTTTCTTTGGGGAGCGGGGATCAACCTTATTGAGGTGTAATTTGATACAATAAACTGCATTCATTAAAGTCAACAATTGGAGGAGTTTTGACAGATGCATATGCTCATGAAAAACCACAACTTAGATACACAATATTCCCACCACCACCAAATTTCTTCCTGCTCCTTTGCAGTCTGTCCCACCCTCCACCGCAGGCCCAGGCAACCACTGAGCTGCTTTTGGTCACTAAGGATCAGCTTGATCTCTTCTAGAATTTCACATTAGTGGAATCATACAGTATGTAGCTTTTTGCATCCTATTTCTTGTACTTTGCATGATTCTTTTGAGATCTAGTCATGTTTTTGCATGTATCAGTAGTTAATTCCTTTTTTATTTTTTTAAATCATCAAAGAGTATTCTATTGTCTGGATGCACCACTTGTTTACTCACTCACTTGTTAACAGACATGGGTGGGTTCCAGCTTGGGGCCATTGTGTATAACGTGTGTTGTACCTAGATCTTTGAGTGGCATTTACTTTTCATAGCAAATGTTTTGTAATGCGCAGGGCGATGAGGCATACACAAAGTATTTACTACTTGGTCAGGCTATCAGTCCCCCCAACAGCATCTGGGACATGGTTCCCCTTCCCTCCTGCTGTGCCCAGTGTGTCCCCAGGAAGAGCCAGAAGGGTAATAATAGGGAGCTCGTGGCAGTGACATTGACCAACAGAACAGTAATCAATAATGTTTTCATGTTTTCCCCATTGGCATGGCCATACCAGTGCCTGGGCTGGCTTGAAGGCTGGCTTTGGGAAAGTCCTCTTGGCTCTCCTGAAATGAACTACATAGACAATATGACCTGCACATGATTTTAAAAACAGTCTCTACATGGCTCTAACTGTAATAAAAAGGAGAAATAACAGGATATTCATTTATAATATGCATTTCAATATATGAATGTGTGGGGCCACCTCCCAGAACCCAAGGAGGTAGCCAGATGTTTATACCTGTAATGCGTGCAGTTCTCATCATGGCTGGAAACATGGGGTATCAGTGTCTAATTACCACAGGCCATGTGAAACATGATTTTCCAAGATTGTTGACAATCTTTAGCCAAGTTTTGAACAAAACACATATAAGCTACCCTCATTTAACGTGGTAGTGGCACTTGGAAAATTCAGAACCTATTAAAACCTTACAAAGAGGACGTTGCATGAGGAGAAAATTAGTTCCTGAGCTCAGATAATTCTTAACCTGATTTTTCCAAATAACCTTAAAACTTAAGTTAGTATGCACTGGTAGGGATGTGCTGGTTAAAATCCTGCAGTACTCCAGTTCTGGCTGGTTAATAGTACAAAAGTAATTGAGCAAACAGTAAAATTCAAAAGTACATGTTCTGATATAAACTCATTGTTCAAGTTAATTGGTGCAACGGGTTTCCTGTCATCTCATTACTTAGTTGGTAATAAAGATATTAAATATACAAAACTATGAGATAGTACTGTAATGGCTAGAAAAGTTTTTAATGTAATTGCTGTTAGCTGAGGGACAACAAAGAGCGGAAAAAACATCAAAACACTATGTTAAGAGAATTCTTCATCTACTGATAACTCAAGTCACCTGATGGTCTCAGTCTAATGGAAAATTGCTAGAACCATTTGATGTGGTTCCCTAATCAAATCACCTCTAAGACTTGGTTATATTATAAACATGCGTATGTTTATAGGAAATACGCAGCTATGTCAATCAAAAAATCACACCAACAATTTCTAAAAACAAAATCCTTACAATAACTTCTGAATGATTCGTGCTTCAACTTATGTTCTTGGCAAATGATTTAAAGAAATACGTACATATAGGTAGATGGTTTTGATTATTTAGAGAAAAAAATATTTTAAATTTTTGGTTCATACATTTATATATTAATTTATATCACTGTGCCAGTTGCCAAGTATTTTGAGTATCACCCATGCATCATGAAAGTCCAATGGCACATTTAAAACTGTGTGACAAGGAACAATACTTCATTGTGTGGAGACACCCTGCATATTATAAGACATCTCCACCTCTAGGCCATGCCTTCCAAGAGCCAAAACCCTCACCCGATCACAGGGATAACCCAGATCATCCCCATTATGTTCCTATAAGCCTCCATGAGAACCCAACAGTCTCTCTGCCAGCCATTTGCAGGTTTAGTTGCTAAAAACAGAGGCTGAGTTATAAGAAGTCAGGCTTTGGAAGTCTGAGCCTCAGGAGCCTGGGCCAAATTTGCATCTTCTCTTCTCTTGCCTCCTCCTCCAAGGGCTTTACACTTCTGCAGTATATCACTAATCCCTCTGCCCAACCTAGAGGCTGAAAGAGGCAGTGACTTGCCTAAGATCACAAAGAAGGTTAAGTGGCCAAGACAGTAACCAAACCCAGCCCTGACTCCACTCCAGTGCCTCAGAGCACCCCCGTGGGGTAAGCACTCATTACCCCCATTTCCAGGTGCAAAACAAGTTGCAGAGAGGCAGTGAGGGCAGCCCAGGTTCAGTGTGGCAGGAAGCAGCAGCACCAGGGTTTGAACCCAGGTCTCCGCACTTCAGAGCCTGTGGTCCCAAAAGCCAGGTGCACATTCCTGGGAGGTGTGTGGGACAAGTGACTGGAATAATGAGAAGTAAACAAAACTTATATATTTTTAATTTTAGAATGGAATAATTTAAGCCTTATTACTAACATACAGAATGATAGTGGTACCTGTATATAACTTATAAATAAATACACACATTGGGGGTACACGGCCCAACAGTACTTACTCTTAAGTGCATCATTACCAAAGGAAGGCAGCCATCGCTTTCCCCGCTGTGTGGTGGGGCCTCCCAGAAGTTCCTCTCCAAACCATTGTAGAGAGGGGCACAGAGGGCAACTTCCGTGTGGGCTCCTAGACTGACAGGCTGGGTTCAACTCCCCGCTCTGCCACTTCTTGAGCTGTCTGACCTTGGGCAAGTAACATTACCATTGTGGCCACAGTTTGCTCAACTGTAAAATTGGAACAATAGCAGCTCTCACCTCAGAGGACTGAGGCAAGGGATAGATCAGTTCATCTGTGTGAAACACTGAGAACGATGACATACAGTAAGTTCTCAGAAAATGTGAACTCTGATTATTGTTTAACCCAATAATCAAGTAGGCTAACGGGTGCGGAGAACTAAAAGAACGAGGTAACACAGTTAACATGGAGTGGTTCTTAACCACAGCTGCACCTCAGAGATCTGAGCCTGTTTCCTGATCCCCAAGATAGGGTTAAAAGCAGCACAGGCCTCACAGGGCTCTCCCAGGAGGAGGTCGCATTCTGGAAGAAGAGGAGATAGGGTAGGCATCCTGTCCGACTGGCCAGGCAGTGGGGATTGGAGAGAAGACCAAAGGCTCAAGAAATGCAAGAGCTATGGAGCAGAGGCTCTGGCCCCACAGTAGGGCAATGGCGCCCTCTAGTGGAAGAAAGAACCCCAGCGAGCAAGTGTCCAGAGGGCTCTTCGTGTGCTGGACACTGATAGCACTCCCTGAATTCTAGAGGAAACAGAGGCACAGAGAAACAGGACTTGCTCAAAGCCAACAATCTAAGTGGTAGAGGTGGAGTTTGACTTGCTGCAGTTCAGCCCCAGAACCTATACTTTCTTCCTCTCTTTCCAAAACTGTCCATGCCCTAGAGCCCAGCTTCTTGGAAATCTTGGGCAGGGCACTTCTTTGATGTGCAGGATGGTGTTGGGCCCTACAGGGCGGCTTGGCATCCCTGGCCTGTCCACCAAATTCCAGCAGCACCAAGAAAAATGACAGCTCCCGGTGCCCGAATGTCCCCCCAACCCCAGGCGTAGGCACTGAAGCTTCAGACACTTCCTGCCAAACTCAGGAGTGCAGGATTGGGGTACTCAGCGTTCTTGATGACCCCCGGGCTGAACCTGAGCTCTAGGGAGCAGTGGTAGTTGCTAGGCACCTGTGCCATGCAGCCGGCAAAGGGCAGGGGCACGAGAGGCTGCAGGAAGTGTTAGGGAATCTCGACATCCTGCCGGTGGTCCAGCCACATGTCCTTGGTCATGATCCCATTGTGGGGGTAGAAGGGACACACGTCCACATGCAGGTCATTGCTCTTGCTGTACTGCACATTGAAGTCACTCTCTACGGCCTTCTCCCACACAAAGCTGCACTCGTCCAACACTGAGCCCACCTTGGCGCCCTGCAGCTGCTCACAGTTGCCCATGTCCTCCAGGTAGATGCCCAGGTCCATGTTGTAGTCCCAGGGAATGATGTCCCTGCGGTGGGCGTACGCAGCAGTGAGCTGCCCTCCAGCTAGTAGCACATGCTGGCTGCCTCCAGAATGCCCAACAAGTAGTGTGCCGTCTCACACAGTGCGCACAAGCAGCAAAGGGCATCCAATGCTCCTCATAGAGGTAGGCCAGCGTGTTACCCACCACGGTCCCAAAGCTACAGGGAGCGCCCTTGCTGCAACTGAACCACTTGAGCCCTGTGCTGACCTACAAAGGAAAACCCATCAGGCTATCATCAGACTTCTTAGCAGAAACCTTATAGTCCAGAAGGGAGTGGCATGATATATCCAATGCAATGAAGCAGAAGGGCCTTGAACCAACAATACTGTATACAGCAGGATTATCAGTTAAATATGAAGGAGGGATTAAACAATTCCCAGATAAGCAAAAGTTGAGGGAATTTACCTCCACAAACCATCTCCGCAGTGTACTTTAAAGGGACTGTTATAGATGGAAGTGTGCCTAAGGCTAAATAACTGTCACTAGAGAAAATAAAACACCAGCAAAGAAAGTAGACCCATTAAATACTAACCAAATGCAAAATTAAATCAGCTACCCACAAAGTCAGTCAACGGATACACAAAGAATACAGAATATGACGCCTAACATATAAACAGAAGGAGGAGGAAGAAAAAGAAGGGGGGAAAAAGGAATCTTCAGAATGTGTTTATAATGGCATAATAAGTGAGTTAAGGCAGACTGCTAGATAGGCAAGAGACTGCTGTTGAACTTTTAGTAACCACGAATCCAAAGCTTGCAATGGAAATAAGTATGTATCTATCAATAATCACCCTAAATGTAAATGGACTGAATGCACCAATCAAAAGACACAGAGTTACAGAATGGATAAAAAAGCAAGACCCATTTATATGCTGCCTACAAGAGATGCACTTCAAACCCAAAGACATACACAAACTAAACGTGAAGGGGCGAAAAAAGATAACAGAAAACTTTAAGGAGGATGGGTATTAGGTCTTCACTAAATGTTTAATAAAATTCAGCAATGAAGCCATCTGGTCCAGGTCTTTGGTTCTTAGTTTTTTGATTACTGATTCAATATTGTTGCTGGTAATTGGTCTATTCAGATTTTCTGTTTCTTTCTGGGTCAGCATTGAAAGGTTGTATTTTTCTAAAAAGTCCATTTCTTTGAGGCTATCTAGTTTGCTGGCATATAATTTTTCATAGTATTCTTTAATAATTCTTTGTATTTCTGTGGTGTCTGGAGGAATTTTTCCTTTCTCATTTCTGATTCTGTCTGTGTGTGTAGATTCTCTTTTTTTCTTGATTGGTCTGGCTAGGGGCTTATCTATTTTGTTTATTTTCTCAAAGATTAAACAAAATAGATACACCCCATTCTATGAGGCCACCATCACTCTCATATCACAACGAGGCAAAGACACCACAACAAAAGAAAACTACAGACCAATATCCCTGATGAACATAGATGCAAAAATACTCAACAAAATATCTGCTAACCGAACTAAAAGATACATCAAGAGGATCATACATCATGATCATGTGGGATTCATGCCAGGGATGCAAGAATGGTATGAAATTTGAAAATCCCTCAACATCATGCACCACATCAATAAAAAGGAAGAAAATCACATGATCATCTCCATAGATTCTGAAAAAGCATTCAACAAAATTCAACACCCATTCATGATAAAAACTCTCAACAGCATGGGTATAGAGGGCAAGTACCTCAACATAATAAAGGCGATATTCAACAAACTCACATTAAACATCATACTTAATAGTGAAAAGCTGAAAGGTTTTCCTTTAAGATCAGGAAAAGACAAGGATGCCCACTCTCACCACTTTTATTCAACTTAGTACCAGAGTTCCTAGCCATGGCGATCAGACAACACAAAGAAATAAAAGGCATCAAGATTGGTAGGGAAGAAGTTAAACTGTTCCTGTTTGCAGATGATATGATATTGCACATAAAAAAACCCTAAAGAATCCACTCCAAAACTACTAGAATATCTGAATTCAGCAAAGTTGCAGGATACAAAATGCACAGAAATCTGTTTGTTGCATCTCTATACACTAATGAGGAACTAGCAGAAAGAGAAATTAGGAAAATAACTCCATTCACAATTGCATCAAACCTAGGAATAAACCTAACCAAGGAAGTGAAAGACCTATAACCTGAAAACTACAAGACAAACATGAGAGAAATTAAAGAGGACATGAATAAATGGAAATTCATCCCATGCTCTTGGCTAGGAAGAATTAATATTGTTAAAATGGCCATCCTGCTTATAGCAATCTATAGATTCAATGCAATCCCTATCAAAATACCTACAGCATTCTTCAATGAACTAGAGAAAATAATTCTAAAATTCATATGGAACCACAAAAGACCCCAAATAGCCAAAGCAATCCTGAGAAGGAAGAATAAGGCTGGGGGGATTATGCTCCCCGACTTCAAGCTCTACTACAAAGCCACAGTAATCAAGACAATTTGGTACTGGCACAAGAACAGACCCATAGATCAGTGGAAAAGACTAGAGAGCCCAGATATAAACCCAAGTATATATAGTTAATTAATACATGATAATGGAGTCATGGACATACAATGGGAAAAGGACAGCCTCTTCAACAACTGATATTGGCAAAACTGGACAGCTACATGCAAGAGAATGAAATTGGATTATTGTCTATCACCATACACCAAAGTAAAGTTGAAATGGGTCAAATGCCTGAATGTAAGTCATGAAACCATAAAACTCTAAGAAGATAACATAGGCAAAAATCTCTTGAATAGAAACATGAGCAACATTTTTCTGAATTCATCTCCTCGAGCAAGGGAAACAAAAGCAAAAATGAACACATGGGATTACATCAAACTTGAAAGCTTCTGTACGGCAAAGGATACCATCAACAGAACAAAAAGGCATCTACAGTATAGGAGAATATATTTGTAAACAACACCTGACAAGGGGTTAACATCCAAAATATATAAAGAACTCACACACCTCAACACCCAAAAAGCAAATAACCCGATTAAAAAATAGGTGGAGGATATGAAGAGACAATTCTCTGAAGAAGAAATTCAGATGGCCAACAGGCACATGAAAAGATGTTCTACAGCACTAATCATCAGTGAAATGAAAATTAAAACCACAAGGAGATACCACCTCATACCAGTTAGGGTGGTCAGCATTGAAAAGACTAAGAACAACAAATGCTGGTGAGGATGCAGAGAAAGGGGAACCCTCCTACACTGCTGGTGGGAATGTAAGCTACTTCAGCCACTGTGGAAAGCAATATGGAGGTTCTTCAAAAAACTAAAAATAGAAATACTATTTGACACAGGAATCCGACTCCTAGGAATTTACCCAAAGAATACAAGTTCTCAGATTCAAAAAGACATTTGCACCTGTTTACTGCAGCACTATTTCCAATAGCCAAGATATAGAAGCAACCTAAGTGTCCATCAGTAGATGAATGGATAAAGAAGAAGTGGTACATACATACAATGGAATACTGTTCAGCCATAAGAAAGAAACAAATCCTACCATTTGCAACAACATGGATGGAGCTAGATGGAATTATGCTCAGTGAAATAAGTCACGTGGAGAAAGACAAGTATCAAATGATTTCTCTCATTTGTGAAATATAACAATGAAGCAAAACTGAAGGAACAAAACAGCAACAGACTCAAAGATTCCAAGAAGGGACTAGTGGTTACCAAAGGGGAGGGATGGGGGAGGGTGGGTTGGGGGGGAGGGAGAAGGGGTTTCAGGGATATTATGATTGGCACACATGGTGTGGGGGGATCAGGGGAAAGACAGTATAGCACAGAGAAGGCAAATAGTGACTCTGTGGCATCTTAATTACACTGATGGGCAGTGACTGCAATGGGGTATAGGGGAACACGATAACAGGGATGAATGTAGTAACCACATTTTTTCATGTGAAACCTTCATAAGAGTGTATATCAATAATACCTTAATAAAATTTAAAAAAAATTAAAAATATGCCTGAGTTTAACATCACTTAACCCTTCAAGCACCACATAAATGTCATCTTATCTGAAAAGCCTTCCCTTATGCCTAGAGGGGAAAAAAAATAATTTTCCCTCCCTCCTTCTAGGTTCTTCTTGGTTGAGACCACCTCTCCCCCTGTAATAAAACATAGATTAACATGACAAGAACAAACAGAAGTTTAGTACCATATATACCTCAAATATGCAGGGGAGATAGAGAGGAAAATGAGTAACTCCCCAAGAGGGCTCAAGCTGCCATTTAAATACCATCTTCAGCTAAAGATTAAAGAGATGTAGTGGGGAGGTGACCAGGAAAAGCACAGTAAACCTGGCTGGGGTTCTTACAGAGATCTGTATCTATGCCTCCTCCACTGATGAGAGTTTCTGCATAGTCATCCTTCTTTACCTGGTACTGACAAGGAGACGTCCTTACAAATGGAGATGTCTTTTATACATGCACATGTCTCTTACAAAAGATATCTGCCCTTTTATTTTCAGAGATTCTCCTCTTAATTTCTCAAAAGTAATCAGTTCAAAGAAGTGTATTTTGGGGCAACATATTCTGCTACTTGTCATGCCAACAGGCAGAATTAATCTCTCTTCCTCCTTCTCTGGTGCCCCATGACATTCTTTATATAGTCTCACTTACTACAACACTCATTTCATGGTTCTGGAGGATATATTTCCAGCAAGTTCCACTGGCTCAACAGCAACATTTCGTTTCTTACAGCCAGGGAGCTATGGCTATGCCTCTGCCTCCCCAAGAAACCCAGATCTCTGTCCTGGATGCAAGGCTCTAAGCCTTTGGGTATTTATGGTCTTGTGCGACCTCTTCCCGTGAGTGTGGGCTGGATGTAAGGTCTTGGCTTAAGGGATGGTGCTTCACCTCTGAGGTCACATTGCTAATGACTGCAGCTTCCATCCTGGGTGCTCTAGCACATTCTTCGGTCACTCTAGGGGAAGCCAGCAGCCTGTGGTGAGACGCCTGTGGTGACAACCTGAAGCCTCCAACCAGGAAGTAGGGAAACCTGCCCACAGCCCTGAGAGTGATGGGCAAGCAGGCCCTCCAGCCCCAGCTGAGCCTTCAGACAACTGTGAGCTGACAGCTTGGCTGCCACCCTCAGCCAGAGACTCTCAGGAATCTGGCAACTAGATTCCTAACCCTCAGGAAATGTGTGAGATAATAAATGTTCGTTCAGTTACTAAGGAATGGCCCTGCTCCTTAAATCTGCTGTTCTTACACTTCAGAATTGTTTACTTCTTATGAGGCAATCTCTCATTGCTCCAATGTTGTTATGATTAATGATAACTCTTTATATTGAACTTTCCCTATCAAATTACTGTGTGGTTTGTGTCTCCAGATTAGATCCTGACAACACACTTGATAAAGGTGATGCTGTTGGACAGAGAAGAACACTTTGAGAATCACCGACTCGGATTAATCATGACTTTGCTCTGGTGCTGGGCTCTTTGCCTAAAGTCCATGGCCACAACAAAATGAAGTAAAAGGAAGGGAAGAAATGGCTCTTAGGTAAGCAGCCAACAGTGTCTACTTAGATACCTTTCATATTTCTTAAAAAACTGCTACTACATTGATCAATTGCTTCTTATAATGTTAGGGTGCAGGCTTCCGAGGCTTCCCCAGAGAACAAAATACACAGGCATAGAGATGTAAATTCAAGCAAAGTCTTTATTCAGCCAACTAGTTGGGGTCCAAGTCAGCCCGATGCAGTGGGTCTCAACAAGGACCCCGAGCACTCAGAGCCAAGGGTTTATATAGCAATTTCAAAGCACTTAACTCATAGCAATTTTCTATAACTATACATTATTCTTGCAAGACATATATCCTGGGGTTAAGCAAGGGCAGGGTAAGACTACTCCTCAATGGTTAGGGAGGTTCTGCACGATAAGCTTGGTATGTAAGATTTACTGACCAAGGTTAGCTGACCAAGGGTCACAGCTGCCCACCACCCGGTGCTCATGATTAACTTGTTTTTCAAGGCCTTACCCAGTTCCAGTTTTTCTTTCTAAGTCACATACTCAGAAAATGGCTTCTAGGCCTTTAAGATGGCTATGCTTATGCTAACTTATTTCTATTCTTACATTCCCCTCTTCTTCTTGTATCTATTTCAATCATGAAATTAGGGGTCATTTGTTTGGTTAACACTCTGATAGTTCTGTCTCAACACTATGATTTGCACGGTGCTAATGCGTTCTTTGATAAAGGTAACACATGGAGTGACTCCGGTTTGGCGGGCCTACTACTTGTTAGAATAAGCTGGGGTGGTGCTGATTACTTCTGTCTTGTTGTAGAGGGAGGTGTAAGTTTTAGGAACTCTCTTAATGCAGGTTCTTTGCCTACTTGCAGAGGATAAAGTGAGTCTCGGTCTTTGTCTTCTACAGATAGGGACTCTAGCTGCTGCTAGGGAAAAGGGGCGATGACCGCTCTGGCTGCTTCGTGCTGAGAAGGGGGTGCAGTAAAGGGTGCAGCTAGGTCTCTATTACTGGTCAGTTGAGAGGGCTTCAGAAGGCTGGCGCTTCTATTACTATTTGCAGTTTTGTGGCTTCTGGTAAGGCTGCTGGGAACTCTGTAAGCAAGGTACTAGGCCAGTTCTTCCAAGGGGCTTTGTTGGCTTTATAAAGTCAATCTTAGTTCCTTAAAGTTGTTCACATCTGAGTCCATGCACATGTCTCTCAGGTATGACATTCCAGTCAAAGCCCTGGCAGTATAACCAGTGTTCTTAAGTAGTCTTCTCACAAGGAAAGCAGATTCTTATTGAACTCATGCAAATAAACATACTGCCATGGAATACAAAAACAGTCACTGAAAGTTTTTAAACTCTGGAGGGATCAGGTAGAGAGAAGGAAGTTTCAATTCTGCTCATAAAGATAGTCATTTACTAAACTGTTGTCAGTTTAAGAGAACAAGGTTAAAACACTTTATCAGCAACATTTGAAACAAAAAGACACAAAATCATTTTCTTTAGTTTATGTAATCTTATGTAACTAATACCCGTTCTGCTGAAATCTAGTTCTTTACCAGTTTAGGGATAATACTATAAATGACAAAAGACTTACAAATGACAATGGTTAAAGATCTGATGAGAGTTTACTGTAAGACAGTTGACATAAGGAAATTCTGTTATTTCTGTAATACAAAACATTTAGTAACAAAGTTTAGCATCATTCTCTTTGACAGTGCTTTCCTGGTAAATAAATAAATATATATCAGATAAATAAGCCAAATTAGTCAAATACTTTCTCTAATGAGAAAAAAATTCTTCTGACATGTTCCAGGGGCCCTCTGGAAAATATCAGAGTTAACTAGAGGTAAAAGCACTTTTTTTTGAACTTAGCATAAGTGTCCAAGACCAGATACAAAAAAAGCAGAGAAAGTGCTTAAGTCTACAGGTCTTCTCTGAAAGCTTCAAGAATGTTTTACTCTTTAATAGTAGATATAAGCTGCTATGCAAATTCTATTAAAAGCTCTAAGATCATTTGCATTAAAAAAATATGAAGAGTCCTCTGAAGGACTACTACTAGTAAGATGGCAAACTTCTGGCTTCTCTTCGGGGTCCTTGGTTTCCGCCGGCGCCACCTGAAGCCCAATCACCTCTCGCTCCCCTCCCAATCCCAGCACCTAGCCAACAGCCACCAGCTCCGTAGAAGTGACACCTCAATCAATTCATGCCCCTTCCTATATAACCTAGCACTTTTCCCTAATAAAGCGGAACTCTCCGGTTAATTGCTGCTATGTGTCGCTCCTTTCCTTTCATCCCCCATGTTTTTTTTCTTTTAAAACATACAGCATATAAATTAAACAAGAAGACCTGGTGGTTGTCAAAAAAATCTATTACAACCTTTCTCAAAAGTGGTCACACGTTTGTCCATTTAAACTTTTACAGTGAAACTTGTTTTTCTGGGAGAAACATAATCTTGTCTAGATTCTAGTTTAATTTTTTAAGAATAAATTTTGGTTTGTTAACTAAGTGCATTTAATCAGCTGAAAAAAGCTTTGTTACCATTCTGCTTAGGTGGATAAATTAAGAAAACAAATAATCAGTAACAACTTTAATCATTTGTGGGTTAGAGATTTTTCCACTTATAAAAATATATGGAATAAATAATTCAATTTCTCAGGCCATGCAATCGTTTTCAATAACAAAATATTTCAAAGGCAAATAAAGCTTATACAGTTGTTAACAAACTTTAGCTTTTCGTCTTTTTAATATTATGATTTCATTTTTTTTTTTTTTTTTTAATATTCTGGCAACTCACTGAGACTTTAAGCATGAGAAACTGCTTTGATCTTTCAACATTAAGAGCAGACTAACAGTTAAAGAAAACTGTTTAACTAGAAACAAGATTCTAATTTTGCTGTGCACTTGATATCAAGACTCACTTGCTTTAATTTTACTAGGCACGACTATATCTGTAAGAATATAGTAATTTATTCTTCATTTGCCCTATGGTCCCAAGCACATAAGCCGGTGAGAATTAGCCTGGGCTTGCCTGCGGCTTGACTGGGTTTATCTCACTTAATCTCTAAACATCCTGACCCTCCCCCCCAAAGCAACATGCTGAGCGGGTCTTCTACAACAAAAGGCACCACGCTGTTTTCTCTCTTTAAACAAATAGCTGTACTTTAGAACAAAGTTACTTTCTTTATCACAAAACACATTCTTTAGCATGCAGAAGACTTTTCATTCTTTATACTTTTTCTTATTAAAACATACATTTTTTAGATAGAGAAATGTTTTATTACTTTAAATAGTTTTAATTAAAACTTAAAACCATTAGAAACTTTAATTTCCAGTGAACACCGAGAAGCAGGCTATTGTAAACTGTTAAACTAACATTCTTTAGATTGACAAATTTATGAACACATTTTATAATTTCTGTAACCATGAGCTTTACAGCACAATCTCTCATAGAGTATATCTTCTTAACTTAGCAAAACTTTAAGGTTTTAGGTTTCTACAAAGATTCTCAGGCAGTAGGTAGGTATACACACTGTAACACACAATTAAAAAGAGGTTCACTTGCTTCAGTCATTTAGTTCACTCATTCGTAACAACTATTCTAGATTACTTACAAGACCTTTACTGAATATTAGACAAAGCTAAGCCTTTAAGCATTTTATTTTTAAAAGATTTAGCAGATAACATGACTTAAATGACCTCAGGTAAATTTAGGCAGCTGATAACTACAAGGACATGCCCGCCTCAGGCAAACTCAAATTAGCATTAATGCTTAACACTTTTTATCAGGTTTTCTGGAAGTTTTAGAATACCCAATTTTCACAAGCGCTTGTCTTTAAATCAATTTCATTAATACCATCCGGAGGTAGAAAGATATATTCATTTACACACTTAGGGGGTCGTCTGAGTCTGTCTCATGGTGAGAAAGAAGGAAAAAGAATATGAGGGAGACAAAGGCGAAGGATGAAGATGCCACTTCAAACAAAATGACTGTTGTATGTGCTTGTGAACGAGTGCCTGTCGTTGCACAGTTTTTCTTCCACGGGGGACGCGAATTTATCTGGGATTCGCGGCTGTGACCCCCTTATCCTGTCACGGGAGTCTTCTAGCGGCGGGCGCCCTAATGGCTCTTAATTGCCCGACCCGTGCCCGCGGGGAATGATGTAGTGGCAGAAAGGAGGAACGGAGAGAGCAGGAGAACCTTAGAACAAGGAAACTTAAAATGAGAAGCGCAAAAAAAAATATAAACTGAAACCAAAACACAGTAAAACAGTCAATGATAACACCAAGCACACACACACCACATCTGATCGCACTCGTTCGGACCGGTCCTTCTCTCACTCTGGTGCGCACCACACTCACCACTTTCAGGGTCTTCAAAAACTCTCGTAATTCTCCTGAAGGGCGTCCACTCGGACTGCCGCAGGGTGACGAGCTCGATCTTTTCCTCCTCGGGCGCCAGTTTTCTGCCGATCGGATTTGCCTTCCTAAGGCCGAGTCACTCGGACCCTAGGGCCAGGATTGGTTACCTGGGCTTCACCCAGGGTTGCTAACCTGGGGGCCGGGACTACCAGCCCGGACTTCCTCACTCGGGACCACTAACCCGAGACCATACACGGGATGGCGACTCCTGCTTTATAATGGATTTATGCAGACACGAGGGGGCGACCCTCGAATTACACTGCCCCGTCCGGACAATTAGACCTTGCCTCCAGCTGTCCTTTGTTCTCAGGGAAGCTGCTCGTATCCCGGACGAGCCCCCAAATGTTAGGGTGCAGGCTTCCGAGGCTTCCCCAGAGAACAAAATACACAGGCATAGAGATGTAAATTCAAGCAAAGTCTTTATTCAGCCAACTAGTTGGGGTCCAAGTCAGCCCGATGCAGTGGGTCTCAACAAGGACCCCGAGCACTCAGAGCCAAGGGTTTATATAGCAATTTCAAAGCACTTAACTCATAGCAATTTTCTATAACTATACATTATTCTTGCAAGACATATATCCTGGGGTTAAGCAAGGGCAGGGTA
Source organism: Manis javanica (assembly GCF_040802235.1). Lineage (NCBI taxonomy): Eukaryota > Metazoa > Chordata > Mammalia > Pholidota > Manidae > Manis > Manis javanica. The sequence continues at coordinate 106,907,816 of NC_133161.1, read as the reverse complement.
AGACTACTCCTCAATGGTTAGGGAGGTTCTGCACGATAAGCTTGGTATGTAAGATTTACTGACCAAGGTTAGCTGACCAAGGGTCACAGCTGCCCACCACCCGGTGCTCATGATTAACTTGTTTTTCAAGGCCTTACCCAGTTCCAGTTTTTCTTTCTAAGTCACATACTCAGAAAATGGCTTCTAGGCCTTTAAGATGGCTATGCTTATGCTAACCTATTTCTATTCTTACAATAATATCTGTCCCAATGTTGTGAGAAATGTTACAAAAGCCTACTCACACCAACATGATTCAGAGAATCAGACAAGCTGCTTTTGAATTGGAGGTGAATTTTACTGATTGACTATACCATACATATATACAACTAATCTAAAATAGGATTGAGTAAATGTCTTAAAGAATACTGAGAATAAGCTAGTATTGTGTTGGTAGATTTTATGTAATCTTTCCTCACTAACTGCACATATCATCAAGATAAAATTGTTTCTCAATGCCTAATTTACAAATTACCCTCTGCATTAGATTCTTAGGGATGCTGAAACAAATTTAGACGCTTAAAACGACACAAATGTATAGTTCCACAGTTCTAAGTCCAAAATCACACTGGTGGCAGGGCCATGCACCCTCTGAAACCTGTAGAGGAGGATCCTTCCTTGCCTTCTACATCTTCTAGTTTGCTGGCAATTATGACATTCACTTCCTTGTAGCCACACCTCTCCAATCTCTCCTCCACCATCAGTTGGCCATCTTTTCTCCTTCTGTCTCTGTCTTCTTAGGAGGATGCCAGTTATATGGATTGAGCCCACCCTACTCTAGTGTGACCTTGTCTCAACTAATTACATCAGCTATGACCTTATTTCCAAATAAGGTACATTCTGAAAATTCAGCAGTTGACTTCAACATGCCTTTTTAGAAGACACAATTCAATCCATAACACCCTCAATTTTCTTAAGACTTCATGTCAATCAAAACAAATGGAAATATATTTGAAATCTTCTATCTTAATTACATTCCTATCTTAACATTTTAAGAATTACAAATGTAAATCTGCCAATCATAAAATATCTATACAGAAGACAACTTGTCTTTTTATGATTTTCCTGTAACTAATAAGCATTGTCTCCACCTTTTAAAATCACAATGCTCCTCTCACCTTAATGTGCTCTCCTTTGCATGTCCAGGAACAACACAATTTCCATTTCCCTTTCTTTATCATATGATCAAAACACTGGTACAGGGTCCACCCGAACTTTTGTTTAATTGCATAGAGATAAATAATAACAAAGCCCAATTAGTTATTTGTGGTTCTATTTTCTTTACATAAGTCAGTTTCGTATATAGTTGAGGTCAAAATCAAGTTTACCATATATAAAGGGTAAAAAGAAAAGAATGTAATTTCAGAACCAGAGTGTATCTCCTTTTGTGAGGTATTAAATGAAACTCGAGTGCTCACATCTCTTCATTGTTCTCATGGAGACTCAAATGGTGGTCAGAAGTTCATTTAAGTAAACAGTTATTGCCTTGTTATTCCAAAGAGTATTGACATAGCAACTGAGAAGTATGAACGACGGGTCTTTTTAAATCTTGGCAGAGATTTATTTTTATTATAAAAAATTTGATCACTAAGTCACAAGCGTAAGAGAAATCTTACTTTGGGTAAAATTGTAATATTTCCAGAATATCTCAACTGGCTTTAGTGCATCCTCAGGGGTAGAGAGAAGTATGGCTTTAATGCATATGCGTATCAATAGGCATTCCTCAGGGGTGGATAATGGTTCATCTCCATATCAATGGGTAGTTACCTAGGCAACAGAAGGCTTATCTGAACCTGAGAGGTGAGGGGGAGGTGTAATTTACTTCAGCCAGAGCTGGAAAGAGACGGTCCTGAACTGCAGTTTCTAAGAAATAAATGGGTTTTAAACTTTATTTTTCCATTTGCCTGATTTAAACTTTATTGCTCCATTTGATAGAGGTATTTTGTCTCGGGATTTCCTCTCCCTGGAGTTACATCTGGTGGTAGTCGACAGCATCTGTGAACCCGAAATCTGTCATAGTGGATGTCCTTTGGGAGCGCTGCCCCTAGAGATAATGGTGAGAAGTGGCGCTTGCGCAGAGGAACGTTTGTCTGCACTTGTGTGGTCATGGAGGTGTGACCACCACCTCTGCCTGCGCTGACCTAGGCCCATGGCCAAAGCCGCAGGCTGCTTCAGCTGCTCCTGCTGTCAGCTGGAACCTGGTCACAACTATGGAAAGGAGCAGAGGTCTGGTACACCTTGATAGAGAAGCGACTGGGTGCTGTGTACCACGCCTTGCTGGCTATGGAGCCCATTACGGAATAGCTCCAACCAAGGTAATAACCACCTGTCCCATCGCAGGGTGGGTGTGAGACTGGACACAAAGGCCACGGAGTGGTGTGGCACAGACACCTACGTATATCATGTGACTGGCCATTTGCCTTTGGCATCCCCAAGGAATAATAATGCAGACACATTGGCCCAGGTGCTCTGGCTAGAAGGAAAGCCTGCCTCTGATGTGGCCCAATGGCTATATCAACATTTGTTGCACATGGGGCAAAAGACAATGTGGGCTATAGCCTATTGGTTGGGCTTACCATTGACTTTTGAAGAAGCCAGCCGAGCCTGGAAAGAGCTCCTTGTGTGCTCTCAGAGGGACTTACACCAAGTCCCACAGCAGCATGGGACAGTAGTAAGGGGAACAACAGCCCTCCTCAGCTGGCAGACAGACTATATGAGCCTCTGTCCATATCAAAAGGATATCAGTATGCCATGACTTTTGTGGATACGGCTACTGGACTATTGGTTCTCTTTCTGCATGTCATGAGGATCAGCAAACCACCAAGAGGAGCCTGGAGCGTCTCTCTGCAGCCTATGGCCAGCTGCCAGTGATCGAGTCCGATCAAGATACCCACTTTACTGGACATGCATTGCAAATATGGGTGCAGCAATTAGAAATAAAGTGGAAATTAGATACTGTTAAATGGACGTGGCCGTGGATATTTCAACACATAGACTGGCGATGGCTGGCTCTTCTGGCATCTTGGGGAAAAGGCCTGGAAGCTGGCCTCCTGTGTATTTGTGGAGTAACAGCAGAGTGACCCCAAAGATCATGGTTATTTTCTTCTACAGTCCTTGTGGCCAGGATGTGCCCCCTGGCTGCAGCTGCCATGTGACAGCTGAAATAGACGAGCTTTGGACGGCTTGATTTTGTCTAATGTTCGGTAAAAGTTTTGTGAGTAATCTAGCATGGTTGTTAGGAATGAGTAAACAAGTGTAGCAAATAATAATAGTGTGTTAGTGTATTAAACATTTTGTGCTTAGTGAGAGATTGTGTTGTAAAGCACATTTACTTAATCTGCATAGGCTGAATCCTCTGGCTTGAGGATTATCATGATTCTATTACTGTTGCTATTGTATTCATTAGTCTGGTCACAATGTTTCAGATTTCAGGCCCAGGGGCCACTGAGAAAAAGGGGGAATGAGTAAAGTGTAAGGCCAGATTTCTGGAGGAGTGGCCTGTGGGTAAAATTGTTATGTTTCCAGAATATCCTGTCTGGCTTTAGTGCATCCTCAGGGGTGGAGAGAAGTATCGCTTTAGGGTATCTGCACATCAATAGGCATTCCTCAGGGGTGGAGAATGGTTCATCTCGATGCCAATGGGTCATTATCCAGCCAACTGAGGGCTTATCTGAACCTGAGAGGTGTGGAAGAGGTCTAATTTACTTTGGGTTGATCAGGAAACAAACTGCCCTGGTCTGCAGTTTGTAAGCAATAAACGGGTTTTAAGCTTTATTTTCCCCTTTGACTGATTTCAGTGTTAGAGGTATTTTATCCTGTGATTTCGTCTCCCGGAGTTACACTTATGTATTTGCAAACAGAAGAAATCTAGAGAAAAACTAATAGCATGTGAACTTTAAGCCACAGGACTGAATTTTCACGGGGAAGAAAGAGACTGACATGTACTGGGGGTATAGAAGGTGCTTTATAAGGCAGTTTGCAAGTCAACTTAGGCATTTTAGCTAACTCGATCACTAACACCCCTATTTTTATCCAGTTTTTGATTACATATAAGAAAAGGGATTTAGAGAACCCTCACTTGCCTAAGATTCCATACTCAGACAAATGCCCCCTTCAAAATTTTATTAGTAGTTTTGGCAAACTTTTACCTTTCCAAATACAAAATACATGGGGAGCTCCGGAGGGGAAGTGAGACTTAGAACACTGAGATCTGTGAAGAAATGATGATTAGTAAACGTGGTTTTACCAAACCTGAAAACAGTTCTGCTGATATTCACGCTTTTATTTCCACTTTTCCCCTACCATGTTAACGTGTACTCAGATACCTGGGCACACACACGACCCATCAAAATGATGCTACCAGGTATGAACTATGCTTTTGTGGGTTCTAAGCCATAAATTCCAAGGTCAGGGGACCAGGAGCCGGACCCCACGAAAGAGCTGGCCTCAGAAAAGCCATAAGCGGTTGTGTTAGGCTGGAGAAAGGAAAAACAAGGACATGCAAAGTAGCCAGATTGAGTCATCGCCCATTATGACCAAAAGGCTGGAATGTTAGGCTGGAGAAAGGAAAAACAAGGACATGCAAACAGAACTGAGAGATGCCATAGGGGGAGAACAGACCAGACCCCAAAGTCCGTGCCGTATATGGAAATGGGATAGCTTTCCCTGAATTCCATCCTGATGTGCCAACAGGGACCCGGATGTCAGCCTCCTCCCTCTTGGAAGGAAAAAAGTTTCTAGTTGTCTATTATGTCACCTTTAGCCAATCATACCTCTCAACACCCTCCTAAGATAGTTTGCCCACTCCTCCCCCTCCTAAGCCCTTATAAGCGCCCCACCTCCCTAACCGGGCGTGACTTCTATGGCCTCCGGCAAGAAGGCCATAGAACCTCACCCGGGGGTATTTAAATAAATTACCTGGCCCTTTGTTGCCTCTCTTTGCCTGCTTATTCCGGCTAGAATTTATCTTACAGGTTGTCATCGGGCTCGTTTCACATCTCGAGGTGGGCGTGTGCTCAGGGCCCTGTACATCCTCCGACCCTGGAGCTTGGACGGACGCTTCCAAGGGCTACGAAACATAGCGCCCCACAGGTGCATTCCAACGGCACGGGAGACTAGGAAGGACCCCGCCTGGAAGAGTGTCCCGGTGAGCAGCAGCCCTCCAGGCCCGTCCAGCCTGGGGCCGTTAGCTGACCGCGGTTCCCTGGCCCACCCTGCGGGGCGCGGGGCGCGGTCGGATGACGTCACGGAGCGGGTGGGCGGTCCCACCGCCCGAGCTCCCGCGACACCCCGCCCGGCCCACGGACTCACCTTCCCGTCGTCGTGGAAAGGCAGGCCGAGCTCGTCGGTGGTGGGCGGGGGGCGAGCAAAGCCTGGCTCCTCGGCCGCTCCGGCGGCGGCCTCGTAGTCCAGGAAGGGATTGGCGAACGCCCGCTCCTCCATTTCTGCCTCCGCGCTCAGATGCAGCTTCAGCCTCTTCGACATGGCCTCCCCCATCTCCGTCGCGCGCCTCACCTCCGCGGCCGCGCGGTACGGCGTGCGCACCGGGACAAGTATCCTGCCGGCGCATTTCCACCGGAGCGGCGCTGCCGGGCCGCGGCGCACTGGCGGCGGGCAGCCTCTCTCCGGGGCCCCGCACGGCGGGCAGCGAGGGGCCCTTTAGGAAGGCCACGAGCGGGGGGCTTCGGAGCGGCCGGAGCCTCCTGCGGGGCCTGGCCGCGGCGGGTGCGCTCCGAGGGCTCCGGCGTCGCCCGCGCAGCCGCTCAGAGCCCGCGGCGCCCACTCACTGCCCCTGCAGCCGGGGGGCCTCCGAGCGCCTGCACGGCCCCGTCCTGTACGCGACTTCTCCGGGGAAGCGGGCGCCGCACGTGCCCCCGGGCAGCCTGGAGCGAGGAGCTCGCCGCCCTCACGCTGTGCGGCGTGGACGCGCCGTCAGTGACCCGCGTTTTCTCCCGCCTACCGGGAGATCATGTGAAAGAATACTTAATCATCTAAATATTTAATTACCCCGAGAGATTCCTCCAATATTAATTTAATTGCCCGGGAGCATAACATGTATAATAAAAGGACACAAGGAAATCTTGACCTTTATATAGTAATAGTATGATTACTTATCAGTCTTTAATGGTTCTCTTTGTTCTTATTGCTTCTTTAATTATTTGGAACCAAACGTAATGATTTCTCCTTGAGGGAAAGAATTCCGTTTTTTTCCGTTTAGACATTAGTTGAATGCCAGATGGCACTAGGTGATGACAAGGTAGAGATTAAAAATATAGTTTCTGCCCCTAGGATTCTAAGTCACTGGATGAGAAATTCTCGGTAAGGACTGTAGCATAGAGTGATATGAATTCTTTTCTGGAACGAAGCAAAGTATATATTAACATAACAAAAAGTCACGTGATAGAGAAAACCAGCACCAAGCACAGAAAAAGACCAATCCTGCCTCTGGCCTGGTTTCCCCCTGCTGCCTGCCCTATGGGCTCCCGGCTGCACAGGGCTGTGCGCAGGAACACCCCCTGCAGATAGGATGACCACGGGATATTCCAGGGTAGGGGAAGACTGGAAAACAAAGTGTGCTCAGCACAGCTATCCTCAAAGTCCAGGAAAAAAGAAGTGACATAACGGATGCCCGTAACAGGGGCATCCCTTGAGGGCCAGCCTGACTTTATTGCTTCATTCCCCTGCCCAGAGTCCATCTTTCCCCCAACCTCAATTAAGGAAATTTCCTCACTGCTCCCGAATTTTCATGACTTCCCATGTAGGAAGTTCAGTCCCCTAACTACTGATACTTGCCTTAGGAGGTGTCCCTCTCCCACCTCAGGGACTTCATTAAAATAACCTATGGCAGGTGGTCCCGAAAGCCTGAGTCTTTCAGGCTGTAACACTGGCAGGTGCTGCTGAGTCATCCATGGCCATTTCTGCCACGTTCAGCCTGCTGACCTTTGATCTCTTTCTACCCCTGGTGTGAGGTGAAGACTGTTTTTCTCATTCTTTTTAAAATCTGATGGATACTTGTGGAAAGCTGTGGGCAAATACACAAATTTGTCCTAAGGACAACCAATATTTTCAAAAACTAAAAAGTCCAAACCCTATTTAAGCAACTGGCATCTTTCCCTAAATGTTGCTGACTGCAGGTACTATTTTGACAAATTTTTAAAAAATTAAATTTTTTGTTTTAATTGCTAATTTGGCACACATTGATAGATATTGCCCTTATAAAAATTATTTGGGATCCTCAATAAATTTTAAGAGTATAATGTGATTCTGAGACAAAATTAGAGAACCGCTGCCTTCAGTTGTTCCACCCGGCATATTTCATTTCAGAGATACAGTAAATTCAGTGCAGTCCAAGGTGCAGATGAATACTGCAAAGAGCACCTACCTCATCTTATATTTGCTGTTTCCTGTTGTCTTTTTTACAAGGTCTCCCTGTGACAGCTCATGGATTTTGATGTCATTTGTATAATTTCTTGCTTTGTGGGACTCAATTTATGTCGGAAATTGAGATGAAAAAAAGGCTAGGTATCCATTCAAACATAAAAGGACAGTTTGGAGACCCTGAACCACATTTTGTGTGTAGTCATGGATACTCCACTAGATTTAAAGCTTGTGGCAAAATTTAGAATGTAAGCTGGATGCTAATACTTGTATGATAGTTGTAGAAACCAGAAGCGTGATAGATTTTAACCCAGTTTGGGTTCTGTAGGCATTCCCAGGAAGAAGTGATGGTGGATTGGAGAACATCTTATTCTGCTCCTGTCCCTGTGGCAGCTCTCAGCACCCTTCACTGTGGCTGAGGACACACCTGGTTGTTGAGGACAGGGCACTGCTGTCATAGGACTTCTGGTGGGGACCACCTAAATGGCTCCTATCAGTGGAGGGCATGATTATTCTTGAAAGTTTCTGAATCAAAAGACAATTTCATACTCTTCCCATACTCTTTCCTCACAGGGTCAAAATCAATCATGACTGCCTGAAATATCTACTTTGATTTCTAGATCCCTTAGGGATCAGTTGGAGGATTTAACTTGTTCTAGATGAACACACAGATAAGAAGACAAAAGAAGCCCAGAAGTTGGTTAGATCACAGGAAAGGTTATGAGAGCAAGAGGCATCACAGAAGCTCTGCAGGACTCATTCTGGCCACCACACTGAGAGCTACATGCTTTCAGGACAAACTCGAGTGCCCCAAAATATAACAGACACAAGGATTTACTCAGATTGGATATTAGAGATACAGCAGGGAACAGGGAACTCACTGCTGTGGTTCAGCCATCTCTAAGACTGTTTTCAGATTCACAGGCAGCTCGACACCAAACGGTTTGCAAGGAGCTTGTCTTTTCTTTACACTCTGTGAGCTGGGAACAACCACGTGGCCTGGGAGGAAAGCCTCAGTTGTTTCCAGACATGGCATGATTCTGAGAACAGTGTGAGGCTTGGCCTTGTCTCCAGCTCAACCAATGATGGGACTGGTCATACGAAGAGAACGTCATTACGCTGAAGGAAGAATGGGCTTCACCTTTAACTCTGCATTTCCCCCTCCTTACTTCAGACCAGGCATAGCTGTCAGGGTGGCACAGGTAATGGGGCTTGCTGCAAAGCAGAGGCAGCACTCAGGGCAGACTTTTTCACAAACATTGGAGGTGTATCATGAAATGACATATTTGGGGTGGGGGGATAGTTTGCAGGTAATGAGACAGTAGAATATGAATAATTACTTCTCATGTAACCTTGTTCATAAGCTAGGGGGATCTGTCCTACTTGGTACACAGAGCAGTTGCAGAGGTAAGAAACTTTCCAGAAAAAAATTACAGTATTTTTCTGTAATGAGTATAAGTTACATTCTCCTTGGCGGTTTTCCTTGGGTCCCATGGCTGGACCCAAGCTCTAGGAGAGTGCCTTAAGAGTGATTAGGCCACCAGAATGGGGCTGATACACTGACTTGGGATGATTCAGATTGTGTAAATAGTGGTCCCTCAAAACACTATTTGCCCTGCGCCCCACACACCCTGAGGGAATACCTTCTCCAACTTCAGAAATAATATTACTGGAGAAGGGAGAACACCATGTGACTGTCCCACTCAATATTTAGAGTCAACTGACCTTGAACAAGGGTGTCAAGGATACACAAGAATACAAAATTTCTCTACAAGGAGTGGTATGGGAAAATGGTTATCCACTGCTTGTCCATATGCAAAAGACTGAAGTTAGACTATTACCTTATACCATACAAAAATCAATGCAAAATTGATTAAAGGCTTAAACATAAGACCGCAAACTATAAAACTCCTAAGATGAAACATTGGGTAAAACTTTCATGACATTGATCTTGGCAATGATTTCACAAATATGATACCAGAAGCACGGGCGACAAAAACAAAATATAGAAGTAGGACTACATTGAACTAAAACTTTTCCTCACAGTAAAGGAAACAATCACCAGAGTGAAAAGGTAACTTATGAAATGGAAGAAAATATTTGCAAACCATATATTTGATAAGGAGTTAATCTTCAAAATATATAGGAACTCTTACAACTCAATTATAAAAAAGCTAATAATCTGATTTAAAATGGCCTAAATTGAATGAAGTAGTCAAATTCATGCAATCAAGAAGTGGAATGATGTTGTCAGGGACTGGGGAAAGAGGAAAATGGAAGATACTACATAACATACATACATAGAATTTCAATCAAGCAAAATGAATAGGCTCTAGGCTCCAGAGGTCTGCTGTACCACACTGTACTTATAGTCCACAGTAATATATTGTACATTTAAAAATTTGTCAAGAGGCAAAGATTAAGGATAAGGAGATGGTACTGAAAGAAGCTATAGAGAAAAAAATTTACTTATAAGAAAAACTCCATCAGGCTATCAGCAGACTTCTCAGCAGAAATTTTATAGGCCAGAAGGGAGTGGCCTGAAATATTTAATGTATTGAAACAGAAGGACATACAACCAAGAATAATCTACTTGGTAAGATTATCATTCAAATTTGAATGAGATTAAAAATTTCCCAGATAAATGAAGACTGAAGGAATTCATCACTACTACACCAGCATTACAAGATATGTAAAAGGGACTTTTGTATTTCTTAAGCCCAAATAGTTTTCACCAGTGAAACTAAACCCACAGTAAAAGTAGTAGACCAATTACTTACCAACCAAGTATGAAATTAAAGCAAAACAAAACAAAAGTAGTAAAATCAACTAAACACATACAAAAAATGCAGATTATGGCATCTAATACATAAAAGTTGAGGAGGAAGAGGAATAAAAAACAAGTGCTTTTAGATGGTGTTTGAAATAGAGCAATTGTCAACTTAATATATATTGTTATATAGTTAGGAAACTATCCTTGTCCCTCATGGTAACCACAAACCTAAAGCCTATAACAGATATACAAAAACTAAAAAAGAGAAATCCAATCACAACACTAAAGGAAAACATCAAATAACAAGAAAAGAGCAGGAGAGAAGAAAGGAATAGAGAGGAGGTATAAAAAGAACCAGAAAACAATTGATAAAATGGCAATAGTACATACCTCTTAATAAATAACTTACATGTAAATAAGACCCATCTATATGCTACCTACAAGAGACTCATTTCAGACCCAAAAATATGCACAGATAAGAAATGAAGTGATGGAAAAAGATATTCCATGCAGATAATAGGGAGAAAAAGCAGGCATAGCAGTGCTTATACCAGACAAAATAGACTTCAAAACAAAGAAACTAACAAGAGACAAAGAATGACATTACATAATGATAAACAGGTCAGTTCAACAAGAGGATATAACCATTATAAGTATCTAGGCATTCAATATAGGAGCACTTAAATATGTGAAACAAATACTAACAGAACTAAAGGAGGAAAAAGATGGCAATACATTCATATTAGGGGACATTAACATGCCACTTATATCAATGGACAGATCAGCCAAACAAAAAATAAATGAGGAAACAGAGGCACAAACAACACATTAGATCATATTGACTTAACAGATATGTACAGAACATTCCACCCAAAAGAAGCAAGATACACATTTTTATCAAGTCTACATGGAATGTTCTTCAGAATAGATAACATACTAAGCTACAAGAAGAGCCTCAATATATTCAAAAAGAATCAAATTGTATCAAGCAACTTCTTAGACCACAATGCTATGAAACTAAAATAAATAACACACACACAAAAACAAAGTAATCCCACAGACACATGGATGCTAAATAACATGCTTCTAAATCATCAATGGATCAATGAACAAATCAAAACAGAAATCAAGCACTACATGGAGACAAATGAAAACAAAAATGCAGCAGTCCAAAATCTGTGGGTCACCACAAAAGTGGTTCTTGGACAGAAGTACATAGCAATACAGGCCTACCACAAGAAACAAGAACAATCCCAAATAAACAGTTTGAACTCACAATTAAAGAAACTAGAAAAATAAAAAAATGAATCCAAAGTTAGTAGAATGAGAGACATAATAAAGATCAGGGCAGAAATAAATAATAGAAGAATAAAACAATGGAAAAAAGCAATGGAACCAAGAGCTGATTCTTTGAGAACATAAACAAAATGGGCTAAGTAACCAGACTTACCAAGAAAAAAAGAAAGATGACACAAATTAACAAAATCAGAAACAAAAAGTGAATATCCACAATGGATACCAAAGAAATACAAAGAATTAGAGAGTTCTATGAAAAATTGTATGCCTGTAAGTTGGACAACATAGAAGAATTGGACAATTCCTAGAAAAATACAACCTTGCAAGACTGATCCAGGGAGAAACAGAAAACCTGAACAGAAAAAGTACCAGTAATGAAATGGAATTGGCAATAAAAAAACTCTCAACAAACAAAATTCCAGGACCAGATGGCTTCACCACTGAATTTTATCAAACATTTAGTAAAGACCTAATACCCATCCTCCTTAAAGTTTCCCAAAAAGTAGAAGAGAAGGGAATACTTCCAAACTCATTCAATGAGGCCAGCGTCACTCAAATAGCAAAACCAAAGTCACTACAAAAAAAGAAAATTACAGACCAATATTCCTGATGAACATAAATGCAAAAAATTCTCAATAAAATATTAGCAAACTGAATCCAAAAATACATCAAAAGGATCATCCATCATAATTGTGGGGTAAATGGAAGTTTTCACCCAGAATTTCCAAAATTTCCCACCTGACCTTAGTCTATTTACATAGCCAATGGATGTTTACCATGGTGGAGCTTCTGGTCAATCTGTGGTAGGGGATGGAAAGGAAAGAGCCATTCTCTCCTCCCCTCTGTTTCTGGTACATAACTGATCTTGTGTTTGCCAGTCACCATGGATCCACCATTGGGCAGGGGAAGGTAGTACATGTCACAGTGGGAGGGGATGGATGGTGTGGGGTCTGGCTAATGAAGCTGTGAGAAATAAACCCTTTTAACCCATCCTGCCTTTCCCCTTGTCCATCTCCAGTTTCACCAGATTTATATAGAACTTGCCCTGGGCTGGGAACCCTCTTATTCCTGGAGCTACAATGATCAGGTGGGATTTATTCCAGGGATGCAAGGATGGCATTATGTTTGTCAATCAATCAATACCATACACCACATTAACAAAAGGAAAGGTAAAAAACCACCTGATCATTTCAAAAGATGCTGAGAAAACATTTGACAAAATTCAGCATCCTTCATGATACAACCTTTCAACAAAATGGGTATAGATGGTATGTACCTCAACATAATAAATGTCATATACAACAAGCCCACAGCAAACATGCTTAATGCCAAAAAGCTGAAAAGCTTTTCCTCTTAGATCAGGAACAAGACATGTATGACTACTCACACCACTTTTATTCAACATAGTACTGGAGGTCCTAGCCATGGCAATCAGACAAGACGAAAAGAAAAGGCATCCAGATTGGTAAGGAAGAAATTAAACTGTCACTATTTGCAGAAGACATGATACTATATACGGAAAACACTAAAGACTCTACCAAAAAATTGTTAGAATTAATAACTGGATTAAGTAAAGTTGAAGGATAAAAAATTACAGAGAAATCTGCTGCATTCCTTTACACTAACAATGAACTAACAGAAAAAGAAATCAGAAAACAACTCCATTTATAATTACACAAAAAGAGTAAAACACCTAGGAATAAACCTAAACCAAGGAAGTGAAGACCTATACTCTGAAAACTATAGACACTCATAAAAGAAATTGAAGAAGATACAAATAAATGGAAATCTATTCCATGTTCATGGATAGGAAGAATTAATATTGTCAAAATGACTATCCTGCTGAAAGCAATTTATAGATTTAATGCAATCCTTCTCAAAATTCCAACGACATTTTTTTTTTGAGAGGGCATCTCTCATATTTATTGATCAAATGGTTGTTAACAACAATAAAATTCTGTACAGGGGACTCAATGCACAGTCATTAATCAACCCCAAGCCTATTTCTCAACAGTCTCCAATCTTCTGAAGCATAACGAACAAGTTCTTACATGGTGAACAAGTTCTTACATAGTGAATAAGTTTTTACATGGTGAACAGTGCAAGGGCAGTCATATCAGAGAAACTTTCGGTTTTGATCACGCATCATGAACTATAAACAATCAAGTCAGATATGATTATTCGTTTGATTTTTATACTTGATTTATATGTGAATCCCACATTTCTCCATTATTATTACTATTATTATTATTATTATTATTATTTTAAATAAAATGCTGAAGTGGTAAGTAGATGCAAGATAAAGGTAGAAAACATAATTTAGTGCTGTAAGAGGGCAAATGTAGATGATCAGGTGTGTGCCTATAGACTAAGTATTAATCCAAGCTAGACAAGGGCAACAAAACATCCACAGATGTGGAAGATTTCTCTCAAAACAGGGGGTGTGAGGTTCTAAGCCTCACCTCTGTTGGTCCCCAATTTCTCTCCTGATGGCCCCCCTGTGACTGTGCCTGTCTTAGGTTGTTCCTCCCTTGAGGAATCTTACCCGTCTCTGGCTAACCAGTCATCTTCCGGGGCCATACAGGGAAATGTAAAGTTGGTAAGTGAGAGAGAAGCCACATTGTTTGAAAAGGTTAGCTTTTTACTTCTTGCCAAATTTATGCCCTGTGGCTTCTATGCCCAGCATTTGTCTTGAGGTATCTTTACCACTTGGAAGAATTATGATACTCAGTAATTTTCGATATGAGGCATGAATTATACTAAAGGGTTGTAATTAGGAAGGAAGAAGAAAAGCTATAGAAATAGCAGATGGAAGAAAACATGGGAAGATTGATTATTTCTTTGACATATCTTCTTGTAGAGTAACATAAGCATGTATATGTTTTAAACTACTAATTAAATTGTGCACATACATTAACATAATAGGAATACAGCTACATAACAAAAGCAGACCTACAATTACCAGCCATATCCAGTGAAACCAAGAAAACCAGTTAGGTACTCTAGGCATTTGTGAAAACTTATCAATGATACAATGGATATTGTCTAACTGAATTTGAATAGTTTGAGAAAAATCAGACAAATTAAAACAACTCATTCCTGGGAACTGTTCACATACCATGTGTTCTTTTAACAGTAGATAGTCTATAGTCGCAAGAGTTTGGAGCACTGCAACTTGCACTTCTCCTAATTCTTGGTTGAGTTCCAACAGTATAGATCCAGTCAAATTTGTTGTTTTACTGTATGCACAGGCCAGCTTAGATATCTCCTTCTTCATTATAATGGCAAGTCCAGGAACCGGTGGGATGACTGCAGCTACAACTGTAGCAGCGCCAGGATCTTAGTTGAAGTTTTTTGATGATCATCTTCTGGAATGACTCTTCCAGAGGATGTTGATGTTGGAAGTTCTTCTTCATATCGTACCTTAATTCATTTTCTGTGTAGCCAAATTAGGCTTTGATCCTCTGTATAAACACAAACAGACCCCTTGCCCACACTTTGATATGACATTTATACCACTGTGAAGAACCTATTGGAGATCACCAGTGAAACTAAACCCAGATTCACAGGCAGCTTGACACCAAACGGTTTGCAAGGAGCTGCTTTTTTTTTTAAGAGGAAGGAATATTATCAGAAAAATGTACTTCCATAGCTGATCATCTGACACCCTTTGAAAGATCAAGATTAAGGATGTGGAAAGCATGCATTAATCGTTGATTTGCAGTTAGTTTTATCCTATCAGGGAGTAATCCCCCTTTTCTTTCTCTCTTTTTTTTGTTATCATTAATCTACAATTACATGAAGAATATTATGTTTACTAGGCTCTCCCCTATTCCAAGTCCCCCCCACCACAAACCCGATTACAGTCACTGTCCTTCAGCATAGCAAAATGTTGTAGAATCACTACTTGTCTTCTCTGTGTTGCACAGCCCTCCCCTTTCTCCCACCCCCCACATTATGCATGGTAATCATAATACCCCCTTTCTTCTTCCTCCCCCTTATCCCTCCCTACCCACCCATCCTCCCCAATCCGTTTACCTTTGGTACCTGTTAGTCCATTCTTGGGTTCTGTGATTCTGCTGCTGTTTTGTTCCTTCAGTTTTTCTTTGTTCTACACTCCCCATATGAGTGAAATCATTTCATATTTATCTTTCTCCACTTGGCTTATTTCACGGAGCATAATACCCTCTAGCTCCATCCATGTTGTTGCAAATGGTAGGGTCTGTTTTCTTCTTATGGCTGAATAATGTTCCATTGTGCATATGTACCACATCTTCTTTATCCATTCATCTACTGATGGACACTTAGGTTGCTTCCAATTCTTGGCTATTGTAAATAGTGCTACGATAAACATAGGGGTGCATCTGTCTTTTTCAAACTGAAGTGCTGCATTCTTAGGGTAAATTCCTAGGAGTGGAATTTCTGGGTCAAATGGTAAGTCTATTCTGAGCATTTTAATGAACCTCCATACTGCTTTCCACAATGGTTGAACTAATTTACATTCCCACCAGCAGTGTAGAAGGGTTCCCCTTTCTCCACAGCCTTGCCAACATTTGTTGTTGTTTGTCTTTTGGATGGTAGCCATCCTTACTGGTGTGAGGTGATATCTCATTGTGGTTTTAATTTGAATTACTCTGATAATTAGCAATGTGGAGCATCTTTTCATGTGTCTGTTGGCCATCTGAATTTTTTTTGGAGAACTGTCTGTTCAGTTCCTCTGCCCATTTTTTAATTGGATTATTTGTTTTTTGTTTGTTGAGGTGGGTGAGCTCTTTATATATTTTGGATGTCAAGCCTTTATTGGATCTATCATTTACAAATATATTCTCCCATACTGTAGGGTACCTTTTTGTTCTATTGATGGTGTCTTTTGCTGTACAGAAGCTTTTCAGCTTCATATAGTTCCACTTGTTCATTTTTGCTTTTGTTTTCCTTGCCTTTGGAGATATGTTCAAGAGGTCACTCAAGTTTTTGTCTAAGAGATTTTTGTCTATGTTTTTTTCTAAGCGTTTTATGGTTTCATAACTTACATTCAGGTCTTTGATCCATTTCTAATTTATTTTTGTGCATGGAGTTAGACAGTGGTCCAGTTTCATTCTCCTACATGTAGCTGTCCAGTTTTGCCAGCACCATCTGTTGAAGAGACTGTCATTTCCCCATTGTATGTCCATTGCTCCTTCATTAAATATTAATTGACCATATATGTTTGGGTTAATGTCTGGAGTCTCTCATCTGGTCCACTGGTCTGTGGCACTGTTCTTGTGCCAGTAACAAATTGTCTTGATTACTATGGCTTTGTAGTAGAGCTTGAAGTTGGGGAGTGAGATCCCCCCCACTTTATACTTCCTTATCAGGATTGCTTTGGCTATTTGGGGTCTTAGGTGTTTCCATATGAATTTTTGAACTATTTGTTCCAGTTTGTTGGAGATTGTTGCTGGTAATTTGATAGGGATTGCATCAAATCTATATATTGCTTTGGGCAGGATGGCCATTTTGACGATATTAATTCTTCCTAGCCATGAGCATGGGATGAGTTTCCATTTGTTAGTGTCCCCTTTAATATCTCTTAAGAGTGTCTTGTAGTTTTCAGGGTATAGGTCTTTCACTTCTTTGGTTAGGTTTTTTCCTAGGTATTTTATTCTTTTTGATGCAATTGTGAATGGAGTTGTTTTCCTTATTTCTCTTTCTATTGTTTCATTGTTAGTGTATAGGAAAGCCACCGATTTCTGTGTGTTAGTTTTGTATCCTGCAACTTTGCTGTATTCTGATATTAGTTCTAGTAGCATTGGAGTGGAGTCTTTAAGGTTTTTTATATACAATATCATGTCATCTTCAAATAGTGACAGTTTAACTTCTTCTTTACCAATCTGGATTCCTTGTATGTCTTTGTTTTGTCTAATTGCCATGGCTAGGAACTCCAGTACTATCTTAAATAACAGTGCAGAGAGTGGGCATCCCTGTCTTGTTCCCAATCTCAGAGGAAAAGCTTTCAGCTTCTTGCTGTTCACTATGATGTTGGCTGTGGGTTTATCATAAGTAGCCTTTGTTATGTTGAGGTACTTGCCCTCTATACCCATTTTGCTGAGAGTTTTTATCATGAATGGATGTTGAATTTTATCAAATGCTTCTTCAGCATCTATGGAGATGATCATGTGTTTTTGTTCTTTTTGTTAATGTGGTGGATCATGTTGATGGATTTTCAAATGTTGTACCATCCTTGCATCCCTGGGATGAATCCCACTTGGTCATGGTGTACGATCCTTTTGATATATTTTTGAATTCGGTTTGCTAATATTTTATTGAGTATTTTTTCATCTAAATTCATCAGGGATATTGGTCTGTAATTTTCTTTTTTTGGTGGGGTCTTTGCCTGGTTTTGGTATTAGAGTGATGTTGGCTTCATAGAATGAGTTTGGGAGTATTCCTTCCTCTTCTATTTTTTGGAAAACTTTAAGGAGATTAGGTATTATGTCTTCTCTGTATGTCTGATAAAATTCCGAGGTAAATCTGTCTGGCCTGGGGGTTTTGTTCTTGGAGTAGTTTTTTGATTACCGTTTCAATTTCTTTGCTCGTAATTGGTTTGTTTAACTTTTGTGTTTCTTCCTTGGTCAGTCTTGGTAGGTTGTATTTTTCTAGGAAACTGTCCATTTCTTCTAGGTTTTCCAGCTTGTTAGGATATAGGTTTTCATAGTAGTCTTTGATAATTCTTTGTATTTCTGTGGAGTCTGTCGTGATTTTTCCATTCTCATTTCTGATTCTGTTGATTTGTGTTGATTCTCTTTTTCTCTTAATAAGTTTGGCTAGGGGCTTTTCTATTTTGTTTATTTTCTCAAAGAACCAGCTCTTGGTTTCATTGATTTTTGCTATTGTTTTATTCTTCTCAATTTTGTTTATTTCTTCTCTAATCTTTATTATGTCCCTCCTTCTGCTGACTTTAGGCCTCATTTGTTCTTCTTTTTCCAGTTTCAATAATTGTGATGTTAGACTTCATTTGGGATTGTTCTTCCTTCTTCAAGTGTGCCTGGATCGCTATATACTTTCCTCTTAAGACTGCTTTCGCTGCGTCCCACAGAAGTTGGGGCTTTGTGTTGTTGTTGTCATTTGTTTCCATGTATTCTTTGATCTCTTTGAATTTGTTCATTGATCCATTGATTATTTAGTAGCATGTTGTTAAGCCTCCATGTGTTTGTGAGCCTCTTTGCTTTCTTTGTAGAATTTATTTCTAGTTTTATACCTTTGTGGTCTGCAAAGTTGGTTGGTAGAATTTCAATCATTTGGAATTTACTGAGGCTCTTTTTGTGAGCTAGTATGTGGTCTATTCTGGAGAATGTTCCATGTGCACTTGAGAAGAATGTATATCGTGTTTCTTTTGGATGTAGAGTTCTATAAATGTGTATTAGGTCCATCTGTTCTAGTGTGTTGTTCATTGCCCAGTGGATCTATCCTTTAGGCTGAGTGGTGTGTTGAAGTCTCCTAAAATGAATGCATTGCATTCTATTTCCCCCTTTAGTTCTGTTAGTATTTGTTTTACATATGCTGGTGCTCCTGTATTGGGTGCATATATATTTATAATGGTTATATCCTCTTATTGGGCTGAGCCCTTTATCATTATGTAGTGTCTTTCTTTATCTCTTGTTACAGTCTTTATTTTGAAATCTATTTTGTCTGATACTAGTACTGCAACCCCTGCTTTCTTCTCTCTGTTGTTTGCCTGAAATATGTTTTTCCATCCCTTGACTTTTAGTCTGTGCATGTCTTTGGGTCTGAGGTGAGTTTCTTGTAAGCAGCATATAGATGGGTCTTGCTTTTTTATCCATTCTGTTACTCTTTGTCTTTTGATTGGTGCATTCAGTTCACTTACATTTAGGGTGAGTATTGAAAAGTATGTACTTATTACCATTGCAGGCTTTAGATTTGCAGTTACCAAAGGTTCAAGGTTAGCTTCTTTAGTATCTTACTGCCTAACTTAGCTCACTTATTGAGCTGTTATATACACTGTCTGGAGATTCTTTTCTTCTCTACCTTCTTATTCCTCCTCCTCCATTCTTCATATGTTGGTTGTTTTATTCTGTGCTCTTTCGTGTTTCCTTTAACTGCTTTTAGTGGGTAGTTGATTTTAATTTTTGCCTTTAGTTAGTATTTTGTTCGTCTGCTTTCTTTGCTGTGATTTCATTTTCTTTGGTGACATCTGTTTAGTCTTAGGAGTGATCCCATCTAGAACAGTCCCTCTAAAATACCCTGTTGAGGTGGTTTGTGAGAAGCAATTTCCCTCAGCTTTTGCTTGTCTGGGAATTGTTTAATCCCTCCTTCATATTTAAATGATAGTCATGTTGGATACAGTATCCTTGGTTCAAGGCCCTTCTGTTTCATTGCATTAAATATATCATGCCATTCTCTTCTGGTCTTTAAGGTTTTTGTTGAGAAGTCTGATGATAGCCTGATGTGTTTTCCTTTGTAGGTGACCTTTTTTCTCTCTCTGGCTGCCTTTAATACTCTGTCCTTGTTCTTGATCTTTGCATTTTAATTATTATGTGTCAGTGTTGTCCTCCTTGGGTGCTTTCTGTTGGGAGTTCTGTGTATTTCCATGGTCTGTTCAATTATTTCCTCCCCCAGTTTGAGGAAGTTTTCAGCAATTATTTCTTCCAAGATACTTTCCATCCCTTTTCCTCTCTCTTCTTCTTCTGGTACCCCTAAAATACGGATATTGTTCCTTTGGGGTGGTCACACAGTTCTCTTAATATTGTTTCATTCCTGGAGATCCTTTTATCTCTCTCTGTGTCAGCTTCTATGCATTCCTGTTCTCTGGTTTCTATTCCATCAATGGCCTCTTACATCTTATCCATTCTGTTTATAAATCCTTCCAGAGTTTGTTTCACTTCTGTAATCTCCTTCCTGGCATCTGTAATCTCCCTCTGACCTTCATCCCTTAGCTCTTGTATATTTCTCTGCATCTCCATCAGCATGTTTATGATTTTTATTTTGAGTTCTTTTTCAGGAAGACTGGTTAGGTCTGTCTCCTTCTCTGGTGTTGTCTCTGTTATCTTTGTTTGCCTGTAATTTTGCCTTTTCATGGTGATAGAGATAGTTTGCAGAGCTGGGACTAGTGACAGCTGGAAGAACTTCCCTTCTTGTTGGTTTGTCACCTTCCTCTCCTGGGAGAACAGTGACCCCTAATGGCTTGTGCTGGTGCAGAAAGGGCTTCTGATTCTTGCCCGGCTGCTAAGGAGTTTATCTCCACTGTTGCTGTGGGCGTCGCCTGCCTCGGGTTTCTGCTCTGATATGGTGGAGCCATGTTGGAGGGGGAATGGTTGGGAGTCTATTTATCTCTGTGAGAGGCCTCCATGCTCCCTGCTGCCCAGGTGTTAGAGTGCCCAGAGTTCCCCAGATTCCCTACTGCTGGACTAAGTGTCTCAGGATGCTTCTGTCAGGTGGCGGGGTCCCTATCCCTTTAAGACTTCCAAAAAGCACTCGCTTTTCTTTGTCCTGGGTTCGCCATCTGCAGGGACCTGCTTGCAGGTCTTACTCTCCTGTTTCCATAGTTTCCAGCTCCCCACGCATGCACTGTGTCTGTGCTCTGATGCGGATGGCTAGGGCTGTTTAGCAGTCCTGGGCTCCCTCTCCCTCCTCGCTTTGACTCCTCTCCTCCCGCCCGGAGCTGGGCTGTGGGGCGCTCGGGCCAGGGCTTGTATCTTACCCCTTTTGTGAGGCGCTGGGTTCTTGCAGGTGTGGATGTGGTCTGGCTGTTGTGCTGTGTCTTCTGGTCTCTCTTCTAGGAAGAGTTTTCTTTGTTGTATTTTCCAAAATATATGTGGTTTTGGGAGGAGATTTACACTGCTCTACTCACGCTGCCATTTTGGCTCCACCCCCTCCAATGACATTTTTTAAATGAACTAGAGCAAGTAATCCTAACATTGATATGAAACCAAAAATGACCCCAAACTGCCAAAGCAATCCTGGGAAACAAGAACAAAGCCAGGGGTATTACACCCCTCACTTCAAAGTATACTGCAAAGCTACAATAATCAAAATGGTATGGTATTGGCACAAGAACAGACCAACAGATCAATGAAACAGAATAGAGAGCCCCTACATAAACCCACACACATATAGTCAATTAATATATAATGAAGAAGTGATGAATATACAGTGGGGAAAAGACAGTTTCTTCAACTTTCTTGGGGAAACTGGACATCTAAATGAAAGACAATCAAACTGGATCACTGTCTCACTCCATACACAAAAGTAAACTCAAAATGAAACAAATACCTAAATGTAAGACATGAAAACATAAAACTCTTAAAGGAAAGCATAGGCAAAAATCTCTAGAACATAAGCATGAGCAGTTTTTCCTGTATACATGCCCTTGTGCAAGGGAAACAATAAAAAATGAAGAAGCAGGATTACTCACATCAAACTAAAAAGCTTCTGAATGGAATAGGCTTAAAGATGGAAGCATGAGAGATGAGGCAGGAGCCTCCTCACAAACCACATATAATATGAAAATATAGCAAATACAACTAATCCTGAAAGAACAACAGGAAAGAAACCTGCACCAGACTGCCTACACCTGGGCAAAACAGCAGACCTCAATGAAAAGGTTAAAGTACCAAAGCCATGATCCACAGGGATCCAAGCCCCTCCCTCACTCCAGCTCACCAGTGGAGGAAGAGAAACAGAGCAGGGAGGGGGTGGAGGCCTAGGACTGATGAACACCCAGCCCTGGAAACCTGCTCTGGGAGCACAAACCTACATTGCCTAGTGCTATGGACATTAGTGGGATTGGAGAACTAAGACAGGTGGAATATTGGAGAGATTGAGATTCTAGCAGCTTGTGGAAAACAGGTATCCACAACTGTCCTCTCTGGGACAAAAGAAAGGTGGGCAGTCTGAGAGGCTTCCCAACAGTGAGAGGGCTGCTAAAATGGCAAGAATTTCACAGAGCTTGCTACTCATGAGAATGGATAGCTGGACAAAATTGTCCTGTTACACTATGTCCAGCAGGTTGAGAACTTTCAGAAGGTTCAGGTGCACCACTCTCCTCGCTGGCAGTGCAACTATGAGGTCCCCCATCCTGAAATTCAGCACAATACTCCTTCCTCACAGATGGCACCCACTAGCAAATCAGCTGCCCCTGCCACTGGGCCAGGCCACCCAGAGGGCAGCCCTGCCAATAGCAGCTACAAGTGCAAACTATAGAAGATTCTCCCTGCACACTCAGCCCACTGGAACAGGCAGTGGAGGCAGGCACTGAAGCCGGGAAGCAGTAAAGAGCTCTTTCCTCTTGAAAGGCACCAGCACTGATCCCCTGCAACCCCCACCATTGCTCCAGGGGCTGAGCATCTCCAGAGAGTGGAGACTTGTGCCCTAGAGGGCGCCACCTACAAATGTGAAATGTCAAAAGAACCTGGTTCAAACCAAATCTCACAAACACCAGAAAGAGGGCCAAGTGAAACTGAACTCATCAATCTTCCTGAAAGAGATTTCAAAATAAAAATCATAAACATGATCATAGAGCTACAGATAAATATTCACTAACTCAGGGAGGAATTCAAGAATGAGATACAAAATATGAAAAATACAGTAGCCAAAATGAAACATACAATGGAGGGATTTAAAAGCAGATTAGATGAGGCAGAGCAGATGGTAGATGAAATAGAAATTAGAAAACAGGAGTAAAAAGAAGCTGAGCACAGAGAGAAAAAAGGAACCCTAGGAATGAAAGAATATTGAGAGAACTATGTGACCAATCCAAACAGAAAAATATTTGCATTATAGAGATCCCAGGAAAAGAAGATACAGAAAAAGGGATAGAAAGTGTCTTTGAAGAGGTAATTGCTGAAAACTTCCTCAATCCGTGGAAGGAGATAATCTCTTAGGCCATGGAAATGCACAAATCTCCCAACAAAAGGGACCCAAGGAAGACAACACCAAGACATATAAAAATTAAAATGGCAAAGATCAAGGATAAGGACAGACTTTTAAAAGCAGCCAGATATGGAAAAAAGAACATATTCAAAGGAAAACACATCAGACTATCATCAGACTTCTCAAAAGAAACCTTACAGGCCAGAGGGAGTGGCATGATATATTTAATGCAATGAAACAAAAGGGCCACCAAACAAGAATACTCTACCTGGAAAGACTATCATTTAAATTTGAAGGATGGATTAAGTGATTTCCAGTTAAGCAAAAGCTAAGTTTGCCTACCACTAATTGTCCCTACAGTATTTTGGAGGAACTGCTATAGATGAAGAGTTTCTAAGGTTTAATAGCTGTCACCAGAGGTAATAAAGCCACAGTAAAGAAAGTAGAACAATTAATTACTAAGTAAATGGAAAATTAAATCAACTACCCACAAAGTCAATCAAGAGATAGACAAGGAGTACATAATATGATACCTAATATATAAAGAATGGAGGAGGAAGAAAAAGAGCAGGGGAGGGGGGAAAGAACCTTTAGATTGTATTTGTAATAGCATACTAAGTGAGTTAAGCTAGACTCTTAGATAGTAAGCAAGTTACCCTTGAACCTTTGGTAACCATGAATCTAAAGCCTGCAATGGCAATAAGTACATACCTTTTGATAATCACCCTAAATGTAAATGATTTGAATGCACTAATCAAAAGACATAGAGTCACCGAATGGATAAAAAAACAAGAGCCAACTGTATTCTGCCTACAAGAGACTCACTTTAAACCCAAAGACATACACAGACTAAAAGTGAAGGGATGGAAAAATATATTTCATGCAATTAATAGGGAGAAAAAAGCAGGTGTTGCAGTATTTGTATCAGACAAAATAGACTTCAAAACAAAGAAAATCATGAGACAAAGAAGGATATTACATAATGATAAAGGGGTCAATGCAATAAGAGGATATAATCATTATAAATATCTGTGCACCCAACACAGGAGCACCTACATATGTGAAACAAATACTAACAGAATTAAAAGGGGAAAGAGAATGTAATGCAGTCATTCTAGGAGACATCAACACTCCACTCATTCCAAAGGAGAGATCAACCAGACAGAAAATAAGTAAGGAGATAGAGGCATTGAACAGATTAGAACAGATGGACCTAACACACATCTACAGAACACTACACCAAAAGCAGTAGGATACACATTCTTCTCAAGTGCACATGGAACATTTTCCAGAATTGACAACTTACTGGGCCACAAAAAGAGCCTCAGTAAATTAAAAAAGATTGAAATTTTACCAATGAACTTCTCAGAACAAAGGGTATAAAAGTAGAAATAAATTCTACAAAGAAAACAAAAAGGCTCAGAAACACATGGAGGCTTCACAACATGCTCCTAAATAACCAATGGATCAATGACCAAATTAAAACAGAGATCAAGCAATATATGGAGGCAACTGAAAACAACAGCACAAAGCCCCAAATTCTGTGGGACACAGTGAAGGCAGTTCTAAGAGGGAAGTATATAGCAATCCTGGCCTATTTAAAGAAGGAACAAAAATCCCAAATGAATAGTCTAAATTCACAATTACTGAAATTGGAAAAAGAACAACAAATGAGGCCCAAAGTAAGCACAAGGAGGGACATAATAAAAATCAGAGAAGAAATGAATAAAATTGAATAAAAAATTGAATACAATTGAATAAAAAGAATAAAAAAATAGAAAAACTTGATGAAACCAAGAGCTGATTATTTGAAAAAATAAACAAAATAGATAAACCCCTAGCCAGACTTAATAAGAAAAAAGAGAATCTATACACATAAACAGAATCAGAAATGAGAAAGGAAAAAACCACAATGGACACCACCGAAACACAAAGAATTGTTAGGTAATACTATGAAAATCTACATGCTAACAAACTGGATAACCTAGAAGAAATGGAAAACTTTGTAGAAAAATACAACCTTCCAAAACTGACACAGGAATAAAGAGAAAATCTAAACAGACCAATTGCCAGCAATGAAATTGAACTGGTAATCAAAAAAATACCCAAGAACAAAACCCCCGGACCACATGGATTCACTGCTAAATTTTATCACACATTTAGACAAGACATAATGCCCATTCTCCTTAAAGTTTTCCAAAAAACAGAAGAGGAGGGAATACTTCCAAGCTCATTCTATGAAAGCAGCATCACTCTAATACCAAAACCAGGCAAACATACCACAAGAAAAAGAAAATGACAGACCAATATCCCTGATGAACATAGATGCAAAAATATTCAACAAAATATTAGCAAATTGAATTCAAAAATACATCAAGAGGATCTTAGAGGAATCCCACACCATGATCAAGTGGGATTCATCCTAGGGATGCAAGGATGGTACAGCATTAGAAAATCCATCATCATTGACCACATCAAGAAAAAGGACAAAGACCAAATGATCATTTCCATAGATGCAGAAAAAGCATTTGACAAAAATACCATATCCATTCATGATAAAAGCTCTGAATAAAATGGGTATAGAGGGCAAGTACCTCAACATAATAAAAGGCCATATATGAGAAACCCACAGCCAACATTGTACTTACCAGTGAGAAGCTGAAAGCTTTTCCTGTAAGATTGGGAACAAGACAAGGACACCAACTCTCCCCCACTTTTATTCAACATAGTACTGGAGGTCCTAGCCACCGCACTCAGACAACACAAAGAAATAAAATGCATTCAGATTGGTAAGGAAGAAGTCAAACTGTCACTGTTTGCAGATGACATGATATTGTACATAAGAAACCCTAAAGACTCCACTCCAAAACTACTAGAATAAGTATCTGAATTTAGCAATGTTGCAGGATACAAAATTAGTACACAGTAACCATTGTATTCCTATACACTAACAATGAACTAGCAGAAAGAGAAATCAGGAAAATAATTCCATTCACAATTGCATCAAAAAGAATAAAATACCTAGGAATAAACCTAACCAAGGAAGTGAAAGACCTATACCCTGAAAACTATAAGACACTCCTAAGATAAATCCAAGAGGATACTAATAAATGGAAATTTATCCCATGCTCTTGGCTAGAAAGAACGAATATTGTCAAAATGGCCATCCTGCCTAAAGCAATCTATAGATTCAACGCAATTCCTATCAAAATACAGACAGCATTCTTCCAAGAACTTGAACAAACAGTTCTAAAAATCATATGGAACCACCAAAGACCCCAAATAGCCAGAGCAATCCTGAGAAGGAAGAATAAAGCAGGGGGATCTCGTTTCCAAGCTTCAAGCTCTACTACAAAGCCACAGTAATCAAGACAATTTGGTACTGGCACAGGAACAGATCCATAGACCAGTGGAAAAGAATAGAGACTCCAGATATTAACCCAAACATATATGGTCAATTAATATATGATAAAGGAGCCATGGATATACAATGGGGAAATGACAACCTCTTCAACAGCTGGTGTTGGCAAAACTGGACAACTACATGCAAGAGAATGAAACTGGATTAATCTCTAACTCCATGCAAAAAAGTAAACTCGAAATGGATCAAAGACATGCATGTAAGTCATGAAACCATAAAACTCTTAGAAGAAAATATAGGCAAAACTCTCTTGAATACAAACATGAGCAACTTCTTCATGAACATATCTTCCTGGGAAAGGGAAACAAAAGCAAAAATGAACGCGTGAAACTATATCAAACTAAAAACTTCTGTACAGCCAAGGATACTATCAGTAGAACAAAGAGGCATCCTACAGTATGGAAGAATATGTTCATAAATGACATGTCTGATAAGGGGTTGACATCCAAAATATACAAAGAGGTCATGCACCTCAACAAACAAAAAGCAAATAACCCAATTAAAAAACGGGCAGAGGATCTGAACAGACAGTTCTTCAAAGAAGAAATTCAGATGGCCAACACGCACATGAAAAAATGCTCCACATCACTAATCATCAGAGAAATGCAAATTAAAATCACAATGAGATATCACCTTACACCAGTAAGGATCGCCATCATCGAAATGACAAACAACAACAAATGTTGGCGAGGACGTGGAGAAACGGGAACCCTCCTACACTGCTGGTGGGAATATAAATTGATTCAACCTTTATGGAAAGCAGTATGGAGGTTCCTCAAAAAACTCAAAATAGAAATACTATTTGATCCAGGAATTCTACTCCTAGGAATTTACCCTAAGAATGCAGCAGCCCAGTTTGAAAAAGACAAAGACATATATGCACTCCTTTGTTTGCCACAGCACTATTTACAATAGCCAAGATATGGAAACAACCTAAGTGTCCATCAGTAGAAAAATGGATAAAGAAGAGGAGGTATATACACACAATAGAATACTTATTCAGCCATAAGAAAGAAACAAACCCT
Organism: Manis javanica; assembly: GCF_040802235.1. NCBI lineage: Eukaryota > Metazoa > Chordata > Mammalia > Pholidota > Manidae > Manis > Manis javanica. The sequence continues at coordinate 106,880,023 of NC_133161.1, read as the reverse complement.
ACCGTTTGCAAAAACATGGATGGGGCTAGAGGGTATTATGCTCATTGGAGTAAGCCAGGCAGAGAAAGACAAGTGCCAAATGATTTTCCTCATTTGTGGAGCATAACAATGAAGCAAAAGTGAAGGAACAAAATAGCAGCAGACTCACAGACTCCAAGAAGGGACTAGGGGTTCCCAAATAGGAGGAGGAGTGTGGGAGGGCCAGTGGGGAGGGAAGAAGGGGATTGAGGGGTATTATGTTTAGTACACATGGTGTGAGGGGTCACAGGAAAGACGGTGTAGCACAGAGAACCAAATAATGAATCTGTGGCATCTTCCTATACTGATGGACAGTGACTGCAATGGGGTATCAGTGGAAACTCGATAATATCGGTAAATGTAGTAACCACATAGTTTTTTCATGTGAAACCTTCTCAAGAGTGTATATTGATAATACCTTAATAAAAATTTTAATTAAAATAAATAAATAAATAAAATCTAAAAAATAAAATAAAATAAAGACAAAGTGCCAGGTTCTCATGGCTGAGAATCTGTATACCAAGGAAGTCCATGGTCCCTTCTATGGGAAGCTGCCCTTCACAAGAGGGCAGGAACAGCTGACCAAGGTCAGGGTGGATATTCAATTCAAGGGCTATTCTTTCAACAGAGGCCCAACTTGTTATATTGCCCTCTGTCTGGAGGACAGGGCTGATGCCAAGTCTCAGAGGTCATTGATGGGTTTTTCTCAGCCTTTAAATTCTTGTGGAAATAAGCCTCTAGCACCTGCCTGGGCCAGTTCCATCTTCCATGAAAGGGACTCTGAAATGGACTCTTCTGGGTCCAGACATGCACACAGTGTCAGATCACTTTTTTTATTAAGGTATCATTGATATACAATCTTACAAAGGCTTCACAAGAAAAACAATGTGGTTACTACACTCATCCTCATTATCAAGTCCCCCCTTACACCCCATTGCAATCACTGTCCATCAGTGTAGTAAGATGCCACAGAGTCTCTACTTGTCTTCTCTGTGCTACACTGTCTTCCCTGTGACCCCACACACACCGTGTGCACTAATCATGATATCCCTCAATCCCCTTCTCCTTCCATCCCCACCTACCTTCCCTCACCCCTCCACTTTGTTAACTGCTAGTCCCTTCTTGTAGTCTGTGAGTCTGCTGCTGTTTTGTTCCTTCAGTTTTGCTTTGTTGTTATACTCCACAAATGAGGGAAATCATTCAGCACTTGTCTTTCTCTGCTTGACTTATTTCACTGAGCATAATACCCTCCAGCTCCATCCATGTTGTTGCAAATGGTAGGATTTGTTTCTTTCTTATGGCTGAATAGTATTCCATTGTGTATATGTACCACCTCTTCTTTATCCATTCATCTACTGATGGACACTTAGATTGCTTCCGTATCTTGGCTACTGTAAATAGTGCTGCGATAAACACAGGGGTGTATATGTCTTTTTGAATCTGAGAAGTTGTTTTCTTTGGCTAAATTCCTAGGAGTGGAATTCTGGGTCATATGGTATTTCTATTTTTAGTTTTTTTGATGCACCTCCATACTGCTTTCCACAATGTTTGAACTATTTTACATTCCCACCAGCAGTGTAGGAAGATCCCCCTTTCTCCACATCCTCACCAGCATTTGTTGTTCCTAGTCTTTTCAATGTTGGCCATCCTAGGTAGTGTGAGGTGATATCTCATTGTGGTTTTAATTTGCATTTCCCTGATAATTAGTGATGTGGAGTGTCTTTTCATGTGCCTGTTGGTCATCTGAATTTCTTCTTTGGAGAATTGTCTCTTCAGATCCTCTGCCCATTTATTAATTGGGTTACTTACTTTTTGGGTGTTGAGGTGTGTGAGCTCTTTATATATTTTGGATGTTAACCCCTTGTCAGATATGTCATTTACAAATATATTCTCCCATACTGTAGGATTCCTTTTTGTTCTGTTGATGGTGTCCTTTGCTGTACAGAAGCTTTTCAGTCTGATGTATTCCCATTTGTTCATTTTTTATTTTGTTTCCCTTGCCTGAGGAGATGCGTTCAGGAAAAAGTTGCTCATGTTTATATTCAAGATATTTTTGCCTATGTTTTCTTCTATGAGTTTTATGGTTTAATGACTTATAGTCAGTTCTTTGAACCATTTCAAGTTTACTTTTGTGTATGGGGTTAGACAATAATCCACTTTCATTCTCTTGCATGTAGCTCTCCAGTTTTGCCAACGCCCATTGTTGAAGAGCCTGTCATTTCCTCTTTATACATCCATGGCTCCTTTATCATGTATTAATTGACCGCATATGCTTGGGTTTACATCTGGGCTCTCTAGTCTTTTCCACTGGTCTATGGGTCTGTTATTGTGCCAGTACCAAATTGTCTTGATTGCTGTGGCTTTGTAGTAGAGCTTGAAGTCAGGGAGTGTAATCCTCCCCACTTTATTCTTCCTTCTCAGTATTGCTTTGGCAGGGTGATGGAGCGCCTGAAGCTCCTGAAAGTTCCCAACCTGCTGTGCAGAGTGCGCCTGGACAATTTATCCACTTATCGTTTCTCCTGAGCAGCAAGCCCCATGCAATCCCTGCCCCTTCAGCAGTCCTCTGGCTGTGAGGATGCCTCTCAGACCGCCCGCCTTTCCTTTGTCCCAGAGCAGCCGGATGTGGATCCCTGTTTTCCGCAAGCAGCTGGAATCTCTGTCTCTCCAAGCATTCCACCTGTATTAGCTTTCCAATCCCACAAAACTCCAGAGCACCATGCAAAGTAGGTTCGTGCTCCCAGAGAGGTCTCAAGGGCTTCCTCTCCCCGCTCCATTTCTCTTTATCCCATTGGTGAGCTGGGATCGGGGAAGGGCTTGAGTTCCTCTAGATCATGGCTCTGGTACGTTACCCTGTTCCGTGAGGTTCCTTGAGGTCTGCTCTTTTCTCCAAGTGCATGCAGTCTGGCGCAGCCTTCTTTCCTGTTCCTCTGTTAGGATTAGTTATATTAAGTATATTTTCATATCATGTGTGGTTTTGTAGGAGGTCTCTGTCTCACCTCTCACGCCACCATCTTTAATCTGATCCCCCAGAGTTAGATCACTTTTAAGGCAACTCTGAGTTCTGGTTCACTTTTTCTTCTATTCAAACCACCCATTCCCCCCAGCCTGCAGGAAAAATTGCCTGAGATAAGTTTACATAAAACTTTTCAATCTATACTTATAAATAAACTGTAAATACCTGAAAGATGTAGTAGGTTAACATATTAACACTAGATTGACATAACTCAGTTGAATAAGAACAGGGATGGATGGATGCATGAACTCTTGTCTTCTACTGAATTATATAAACATGGTTTCAAAGCTGGGAAAAAAAGATAGTTCTTGCAAAGAACTAGCAGTCCTTGGTCTGGCCATCAGAGAAGAGCTGTGCCAATCTGATTGCACTCTAGTGATGTTGAAACTGAGACCCTGAAAATCTGACAGTTTCTCTGGGTAACAGGACTAAGATTCATTTATCCTTGGGGGCCTTTTCTGGGCACTTTCCAGAGGAGGAAGCAGAGAAAACTGGGGTAGGAGGACAGAGATACAGACAGAGCAAATTGAGGCAAATAAATCCTTAAGACAGGGGAGAGAGTATAGCTCTGGTTTTTGGCTTCCCCATTTTCTTCATTCCTTATGAGTTCCACATGTGTTTCCTGCTTGTGAGATCACTGTTTATTATCCCCAGCACTTTCTTTACATGCTTAGTGTGAATGGGTCTCTGTCACTATCAGTAGGGTTTTCAAATAAATATACTTCCATGGATTGGATCTGGGTCCTCTTACATACTTATTTAAGACATCCAGATATCCAGGCAATCAAGGCAGGAACTTGAGCAAGACTTCTCATTACTTAGTGACATTTTTCCAAACCAAAGTGACATTTATACCTTGTGGAATTTGGAGTTACTTGTGATTCACTGAAATTGCAAATGTTTAACTCAGAACCAAGATTTCTGCATGTATGTGTGTGTGTGCATGTGTATGCATATGCATTACACTCACTGTTATACTGCAATAATCACTGGTGATAGGATTATCCATTCAAACTTTTTGTTTCTTAAGCTTTTGATAACAACTATTGCTACTATATATTTTTAAACGACTCTACATTATTTTTCAAAAATAGATGGGACTTAATTGGAAATTTTATATGATTAATACTTAGAGCCTGGATTGATTAAGAAAATGTGTACCTGTTATTTATTTAAATGGTGTTTATGATTTTACCCTGAAGTCTGCATACAATGTCACATGGTAGCTATACTCTGTAAATGCCTATGTGTATGTCATCCTTGAGAGAATTAGGAGAGAGTAGAAATAGGAGAGAAGAGCAGCAGCCAGGAGCCAGCTTCTTGGAGGAGTCCTCCCACTCATTCCCTCTTCCTTGTGAAGAAGCTAAGTGTACAGGAAACCCTGTCAGGCAGGAGATGTCCACATGCTGGCTCAGTTTATTCTAACTAGCACCTTCTTTAGACTTATGTTGAAATGTTATGTATTACAGTTAGCATAAAATAATGAACATTGTCACCAAGAGAAATTTTCCCTGATCTTGGGGATCAAGAATTCTCCTTTGTGATCTCCATGCTTGGTGATTTACTATGAGTAGCAAAAATAACATGACCTGCCCCCTTCTCCAGGTTGTTTATCTTGGAAAAATTCCTTCCATATCTTCTGTTATGCTTTGTAAATCAAGTTCAGAGCAAAATAATATTTTAAAGTATTTTATTCATAGGTCTGACTTTCATGCTTCAGTTGCAGACTCAGAGCAGGTGTACTGTGGGTGCTTAGCCAGTGGCCTGGCAGCTGCCCATCTGTGAGCCCTCACACCGTGGCTTGGGCGAAGGGCACTTGACATGCGTTTTGGCAAGATAGAGGAAAACCCAGTCACTACTATTCTACACTAATTTTTCAAGCAACTTGAACTTTCAAGTTCCATAAATTATAATTTTTTCTTGGCCATGATGCTAAGAAAGGACAACAGAGCAAAGAGGAATGAGCCTTCCTGTCCTTGGTAACAAAACCAGTCATTATTGGAACCCCAGGCCTCCACCTTTCTGTCACTTTTGTTTTCTGGTAAGACAAGGGAACATGGATCTAGGTTTGGTCATGCAGGACCCACAGACTATTCTTGCTGCCCAAAGAGTGTTTTAGCATTCTTAGATGTTTGCTGATCATGGGTTTCTGGAATTTGCTGCCAGCATGGCCTGGAACCGGAGTCTGCTACCCGCTGTGCATGCTGAATTACTCCTGCTGCCCCCACAGTGTCCTGTGGACGGTGTTCCTTCTATTCTGACACCACCATAGGCCTTGGCAAAATAGCTGTGACAGGTACTCCAGCGTGGGCCCAGCCATGCCATCTGATGCAAACTCTGCTCAGCCACCTCCCCCAGGCTGAATCACAACAGCTCCATTCCCCTCAGAAATATATATTTAAAAATTTTAGAATTCTAGAGAATACAGGTAACATAATTCTTGTATCATTAGCTGATATGGTAGAGTCAGATGTGTCTCAGTGGCTAGGGAGGGCCAAGCGTGGCTTCCTTAGCTTGCCAGGTGCTGATCAACCTGTTCACTCCATCGCTGTGGTCACGCTTCCTTCCATTACCCTATGTTCATCTGAGCAGTTTGATCCATAATTAGTTGACAAAGTCATTCAAGTGATATTGCTGTAGATGCCTACAACCTTGCTACTTTAAACATAAGTTTGAAATGCAAGCTAAAATGTAGGTTTCATGAAACTTTTAATGAATTATTGGAGTGAGTTGGCATGAAATCAGAAATACAGAAATGCTGAAAGCTGTTTAACTTTTGAGAGGGATTCTTATGCATCATGCAACCAGTCAGGAAGCCACCAGCACTTGCCCTGACAGAACTTGGAAAAAGCTGTGGGGATGTCTGTCGTGACTGCAGGGGGTTCCAGTGGAGGAGACATTGGAGAAAGCAGAGCTGCAGGAAGCACTCACTTCAGTATGGCAACCCCAGCTTAAAATGATGCTGCCTGCGGTCCAGTGCCTCCAGCATTCTGAAACTATGGGTCTGCCGCATTACCTCTCCCTCTGCTGTTCCAGCCACCAAGCTAGTGTTCAGCTCATGTACAGGCTCCCGCCCCTCCTGTGGCCTTCCAGTGTTCCTGAGACCAGTGAACTTCCTCCATTTCTTCCTTTCTTTCTCTTCCATGCTTCCATAAAAGAATTCTGAAAAATTCTATTATATGTTTATGTTGCTGTCTAACATTTTTCAATTTGGGTTTAAGTTGCTGCAGAAGAAGTAATTTCTTACATACTGTAAATATTGATATTATGATCCACTGACTCTTTGATCCATGAATCAAATAAGTGTGTTGTTGATCTTCCAGTCACATGATATTTTTTGTCATTTATTTCCAACTGATTTGCATTGCAGTCAGAGAATGCTATCAGTCCTTTGACATTTGTTGAGATTTTCTTTCTGGCTTTACATACAGTCATTTTTCTTCAGTGTTACAAACATGATTGTAAATAATGTATTTTCAGGCAAATCCATGGAAACAGAAAGTGGATTAGTGGTTGCCAAGGGCTGAGGGGAAGAAGGAGTAGAGAATGACTGGTAGCAGTTGTAGGTTTCTTTTGGGGTTATAAGAATGCTCTGGAATTAGTGGTGATAGTAGCACAATCTTGTGAACATACTAAAAACTGCTGAATTGTATACTTTAAAAAGGTGAATTTTATGACATATGAGTGATCTCTCAAATTGCATTTTATTCAATTATTGATGCAAGCTTGTTGATTACATTTCAAATTTTTAAAATCTTCTGTTTTATATTTGATCTATCAAATATGTTTAAGTGCATGACCATCCTACCACACACACAAGAAGCTTCACTGACTACTATTGGAAAGTGCTGGTGAGTGAGCTCATCATTCTGGAAAGTGGCTCATTGAAAAGTGGTATGTAAGTGAAAGAAACAAAATCAAGGCTTTAACCTGCCTTTTCCCTGTGAACTGTGCCAGACACTAGAAATGGGCAGTTTCCTGTCGTGGCTGTACTTGAGCTAACAGATAGAAAAGGAAAGGCTGAATAAATATTACCTTTCCACAGCCAATAATGTATTAAGAGATCTAGGTCTTGAGTGTCTGAACAGTCAATGGAAGATAACTTCAGGAGAGAGAGAACCAGATCAACAAACACTTCCTCCTGGAAGTAGACAGCACCACCTATGAAGAAATCTTAAGAGAAAAAAATGGATCAAGCCTCCGGTATCAACTGCAGGAAATACAGAGGACTGAGAAATATGTTCAGTGACACCTCATGGACTTGACCAAAGCAATCTACACTATGGCAAACTCAGCTGCACAAGGGCCTTGGACTCTTCAACAAGCAAACTGCAAGGAAAGAAACTAATGCAGAGGGAGCCTTTTAGATTCAAGAGCCATGTCAGCCAATCTGAATATATAAATTTTATTTGGATCCCGGTTCAAACAAACCAAAAATAAATTTATGACATTTATGAAATCCTTGGGCAATTGAACATTGAACTTTGATATTGATGCTACCGAGGAAATTAATTCTTTCTTGTGGCTGTGTTTAAAAAGGAATTCTTATCTTTTGTAGAATCATACTAAACCAGAATTTCTGGATGAAATGCTGTAATGGTTAGGATATGCTTTCAAATAATATGGGACAGGGGAAAGTGGGAGTTGAAATAAGATGGGCCATGAGTTGATAATGTAGCTGATTGATGGGCATGGAGGGTTTACTTCATTATTCTACTTTGTGTATATTTTAAACTTTAGTAATATTTTTTAAAAATAAAAATGAAAAATATTTTAACATAGGATCTTAAGTAACCTCAATGCCTCTGTTTCTCTATTACAAAAAAACATAACATTTACACATACTTATCATATACCACTGTTGTGAATCCCCAAAATTATTCACATGATAATGGCCTAGAAGGGCTCCAAGCCATCTGGAGTAGGCTAGGGTATATGGTTTCGGTACTTATTCAGACTTTTCTAATGAGTGACTCAAGATGACATCCTAGCAGCTGCAACTTGCTAGGATCTTTAGGTTGTGTCAAGATCAGGCGTGGGCCTGGGCCTCTGCAGACCTTGTCATGTTTGCCCTTAATGGAGACAGCCAGCCCTGCTCTTCATGTCCTCTCTCCCTTCCCAGGAAGGCCAGATAGAGTTGAAACCTGAAAGGACAGCTTTTCAGTGGCATTTCTTACCTCAGAGGTTCAACCAGTTTCTAAACGTTGAAAGGGCTAAGGCTGGGGGTAGGCTCAGCCCTGTTAGGAGAGTGGGCAAGTTGGAATGGCCCTTTCTCTCTCTCTTTCTCACAGCTGCTTTCACACTTCTCTGAAGTCCTGCTCATAATCTCTGCAGTTGTCATGATAACACACAACTTTTAAAAGATGCCACTGTCTGAGTGTCTCCCTCCCTGGCTCCACTTCTGACTTAAATGGAATCAGCTCAGAATGCCAGTCCCATGTCACACAGCATGAATGACAGGATCCGTGGGTATTTGAAGGACGGCTTGACTTACTGGGAAACCATCCTTAGGGATCAGAATGAACGAATAGACTGGGAAGTGACAAGCTTAGCCTTTTCCCTAGGATTAAAGAATAGGGGGTTGGGAGGAAGGCTGCAAGTGAGATAGATACTCTTGGCCCTCATCCCATTTGTTGTAAGTTCAACTCCAGCTTCATGATGAGAAAATAGATGCCCTGAGCAGAGAAGTTCCAGGGATGAAATGTAATCGGAATTTGCTGTGTGGGAGTGTCGGTTGTCTCCCAGAATAGGAGCCCGTCATTCCCTGCCTGGGTCTCCAACAGCCTGAGGGGAGGGCCCCCCACATTGCTGTCTGAGGATGATCTTTCTCTTCGCTCGAAAGGGTTAGTGAGTCGTGGTGACCTTGTCACCTAGAAAGACATAATGATATTCAGCTACTTCAGATCCTTCCTGGAACAAGGAAGGACCCATTAAACAAGTGGATAAATACATTTAAAGTATCTGTATTAGGAAGCTGAAGGTAAATTTCAGACTGCTCCATATTAGCGTTGCCTGATCTAGTAACAAAAATACAGGGTGCCCCATTAAATTAGAATTTCATATAAACAATTCATAACTTTTTAGTGTAAGTATGTCTTATGCAATATGGAACATAATTATACTAAAAACATTTTTGCTGTTTTTCTGGTATTTAAATTTAACTGAATAGTATATAATTTTTCTGGCAATCCTACTCCACACACAATTTCTCAGTTCTTTCAGATATTCTTTTTAAAATTTAACTTAATTTTAATTTTTTTATTTAAGTATAGGTGATATACAATATTACAGTAGTTTCCAGTATGCAGCATCATGAATCCATGCTTACATACATTACAAAGTGCTCACCAAGGTAAGTGTAATTACCAGCTGTCATCAAATAAAAGCATTATAATATTATTGACTATATTACCTATGCTATCCTTTTAAATTAAATTGTGACCAACAGACAGAAGAGACAGTGTATGAGTTATAACACAATTTTTTGGATTGATGAAAAAAAGATACTCTTGGTTATAAAGGGTGACAGCAAGCTGTATCTTTTTCCCTTAGAAAATTTTAAAGTAGTTTTCAAGTTGACCTATTTCATCTCCATTTCATACATGCACATTTTACCAATTTATTTCTCCCCTGGAAACACAATGAACAATGTTGCAATATAAGGAGTCCCCAGTAGCTTCCAGAACAGTGTCAGCGCTGTAGAACATGCTATGAAATTCTACTGACGTGATGTGACACCTGCACTAAATGTTCACAGAGAGAGAAAGAGCAGCACCTTCCTCTGTCTCACTTGTGGCCTTCCTCCTTACCACCTATTCTTTAATCCTAGGGGAAAAGCCCAGCCTGGGTGGGTACGGAGAGTGTGACATAGAAGCTCACCTGGAATAGTAGCTTGTGGGTAAAATGCTGTCATGAGGTACCAGGTTGGGAAGCTATTCAAAGTGTTCCACTGTACAAATACGGAGATGCTGGCTCTGGCTCCCATGAGCTCATGCTGTCATTTTCAGGGTTGTGCTGTGAAGCAGGTGGATCAGACCCATAATCTCCCCTCTGGACCTTGGCTCATGGAGAGCTCAAGTCCTTTTTTGAAAGGAAGTGACATCCCAGCCAGAAGTGTACCAGGGTGGGTTGTGGACATATTTGAAAAATAGTAAAGATTAGCATAGAATACAGAACTTAGATTCTGTGGGTCATTCATGGGATCATGGTTGGGGCCAGAATCCCTTCTCTAATGAACAAAGATTTTAGAAACCTCGGGTCAGTTACAGAGTCAGAGACAAGCTGCTACCCACTTGTCTTTCCCAAATCTCAAACTCACTGTTCCTAACCTCCAGCTTCTCACCAAATCCAGGTCTCACCTGAAGTCTCTACTAGGTGAATAGTTCCACATTTACTAGAACAAATGTTTCAGTGAAACACCAGCCATGTCCTGGTGGTGTTAGGCGCTGTTAAGACTGGTCCCTTCCCACCCCTACAACCAGGCAATCTTTGAGTCTCGAGGAGCTGGCCTCAGTAGAATGTCTCAAACCCATCCTGCCCACATTTTCACTGTCTTGTTTGAGGCCCTTATTTCAGCTGCTTCTTATATTTTCAGAATATATTATGCTGCTTCATGCTACACAAATTTTCACATTTGCCTTTCTCTTCTCTCCTTTATCTCTACCCAGTTAATTTTAATTCAGCCTTTAAAAATCAGTCCATGCTTCTGCTCCTTTGAGAAGTCACCCTTGGCCTACTTCTGCAATGGTATCTGATTACCTGTCTGTGTGTCCAACTCATGTGAGCATAGCTAATGGAGTATTTCACCCTACAGTCACTAATGGATTTGTCAGCCTCTCTAGACTCTTAACTCCTGGAAGACAAGGGCCTTATTTGTTTTTCTTTGCATGTCTCGGAGGCCTTAAGAGGTACCGTAAACTCCACCAACCCAAGGTGGAATTCTATCTTTTCCTTCAAATCTGGTCTTCTTTATGTATTTTCTACCAGTGGGTGGCATTGTCCTGTGAGAGTCCCTCCTGACCCTGTGCTCTGCCTGCCCTCATGCCCATTGTCAGGCTCTTCTGAGCCCAGCCCCTGGCTCCGCCTTGAGTGTCTCCGCATCCCACGACCCTGCCATCGTGCAAACTGCTGGCTCTTCACTCTGGGCGATTTTGCTCTGTGGGGGCCCGTTGCCAATGTCTGGACACATTTTTAGTTGTCCTGCCTTGGGGAAGAGCCACTGCGTCCGTGGGTGGAGGCCAGGACCGCTAAACATCCTGCAGTCCACAGGGTGGCCCCCCAACAGGGAGGGCCCTGGCAGAACACGACAGTGATACTGCTGAGGAGCTTGGCCCTAAACCAGCACTGCTCGCCTGTCACTGGGAGTTAGCCCTGTGACGGAGGCCCTGCCTCTGCTCTGCCACACCTCTGGCCTTCACAGAACAGGACACTGGCCTTTACAAACGCTAATGTGGTTTCACCATCCTGCTTAAAATCCTAGTGCTTTCCCAGTTCTTCCAGGATACATCCCACTGGTCCTACTCCACGCTACTCTTCCCTCTCTGCCTGTGCTGTGCGCATCCTGGTTACTGGCCTTTGCCAGCTCCGTGAAGTAAGGGGCTCCATCCCTCCTCAGGTCCTTGGCATTTCCTGCTCTCTTTGCCTGAAAGTCTCTCCCCTTTTCCCTTGCTTCACTTCATCTAGCTCTTCAGCTCCTTGAACTTCAGCTCGAATATTTTCTTACCAGGGAGGCCTTTCCTCACTTCCCAGACTGGTTGTTGGGAACTAGGTGTTCAGGAGAACCTCGATTGGGAAGCACACTGAGTCTTCTTTTTGCAGCATCTATAATAGCAGTTAACTAGTTGTGCAATTGGTTGTTAAAAGTCTGACTGTCATACATAAACAGAGGCCACATCCCCAGAACCCAGTGTGGTGTCTGCACCTAGCAGGCCTGCAAATGAAATTGCTGAATGGATTAAATCCTTGCTCCCTACCTAGCATAGTTTCTGGCACATAGGAGGCACTCAGCACATACGTGACAAACTACTGATTGAATGAATGTCCTTGAATCAAAATGTTGTCCAGCTTGACTAGGCAAGGTTTTAGGGGTCTGTGTGCAGTTCTGCCTGAATTACTGCCCTGGTAATTTAGGTCAGAGACATCATGCTATTCTGAAAATTGTGTCTTCACTTTCCTTCAATTTTAAATTTATTTATAATGACAAGTAAAAGTGTTAAAACCACTTACTCACTACCAGATTGCAGCTGGTGATCCTTTAATGCTCTGACTTCAGAAAGTAAATTTAAACACTTCCTGACTCATAAGAAATAATTACAGTTCTTATCCACACCCCACTTTCCCATGTCATCTATTTGAGGTTCTGTTGGACAGTCTTAATCTTGAGCGCTCTTAGTGGTGTGTCCAAAACAGTGATGTAATCTTGTTTAACAATTTCCTGGTTTCCTGAAGCCCACAAAAACAGCAGCCAAAAAGTCATGGGGGGGCTTTGCTCTAATGAGCTCCAATTTAAAAGTGAGCAAACTCAAAGCAGGAGATGGGGCCCTGAACGCTCACAGAGCTGGAGCTGGAGGCTAAAGCCCTAAACCATGAATATGCTGAAGCCTAGACCAAATGCTTGGTCAAGAAAACAAGAACCAGTCTGAGAAAGTTCAAGCAAAGAACATCCAGTAGTATCAGTATTAATTAAACAAAAGGTGTGGAGAAGGAAGTTACCTTTGACTAACTGCTCTGAGCCTCAGTGTCTTCACTTATAACAGCACTTTCCACACAGGGCTGTTGTGAGTGTGAAGTGAATAATAGTTCAGTGTCTGACATTCAGTAGGTGCTATGTAGGCATTTGCCATTACTGTCAACTCACATTTTGCATCTTCATTCTCACTGGGGAATATCAAACTCAGATTTGAAAGGTTGTACCTGGAAGGAGGAAACTAGGTCCAGGGTAAATGGTAACACTCTAAGTCAGAGATCACAAAATCCATATCAAAAGGGGCCAGGTGGGCCAGGAGGAGATGGACAAACTAGAAATGCATGCTGCAAGGGATGGAAAAAGATAATTCAAGCAAATAATAGGTATAAAAAAGTGGGAGCATTACTTAAATCAGACAAAATAGACTTCAAAACAAAGTAATGAGATAAAAAAGGACATTATGTAATGATAAGGGGATTAGTCCAACAAGAGGATGTAACCTTTATAAACATCTATGCACTCAACATAGGAGCATCTACATATGTGAAACAAATACTAACATAAATTAACAGAGGAAACAGGCTGCAACTTATTTTATACTAGGAGACTTTAACACACCACTTACATCAATAGATCAACCAGACAGAAAACAAATAGGGAAACAGAGGCACTGAACAACACATTAGATCATACAGACTTAACAGATATCTATAGAACATTCCACCCAAAGCAGCAGGATATAAATTTTTCTCAAGTATACATAGAATGTTCTCCAGAATAGATCACATGCTAGGCCACAAAATTAAAAAAGATTGAAATTGTATCGGGCAGCTTTTCAGACCCCAATGGTATGAAACTAGAAATAAATTACATGAAGAAAACAAAAAGCCTACAATCATATGGATGCTAAACAACATGCTTCTAAATAATTAATGGATCAAAGAACAGATCAAACCAGAAATCAAGCACTATGTGGAGACAAATTAAAACAAAAATACAGCAGTACAATATCTGTGGGATGCCATAAAAGTGGTTCTTGGAGCAATACAGGCTCACCTCAAGAAAGAAGAACAATCCCAAATAAACAGCCTAAATTCACAATTAGAAACTAGAAAAAGAAGAACAAATGAAGCCCAAAGTTAGTAGAAGGAGGGACAAAATAAAGATCAGAGCAGAAATAAATAAGATAGAAAAGAATAAAACAATAGAAAAAAATCAATGAAACCAGGTGCTTGTTCTTTGAGAAGAAAAACAAAATAGGCAAACCCCTAGCCAGACTAATCATGAAAAAATTGGAGAGGACACAAATAAACAAAATCAGAAGCAAAAAAGCAATAGTTAGAACAGATATGACAAAAACACAAAAAATTATTGAAGAATTCTATGGAAAATTATTTGCCAATAAATCAAACAACCTAGAAGAAATGGAGAAATTCCTAGAAAAAAAATACAACCTTCCAGGAATGACCCAAGAAGAAACATAAAATCTGAATAGACCAATTACTAGTAATGATATTGAATTGGTAATCAAAAAACTTCCAACAAACAAAATTGCAGGATGAGAAGGCTTCACACCTGAATTATACCAAAATACCAACTTTAAAAAAGAGCTAGTACTCATTCCTCTTAAAGTTTCCAAAAAGTAGAAGAGGAGGGAATGCTCCCAAAGCCATACTATGAGGCAAGCATCACTCTAATACCAAAACCAAAGACACTATAAAAAAAATTATGGACTAAAATTACTGATGAACATAGATGCAAAAATCCTCAACAAAATATTATCAAACTGAATTCAAAAATACATCAAAAGGATCATCCATCACAACCAAGTGTGATTTATTCCAAGAATGCAAGGATGGTACAATATTTGTAAATCAATGAATGTGATTACATGTTAATAAAATGAAGGACAAAAACTATATGATCATCTCAAAAGATGCTGAAAAAGCACTTAACAAAACTCAACATCCATTCATAATAAAAATTCTCAACAAAATGAGTATAGAGGGTATGGACATCATACCTCTATAATATAGGTTATAAATAACACCCAAAGCTAACATTATACTCATGGCAAAAAGCTAAAATATTTTTCTCTAAGATTAGGAACAAGACAAAGATGTCCACTTACCACTTTTATTCAACATAGTAGTGGAGGCCCTAGCCATAGCAGTCAGACAAAATAAAGAGATAAAAGGCATCCAAACTGGTAAGGAAGAAGTTAAACTGTCACTATTTGTAGATGACCTAATATTCTATATAGAAAACCCTAAAGCCTGTCAAAAAATATTAGAATTAATAACTGGATTCAGCAAAGTTGCAGGATTCAAAAT
This sequence comes from Manis javanica, assembly GCF_040802235.1. Lineage (NCBI taxonomy): Eukaryota > Metazoa > Chordata > Mammalia > Pholidota > Manidae > Manis > Manis javanica. The sequence continues at coordinate 106,864,974 of NC_133161.1, read as the reverse complement.
TAGTGCACAGAAATCTATTGTGTTCCTATATGCTAACAATGAACAAGCAGAAAGAGAAATCAGAAAAACTGTTCCATTTATAATTGTATCAAAAAGAATAAAATACCTAGGGATAAACCAATCCAAGGAGGAAGGACCTGTACTCTGAAAACTAAAACACATTTTTTGAGAGAAATTAAAGGAGACACAAATAAATGGGAATCTATTCCATGCTCATGGATAGGAAGAATTAATATTGTCAGGATGACCATCCTACCCAAAGCAATTTACAGATTCAATAGAATCCCTATCAAAATACCAATGGAACAGAGAACCAAGATGGTGGTGTGAGTGGACTAGCAGAAATCTCCTCCCAAAACCATATATATTTTTGAAAATACAACAAATACAACTATTCCTAAAAGAGACATCAGAAGACACAGGACAACACCCAGACTACATCTACACCTGTGAGAACCTAGTGCATCGCAAAGGGAGTAAGATACAAGCTGTGGCCCGGTGGGACCTGAGCACCCCTCACCCCAGTCCCAGCAGGAGGGGAGGAGTTGGAGCAGGGAGGGAGAGGGAGCCCAGGCCTGCTAAACACCTAGCCCTAGCCATCCGCACCAGAGCACAGACACACAGTGCATGCATGGGGTGCTGGAAACTAGGGAAACAGGACAGTAAGACCTGTGAGCAGGTCCCTGAAGCCAATGACCCTGGGACAAAGAAAGGCGAGTGCTTTTTGAAAGTCTAAAAGGGACAGGGACTCCACAGCTGGATGGAAGCACCCCGGGACACTTAGCGCAGCAGCTGGGAATCCAAAGGAATGCCAGGTGCCCTAACCCCCTGGGCAGCAGCACAGCTCAAAGGCCCCTCACGTAGATAAATGGCCACTGGCCCATTCACCCTCCAATGTGACTCCACCATATTGGAGAAGCAGCCTAAGGCTGGCCATGCCCACAACAACCTCGGAGCTCCACAGTGGGCGGGCAAGAATTAGAAACCCCATCTGCACACAGCTACCCAGCACAAGCCACTAGGGGTTGCTGTTCTCCCAGTAGAGCAAGGACACAAACCAGCAAGAAGGGACTTTCTCTTAGCCAACACACCACCAGCTCCCCACAAATACCTCTATCACCATGAAAAGGCAGAAGAACTTGATACAGACTAAGATCACAGAGGCAAACCCTGAGAAGGAGATAGACCTAACCAATCTCCCTGAAAAAGAATTAAAACTAAAGTTCATAACCATGCTGATGGAGCTGCAGAAAAATATGCAAGAGCTAAGGGATGATGTCTGGAAGGATATTACAGAAATGAAACAATCTCTGGAAGGATTTATAGGCAGAATGGATAAGATGCAAGAGGCCATTGATGGAATAGAAACAGGAACGCATAGAAGCTGATGCAGAGAGAGAGATAAAAGGATCTGCAGTAATGAAACAATATTAAGAGAACTGTGTGACCATTCCAAAAGGAACAATATTCACATTATAGGGATACCAGAAGAAGAAGAGAGAAAAAAAGGGATAGAAAGTGTATTTGAAAAAAAAAGTGTATTTGAAGAAATAATTGCTGAAAATTTTCCCAAACTGGGGAAGGAAATAAGCAATCAGACCACAGAAGTGCACAGAACCCCCAACAGAGGGGACCCAAGGAGGACAACACCAAGACACATAGTAATTAAAATGACAAAGATCAAGGACAAGGACAGAGTTTTAAAGGCAGCTAGAGAGAGGTAAAAGGTCACCTACAAAGGAAAATCCATTAGGCTATCATCAGACTTCTCAACAGAAACCTTACAAGCCAGAAGAGAATGGCATGATATATTTAATGCAATGAAACAGAAGGGACTTGAACCAAGAATACTGTATCCAGCACAATTATCATTTAAATATGAAGGAGGGATTAAACAATTCCCAGACAAGCAAAAGTTGAGGGAATTTGCCTCCCACAAACAACCTCTACAGGGTATTTTAGAGGGACTGCTCTAGATGGGAGTACTCCTAAGACTAAATAGAAGTCACCAAAGAAAATAAAATCACAGCAAAGAAAGCAGACCAACCAAATACTAACTAAAGGCAAAAAATAAAATCTACTACCTACAGAAGCAGTTAAAGGAAAAATAAAAGAGCACAGAATAAAACAACCAACATATAGAGAACAGAGGAGGAGGAATAAGAAGGAAGAAAAACAAAGAATCACCAGACAGTGTTTAAAATAGCTCAATAAGTGAGTTAAGTTAGATAGTATGATACTAAAGAAGATAACCTTGAACCTTTGGTAACTAGGAATCTAAAGCCTGCAATGGCAATAAGTACATATCTTTCAATAATCACCCTAAATGTAAATGGACTGAATACACCAATCAAAACACACAGAGTAATAGAATGGATAAAAAGGCAAGACCCATCTATATGCTGCTCAAACCCAAAGACATGCACAGACTAAAAGTCAAGGGATGGAAAAAGATATTTCATGCAAACAACAGGGAGAAAAAAGCAGGTGTTGCAGTACTAGAATTAGACAAAATAGACCTCAAAACAAAGAAAGTAACAAAAGATAAAGAAGGACATTACATAATGGTAAAGGGCTCAGTCCAACAAGAGGATATAACCATTATAAATATATATGCACCCAACACAGGAGCACCAGCATATGTGAAACAAATACTAAGAACTAAAGGAGGAAAGAGAATGCAATGCATTCATTTTAGGAGACTTCAACACGCCACTCACTCCAAAGGATAGATACACCAGACAGAAAATAAGTAAGGACACAGAGGCACTGAACAACACACTAGAACAGATGGACTTAATAGACATCTATAGAACTCTACATCCAAAACCCATTATTTACAATAGCCAAGAAATGGAAGCAACCTAAGTGTCCATCAGTAGATGAATGGATAAAGAAGACGTGGTACATATACAGAATGGAATATTATTCAGCCATAAGAAGTAAACAAATCCTACCATTTGCAACAACATCGATGGAGCTAGAGGGTAAAAGTAAGCCAGGCAGAGAAAGACAAACACCAAATGATTTCACTCATATGTGGAGTAGGAACAAAGAAAGACTGAAGGAACAAAACAGCAGCAGAATCACAGAACCTAAGAATGGACCAACAGTTACCAAAGGGAAAGGGAATGGGGAGAATGTGAGGGAAGGGTGGGATAAGGGTGGAGAAAAAGAAAGGGGGTATTACGATGAACATGTATAATGTGGGGGGGGCATGGGGAGGGCTGTGCAACACAGAGAAGACAAGTAGTGATTCTACAGCATCTTACTACGCTGATGGACAGTACTGCAATGGGGTTTGTGGGGGGGAACTTGGTGAACCGGGGACCCTAGTAAACATAATGTTCTTCATGTAATTGTAGATTAATGACAACAAAATAAAAAATAAAAAATAAAAAATAATACCAATGGAATTTTTCAATGAACTAGAGCAAATATCCCTAAAATTCATATGCAACCACAAAGGACCCCAAATAGTTAAGCAGTCCTGAGAAAGAAGAACAAGCTGGGGTATTACACTCCATGACTTCAAGCTATCCTACAAAGTTGCAGTAATCAAAACAGTATGGTAATGGCACAAGAACAGAGCCATAGATCAATGGAACAGAAAAGAGAGCTCAGATGTAAATTCATACATATATGGTCAATTACTATACAATAAAGGAGCCATGAATATACAATGGGGAATAAACAGCCTCTTCAATAACTGGTTTTGGGAAAACTGGGCACTCACATGCAAGAGAGAAAAACTGGATTATTGTCTAACTTCATACACTAAAGTAAACTAGGAATGGATCAAAGACCTAAAGGTAAGACACAAAACCATAAAACTCTTAGAAGAAAACATAGGCAAAAATCTCTTGAACATAAGTGTGAGCACTATTTTCCTGGACACATCTCCCTGGGCAAGGGAAACAAAATAAAAAATGAGCAAGTGGGGCTACATCAAACTAAAAAGCTTCTATACAGCAAAGGACACCATTCACAGAAGAAAAAGACAACCTAGAGGATGGGAGAATATATTCATAAACTATTCATCTGATAAGGAACTCATACCTCAACACCAAAAAAAAAATAATACAGTTAAAACATGGGCAGAGGACCTGAAAAGACATTTCTCCAAAGAAGAAATACAGATGGCCAACAGGTACATGAAACATGCTCCATATCACTAATCATCAGGGAAATACAAATCAAAATCACAATAAGATACTACCTCACACGAGTCAGAATAGCTACTTTCAAAGGAGAAGAAATAACAAGTGTTGGTGAGGATGTGGAGAAATGGGAACCCTCACACACTGTTGGTGGGAATGTGAATTGGTGCAGCCACTGTGGAAAGCAGTTTGGAAGTTCCTCAAAAAATGAAAACTAAAAATGCCATATGTCTCAGTAATGACACTTCTAGGACTTTACCCAAAGAAAACAAAATCCCTGATTTGAAATGATATGTGCACTCCTATGTTTATTGCCACATTATTTACAATAGCCAAGTTATAGAAGCAACCTAAGAGCCCATAAATAGATGAATGGATAAAGAAGTGGTACATATACACAATGGAATATTACTCAGCCATAAAAAAATAAATCCTATCATTTGTGACTACATGGATGGAGCTAGAGGGTATTATGCTCAGTGAAATAAGCCAGGCAGAGTAAGGGAAATACCATATGATGTCACTTATTTATGGAATCTAAAAACAAAAAAACCCAAAATGAACAAAATAGTGGTAGACTCACAGACATTGAGAAGTGACCAGTGGTTACCATGGGGAATGGGTTGAGGTGGGTGGGTGAAGAGGGTGAGTGGGTTAAAAGGGCACAAAAATTCTCAATCAGAAATGTAAGTTGGTCATGGGGATGGAAGTGCAGCATGGAGAATATAGCCAATGGCTCTGCAACATTTTCCTATGCTGACAGTAAGTGCACTAGAGGGAGTGAGGATTTAATAGTGTGCGTAAAGGTTGAAACACTGTTGTATATTGAAAGTAGTATGAAATTGTATACCAATGATACTTTAATTAAAGAAAGGCATGCTAGTGCTGTAATAAAGATGGCAGTGTGAGAGGAGAGACAGACGCTTCCTCCTAAAACTGGATAAAATTAGAAAATATAGTTGGCACAACTAATCCTGAGAGCAACAGGAAAGAGGGCAGCACCAGACTGCATACACCTGGAGGAAAGAGCAGACCTCAGCAAACAGGGTAACGTACCAGAGCTGTGGCTCCATGGGACCCGAGTCCCTCCCCCACTCCAGCTCACTGGCAGGAGGAAGACAAACTGAGCAGGGAGGGAGTGGAAGGCTTGGGACTGCTGAATACCTAGCTCTGGGTATCTGTGCTGGGAGCACAAACCTACATTTCATGGTGCTTTCATCATACTCTTCTGATTACAGTGTTGGAAAGCTGGGACAGGCAGAGTTCCCGGGGAGACTGGGATTCCAGCTGCTTGTGGAAAGCAGGGATCCATATCTGGCTGCTCTGGGACAAAAGCTTATATCTGTGTGATTGGCCCACTGGTTCAGGCAGTGGAGACAGGCACAGCAGCAGGCAAGAGGGGAACAGCTCTTCCCTCCCCCTAGGTACCAATACCACTCCCCTACGACCCCCAACACTGCTTCAGTTCCTGAGCAGCTCCAGAATAGAATAGAGCTTCTGGACACTAGAGGGCACCATATACAAATATGAAACACCAAAGAAAACTGGTCCAGAGTAAAATTATTAATACAACTCCCGAGAAAGATTTAAATGATATGGACCTCGTGACTCTTCCTGAAAGGGAGTTCAAAATAAAAATCATCAACATTCTAATGGAGGGATGGAAAGACATCCAAGAACTCAGCAATGAATTCAGGTCAGAGATCCAATTGTTGTATATTAAAAGGGAATTAAAAGCAGGTTGGATACGGTGGAGGAGATAATAAATAAAATAGAAACCAGAGAAGAGGAATACAAAGAAGCTGAGGCACAGAGAGAAAAAAGGATCTCTAAGAATGAAAGAATATTGAGAGAACTGTGTGACCAATCCAAACGGAACAATATTCGCATTATAGGGATACCAGAAGAAGAAGAGAGAGAAAGGGATAGAAAGTGTCTTTGAGGAGGTAGTTGCTGAAAACTTCCTCAATCTGGGGAAGGAGATAGTCTCTCAGGCCATGGAGATCCACAGATCTCCCAACACAAGGGACCCAAGGAAGACAACACCAAGACACATAGTAATTAAAATGGAAAAGATCAAAGATAAGGACAGACGGTTAAAAGCAGCCAGAAACAGAAATAAGATCACATACAAAGGAGAGCCCATCAGGCTAACATCAGACTTCTCAGCAGAAACCTTACAGGCCAGAAGGGAGTGGCATGATGTATTTAATGCCATGAAGCAGAAGGGTCTAGAATCAAGATTACTTTATCTAGCAAGATTATCATTTAAATTTGAAGGATGGGTTAAAAAATTTTCAGATAAGGAAAATCTGAGAGAATTTACCTTGCACAAACCATCTCTACAGTCTATTTTGGAGGGACTGCTATATATGGAGGTGTTCCTAAGGTTGAATAGCTGTCACCAGAGGTAATAAAACCACAGTAAAGAAAGTAGAACAGCTAATTGCTAAGCAAATGAAAAATTAAATTAACTATACCCAAAGTCAATCAAGAGATAGACAAAAAGTGCAGAATATGATACCTAATATATAAGGAAAGGTGGAGGAAGAAAAAGGAGAAACAGGAAAGAACCTTTAGATTGTATTTGTAATAGCATACTGAGTTAAGTTAAACTCTTAGATAGTAAGGAAATTAACCTTGAACCTTTGGTAACCATGAATCTAAAGCCTGCAATGGCAATAAGTACATACCTATCAATAGTCATCCTAAATGTAAATGGACTGAATGCACCAATCAAAAGACAGAGAGTCACTGAATGGATAAAAAAACAAGACCCATCTATATGCTGCTTACAAGAGACTCACCTCAAACCCAAAGACATGCACAGACTAAAAGTCAAGGGATGGAAAAAGATACTTCATGCAATCAACAGGGAGATAAAAGCAGGGGTTGCAGTACTAATATCAGACAAAATAGACTTCAAAACAATGAAAGTAAAAAAAGATAAAGAAGGACATTACATAATGATAAAGGCTCAGTCCAACAAGAGGATATAACCATTATAAATATATATGCACCCAACACAGGAGCAGCAGAATATGTGAAACAAATACTAAGAACTAAAGGAGGAAAGAGAATGCAATGCATTCATTTTAAGAGACTTCAAAACACCATTCACTCCAAAGAACAAATCCACCAGACAGAAATAAGTAAAGACACAGAGGCACTGAACACACTATAACAGATGGACCTAACAGACATCTATAGAACTCTACATCCAAAAGCAACAGGATACACATTCTTCTCAAGTGCACATGGAACATTCTCCAAATAGACAACATACTAGGCCACAAAAAGAGCCTCAGTAAATTCCAAAAGATTGAAATTCTACCAACCAACTTCTCAGACCACAAAGGAATAAAACTAGAAGTAAATTGTACAAAGAAAGCAAAAAGGCCCACAAACACATGGAGGTTTAACAACATGCTGCTAAATAATCAATGGATTAACAACCAAATTAAAATACAGATCAAGCAATATATGGGAACAAATGAGAGCAACACAAAGCCCCAACTTCTGTGGCACACAGCAAAAGCAGTCTTAAGAGGGAAGTATATAGCGATCCAGGCATATTTAAAGAAGGAGGAACAAACCCAAATGAATAGTCTAATGTCACAATTATTGAAATTGGAAAAAAAAGAAAAAATGAGGCCTAAAGTCAGAAGAAAGGACATAATAAAGATCAGAGAAGAAATAAGTAAAATTGAGAAAAATAAAACAATATAAAAAATCAATGAAATGAAGAGCTGGTTCTTTGAGAATATAAACAAAATAGATAAGCCTCTAGCCAAACTTACTAAGAGCAAAAGAGAATCAATACACATCAACAGAATCAGAAATAAGAAAGGAAACATCATGAAGGACCCCACAGAAATACAAAGAATTATGAGAGACTACTATGAAAACCTATATGCTAACAAGATGGAAAACCTACGAGAAATGGACAACTTCCTAGAAAAATACAACCTTCCAAGACTGACAAGAAAGAAACACAAAATCTAAACAAACCAATTACCAGCAAAGAAATTGAAGTGGTAATCAAAAAACTACCCAAGAACAAAACCCCAGGCCGGATGGATTCACCGCTGAATATTATCAGACATACAGAGAAAATATAATACCCATTCTCCTAAACGTTTTCCAAAAAATAGAAGAGGAGGGAATACTCCCAAACTCATTCTATGAAGCCAACATCACCCTAATACCAAAACCAGGCAAATACTGCACAAAAAAGGAAAATTACAGACCAATATCTCTGATGAACGTAGATGCAAAAATACTCAATAAAATATTAGCAAACTGAATTAAAAAATACATCAAAATGATCATACACCATGACCAAGTGGGATTCATCCCAGGGATGCAGGGATGTTACAACATTCGAAAATCCATCAACATCATCCATCCCAGAAACAAAAAGGACAAAAACCACATGATCATCTCCATAGATGCTGAAAAAGCCTTTGACAAAATTCAACATCCATTCATTATAAAAACTCTCAACAAAATGGGTATACGGGATGAGGAGCTCAACATAGTAAAGGCCATATATGATGAACCCACAGCCAACATCATACTGAACAGTGAGAAGCTGAAAGCTTTTCCTCTGAGATTGGGAACAAGACAGGGATGCCCACTTTCCCCACTGTTATTCAACATAGTACTGGAGGTCCTAGCCATGGCAATCAGACAAAACAAAGAAATACAAGGAATCCACATTGGTAAAGAAGAAGTCAAACTGTCACTATTTGCAGATGATATGATATTGTACATAAAAAACTCTAAAGACTACACTGCAAAACTATTAGAACTAATATCAGAATTCAGCAAAGTTGCGGGATACAAAATTAACACACAGAAATCTGTAGCTTTCCTATACACTAACAATGAACTAATAGAAAGAGAAATCAGGAAACAGTTCCATTCACAATAGCACCAAAAAGAATAAAATACCTAGGAATAAACCTAACCAAGGAAGTGAAAGAACTATACCCTGAAAACTATAAGACACTCTTAAAAGAAATTAAAGAGGTAACTAACAAATGGAAACTCATCCCATGCTCCTGGCTCAGAAGAATTAATATTGTCAAAATGGCCATCCTGCCCAAAGCAATATACAGATTCGATGCAATCCCTATCAAATTACCTGCAACATTCTTCAATGAACTGGAACACATAGTTCAAAAATTCATATGGAACTGCCAAAGACCCAGAAGAGCCAAAACAGTCCTGAGAAGGAAGAATAAAGTTGGGGGGGGGGATCTCTCTCCCCAACTTCAAGCTCTACTACAAAGCCACAGTAATCAAGAGAATTTGGTACTGGCACAAGAACAGAGCCACAGACCAGTGGAACAGAATAGAGACTCCAGACATTAATTAGTATACGATAAAGGAGCCATGGACATACAATGGGGAAAGGCCAGTCTCCTCAACAGATGGTGCTGGCAAAACTGGACAGCTACATGTAAGAGAATGAAACTGGATCACCGTCTAACCCCATACACAAAAGTAAACTCCAAATGGAACAAAGACCTGAATGTAAGTCATGAAACCATAAAACTCTTAGAAAAAAACATAGGCAAAAATCTCATGGACATCAACATGAGTGACTTCTTCATGAACATATTTCCCCGGGCAAGGGAAACAAAGGCAAAAATGAACAAGTGGGACTATATCAAGCTGAAAAGCTTCTGTACAGCAAAGGATACCATCAATAGAACAAAAAGGTATCCTACAGTGTGGGAGAATATATCCATATATGACAGATCTGATAAAGGATTGACATCCAAAATATGTAAAGAGCTCACAAACCTCAACAAACAAAAAGCAAATAATCCAATTAAAAAATGGGCAGAGGAGCTGAATAGACAGTTCTCTTAAGAAGAAATCCAGATGGCCAACAGGCACATGAAAAGATGCTCCACATCACTAATCATCAGAGAAATGCAAATTAAAACCACAATGAGATATCACCTCACACCAGTAAGGATCGCCATCATCGAAATGACAAACAACAACAAATATTGGCGAGGGTGTGGACAAAGGGGACCCCTCCTACACTGCTGGTGGGAATGTAAATTAGTTCAACCATTGTGGAAAGCAGTATGGAGGTTCCTCAGAATGCTCAAAATAGAAATACCATTTGACCCAGGAATTCTACTTCTAGGAATTTACCCTAAGAATGCAAAACTCCAGTTTGAAAAAGACAGATGCACCCCTATGTTTATTGCTGCACTATTTAAAATAGCCAAGATATGGAAGCAACCTAAATGTCCATCAGTAGATGAATGGATAAAGAAGATGTGGTACATATACACAATGGAATATTATTCAGCCATAAGAAAAAAACAGATCCTACCATTCATAACAACATGGATGGAGCTAGAGGGTATTATGCTCAGTGAAATAAGCCAGGTGGAGAAAGACAAGTACCAAATGATTTAACTCATATGTGGAGTATAAGAACAAAGGAAAACTGAAGGAACAAAACAGCAGCAGAATCACAGAACCCAAGAATGGACTAATAATTACCAAAGGGAAAGGGACTGGGGATGATGGGTGGGAAGGGAGGGATAAGGGTGGGGGAAAAAAGGGGGCATTATGATTAGAATCTATAATGTGGCGGGAGGCATCGGGAGGGCTGTGCAACACAGAGAAGACAAGTAGTGATTTTACAGCATCTTACTATGCTGATGGACAGTGTCTGTGAAGGATATGTGGGGGGGACTTGGTGAAGGGGGGAACCTAGTAAACATAATGTTCTTTCTGTAATTGTAGATTAATGAAATGAAAAAAATTAACATCTTTGCAATAGTATCTTTTTTTTGAGGGCATCTCTCATATTTATTGATCAAATGGTTGTTAACAAAAATGAAATTCTGTATAGGGGAGTCAATGCTCAATGCACAATCATTAATCCACCCCCAGCCTAATTCTCATCAGTCTCCAATCTTCTGAAGCATAACGAACAAGTTCTTACATGGTGAGCAAATTCTTACATAGTGAATAAGTTCTTACAGGGTGAACAGTACAAGGGCAGTCATCACAAAAACTTTCTGTTTTGCTCACTCATTATGAACTATAAACAATCAGGTCAAATATGAATATTCGTTTGATTTTTATACTTTATATGTGAATCCCACATTTCTCCCATTATTATTATTATTATTATTATTATTATTATTATTATTATTATTATTATTAAATAAAATGCTGAAGTGGTAGGTAGACGCACCATAAAGGTAGAAAACATAGTTTAGTGTTGTAAGAGAGCAAATGTAGATGATCAGGTGTGTGCCTGTAGACTAAGTGTTAATCCAAGCTAGGCAAGGGCAATAAAACATCGATGGATGCAGAAGATTTCTCTCAAAACAGGGGGGGTGAGGTTCTAAGCCTCACCTCTGTTGATCCCCAATTTCTCACCTGATGGCTCCCCTGTGACTGTGCCTGTCTTAGGTTGTTCCTCCCTTGAGGAATCTTACCCGTCTCTGGCTAACCAGTCGTCTTCTGGGGCCATACAGGGAAATGTAAAGTTGGTAAGTGAGAGAGAAGCCATATTGTTTGAAAAGCTTAGCTTTTTACTTCTTTGCAGATTTATGCCCTGTGGCTTCTATGCCCAGCATTTGTCTTGAGGTATCTTTACCACTTGGAGGATTTATGATACTCGGTGAATTCGATATGAGGGACGAATTCTATTTAAGGGTTGTAATTAGGAAGGAAGAAGAAAAGCTATAGAGGTAGCAGACGGAAGAAAACATGGGAAGATTGATTATTTCTTTGACATAACTTCTTGTAGAGTAACTTAAGCATGTATAGGTTTTAAACTACTAATTAAACTGCACACACACATTAACATAATAGGAATACAGTTACATAACCAAAGCAGATCTATAATTACCAGCCATCTCCAGTGAAGCCAAGAAAACCAGTTAGGCACCCTAGGCATTTGTGGAAATTTGTCTATGATATAATGGATATTGTCCAACTGTACTTTTACAGTCTGAGAGAAATCAGACAAATTAAAACAACTCATACCTGGGAACTGTTCACATCCCATATATTCTTTTAACAGTAGATAGTCTGTAGTTGTAAGATTTTGGAGCATTCCAACTTGCACTTCTCATAATTATTGGTTGAGTTCCAACAGTATAGATACAGTCAAATTTGTTGTTTTACTGTATGCACAGGCCAGCTTAGATATCTCCTTCTTCATTCAAATGGCAAGTCCAGGAACTGGTGGGATGAATGCAGCTACAAATGCAGCATCGCCTGAATCTTTGTTGAGGTTTTTTGATCATCTTCTGGTATGTTTCTTCCAGAGAGTGCTGATGTTGGAACTTCCTCTTCATATCATATCTTAGTTCATTTTCTGGGTAGTCAAATTAGGCTTTGATCCTCTGTATAAACACAAACAGACCCTTTGCCCACAGTTTGATATGCCCTTTATACCTTTGTGTAGAACTAATTGGAGGTCACCACACAGGAACTGCTTTTTTTTTTTTTAAAGAGAAAGGAATATTATCAGGAAAGTGTACATCCATAGCTTATCATCTGACAACCTTTAAGTGATCAAAATTAAGGATATTTAAAGCGTGCATTAATCATTGATTTACAGTTAGTTTTATCCTATCAGGGAGTAATCCCCCTTCTCTTTCTTTCTTTTTTTTTGTTATCTTTAATCTACACTTACATGAAGAATATTATGTTTACTAGGCTCTCCCCTATACCAGGTCCCCCCTATAAACCCCTTTACAGTCACTGTCCATGAGTATAGCAAAATGTTGTAGAATCACTACGTGTCTTCTCTGTTTTGTACAGCCCTCCCCTTTCTCCCACCCACCCATGCATGCTAATCTTATTACCCCTCTTCTTCTCCCCCTGCCTTATCCTTCCCTATGCACCCATCCTCCCCAGTCCCTTTCCCTTTGGTACCTGTTACTCCATTCTTGGGTTCTGTGATTCTGCTGCTGTTTTATTCCTTCAGCTTTTCCTTTGTTCTTATACTCCACAGATGAGTGAAATCATTTGGTATTTCCCTTTCTCCTCTTGGCTTATTTCACTGACCATAATACTCTCCAGCTCCATCCATGTTGCTGCAAATGGTAGGATTTTCCCTCTTCTTAAGGCTGAGTAGTATTCCATTGTGTATATGTACCACATCTTCTTTATCCATTCATCTACCGATGGGCATTTAGGTTGCTTTCAATTCTTGGCTATTGTAAATAGTGCTGCGATAAACATAGGTGTGCATCTGTCTTTCTCAAACTTGATTCCTGCGTTCTTAGGATAAGTTCCTAGGAGTGGAATTCCTGAGTCAAATGGTAAGTCTGTTTTGAGCATTTTGAGGAACCTCCATACTGCTTTCCACAATGATTGAACTAATTTACATTCCCACAAGCAGTGTAGGAGGGTTCTCCTTTCTCCACAGCCTTGCCAACATTAGTTGTTGTTCGTCTTTTGGATGGCAGCCATCCTTACTGGTGTGAGGTGATACCTCATTGTGGTTTTAATTTGCATTTCTCTGATAATTAGTGATGTGGAGCATCTTTTCATGTGTCTGTTGGCCATCTGTATTTCTTTTTTGGAGAACTGTCTGTTCAGTTCCTCTGCCCATTTTTTAATTGGATTATTTGATTTTTGTTTGTTGAGGCGTGTGAGCTCTTTATATATTTTGGACGTCAACCATTAATCGGATCTGTCATTTACAAATATATTTTCCCATACTGTAGGGTTCCTTTTTGTTGTGTTGATGGTGTCTTTTGCTGTGCAGAAGCTTTTCAGCTTAATATAGTTCCACTTGTTCATTTTTGCTGTTGTTTTCCTTGCCCGGGTAGATATGTTCAAGAAGACGTCACTCATGTTTATGTCTAAGCGGTTTTTGCCTATGTTTTTTTCCACGAGTTTAATGGTTCCATGAGTTACATTCAGGTCTTTGATCCATTTTGAATTTACTTTTGTATATGGGGTTAGACAATGGTCCAGTTTCATTCTCCTACATGTAGCTGTCCAGTTTTGCCAGCACCATCTTTTGAAGAGAGTGTCATTTCGCCATTGTATGTCCATGGCTCCTTTATCAAATATTAATTGACCATATATGTTTGGGTTAATGTCTGGAGTCTCTAGTCTTTTCCACTGGTCTGTGGCTCTGTTCTTGTTCCAGTACCAAATTGTCTTGATTACTATGGCTTTATAGTAGAGCTTGAAGTTGGTGAGTGAGATCCCCCCTACTTTATTCTTCTTTCTCAGGATTGCTTTGGCTATTCGGGGTCTTTGGTGTTTCCATATGTATTTTTGAACTATTTGTTCCAGTTCATTGAAGAATGTTGCTGGTAATTTGATAGGGATTGCATCAAATCTGTATATTGCTTTGGGCAGGATCGCCATTTTGATGACATTAATTCTTCCTAGCCAGGAGCATGGGATGAGTTTCCATTTGTAAGTGTCACCTTAAATTTCTCTTAAGAGTGACTTGTAGTTTTCATAGTATAGGTCATTCACTTCTTTGGTTAGATTTAATCCTAGGTGTTCTATTCTTTTTGATGCTACTGTGAATGGAATTGTTTTCCTGATTTCTCTTTCTATTAGTTCATTGTTAGTGTATAGGAAAGCTACAGATTTCTGTGTGTTAATTTTGTATCCTGCAACTTTGCTGTATTCTGATATCGGTTCCAGTAGCTTTGGGGTGGAGTCTTTCGGTTTTTTTATGTGCAATATCATGTCATCTGAAAATAGTGACAGTTTGACTTCTTCTTTACCAATGTGGATTCCTTGTATTTCTTTGTTTTGTCTGATTGCTGTGGCTAGGACCTCCAGTATTATGTTAAATAGCAGTGGGGAGAGTGGGCATCCCTGTCTAGTTCCCGATCTCAGAGGAAAAGCTTTCAGCTTCTCACTGTTCAGTATTATGTTGGCTGTGGGTTTATCATATATGGCCTTTATTATGTTGAGGAACTTGCCCTCTATTCCCATTTTGCTGAGAGTTTTTATCATGAATGGATGTTGAATTTTGTCAAATGCTTTTTCAGCATCTATGGAGATGATCATGTGGTTTTTGTCTGTCTTTTTGTTGATGTGGTGGATGATGTTGATCGATTTTCGAATGTTTTACCATCCTTGCATCCCTGGGATGAATCCCACTTGGTCATGATGTATGATCCTTTTGATATACTGTTGAATTCTGTTTGCTAATATTTTATTAAGTACTTTTGCATCTAAATTCATCAGGGATATTTGTCATTTTCTTTTTTGGTGGGGTCTTTGCCTGGTTTTGGTATTAGGGTGATATTGGCTTCATAGAATGAGTTTGGGAGTATTCCCTCCTCTTCTATTTTTTGGAAAACTTTAAGAAGAATGAGTATTATGTCTTCTCTGTGTGTCTGATAAAATTCCGAGGTAAATCCGTCAGGTCCGGGTGCTTTGTTCTTGGGTAGTTTTTTGATTACCGTTTGTTTAACTTTTGTGTTTCTTCCTTGGTCAGTCTTGGAAGGTTGTATTTTTCTAGGAAGTTGTCCATTTCTTCTAGGTTTTCCAGCTTGTTGGCATATAGGTTTTCATAGTAGTCTTTAATAATTCTTTGTATTTCTGTGGAGTCTGTTGTGATTATTCCGTTCTCATTTCTGATTCTGTTGATTTGTGTTGATTCTCTTTTTCTCTTAATAAGTTTGGCTAGGGGCTTTTCTATTTTGTTTATTTTCTCAGAGAACCAGCTCTTGGTTTCATTGATTTTTTCTATTGTTTAATTCTTCTCAATTTTGTTTACTTCTTCTCTGATCTCTATTATGTCCCTCCTTCTTCTGACTTTAGGCCTCATTTATTCTTCTTTTTCCAGTTTCGATGATTGTGATGTTAGACTATTCATTTGGGATTGTTCTTCCTTCTTCAAGTGTGCCTGGATCACCATATACTTTCCTCTTAGGACTGCTTTCGCTGTGCCCCACAGAAGTTGGGTCTTTGTGTTGTTGTTGTCGTTTGTTTCTATATATTCCTTGATCTATATTTTAATTTGTTCATTGATCCATTGCTTATTTAGGAGTATGTCGTTAAGCCTGCATGTGTTTGTGAGCCTTTTTGTTTTCTTTGTAGAATTTATTTCTACTTTTATACCTTTGTGGTCTGAAAAATTGGTTGGTTGAATTTCAATATTTTGGATTTTGCTGAGGCTTTTTTTGTGGGCTAGTATGTGGTCTATTCTGGAGAATGTTCCATGTGCACTTGAGAAGAATGTATATCCTGTTGCTTTTGGATGTAGAGCTCTATAGATGTCTATTAGATCCATCTGCACTATTGTGTTGTTCAGTGCTTCCGTGTCCTTACTTATTTTCTGCCCAGTGGATCAATCTTTTAGGTGAGTGGTGTGTTGACATCTCCTAAAATGAATGCATCACAGTCTTTTTCCCCCTTTAGTTCTGTTAGTATTTGTTTCACATATGCTGGTGCTCCTGTGTTGGGTGCGTATATTTTTAGAATGGTTATATCCTCTTGTTGGATTGAGCCCTTTATCATTATTTAGTGTCCTTCTTTATCTCTTGTTACTGTCTTTGTTTTGAAGTCTATTTTGTCTGATATTAGTACTGCAACCCCTGCTTTCTTCTCACTGTTGTTTGCCTGAAATATGTTTTTCCATACCTTGACTTTTAGTCTGTCCATGTCTTTGGGTCTGAGGTGAGTTTCTTGTAAGCAGCATATAGATGGGTCTTGCTTTTTTATCCATTCTATTACTCTATATCTTTTGATTGGTGCATTCAGTCCATTTACATTTACGGTGACTTTTGAAAGATATGTACTTATTGCCATTGCAGGCATTAAATTCATGGTTACCAATGGTTCAAGATTAGCCTCTTTAGTATCTTACTGCCTAACTTAGCTCACTTATTGAGCTGTTATATACACTGTCTGGATATTCTTTTCTTCTCTCCCTTCTTATTCCTCTCCCTCCATTCTTCATATGTTGGGTGTTTTGTTCTGTGCTCTTTTTAGGAGTGCTCCCATATAGAGCATTCCCTGTAAGATGCCCTGTAGAGGTGGTTTGTGGGAAGCAAATTCCCTCAGCTTTTGCTTGTCTGGGAATTGTTTAATCCTGCCATCATATTTAAATGATAGTCGTGCTGGATACAGCATCCTTGGTTCAAGGCCCTTCTGTTTCATTGCATTAAATATATCATGCCATTCTCTTCTGGCCTGTAGGGTTTCTGTTGAGAAGTCTGATGTTAGCCTGATGGGTTTTCCTTTATAGGTGAACTTTTTCTCTCTAGCTGCCTTTCAAACTCTTCCCTTGTCCTTGAGCTTTGCCATTTTAATTATTATGTGTCTTGGTGTTGTCCTCCTTGGATCCCTTCTGTTGGGGTTTCTGTGTATTTCTGGGTTCTGTTCGATTATTTCCTCCCCCAGTTTGGGGAAGTTTTCAGCAATTATTTCTTCCAAGATACTTTACATCACTTTTCCTCTCTCTTCTTCTTCTGGTACCCCTATAATATGGATATTGTTCCTTTTGGATTGGTCACACAGTTCTCTTAATATTGTTTCATTCCTGGAGATCCTTTTATCTCTCTCTATGTCAGCTTCTATGCATTCCTTTTCTCTGGTTTCAATTCCATCAATGGCCTCTTGCATCTTGTCCATTCTGCTTCTAAAGCCTTCCAGAGTTTGTTTCATTTCTGTAATCTCCTTTCTGGCATCTGTGATCTCTCTCCAGACTTTATCCCATTTCTCTTGTGTATTTCTCTGCATCTCTGTCAGCATGTTTATGATTTTTATTTTGAATTCTTTGTCAGGAATACTGGTTAAGTCTGTCTCCTTCTCTGGTGTCTCTGTGATCTTGGTTTGCCTGTAATTTTGTCTTTTCATGGTGATAGGAATAGTTTGCAGAGCTGGGACTAGTGATGGCTGGAAGAACTTCCCTTCTTGTTGGTTTGTGGCCTTCCTCTCCTGGGAGAATAGTGACCTCTAGTGGCTTGTGCTGGGTAGCTGCGCACAGAGAGGGCTTTTACTTCCTGCCCCGCTGCTATGGAGTTTATCTCCCCTGTTGTGGTGAGCGTGGCCTGGCTCGGGCTGCTGCTCCAAAGTGGTAGAGTTGCGTTGGAGGGGGAGCGGCAGGGAGCCTATTTATCTCCATAAGGGGCCTCCGTGCTCCTTGCAACTCCAGGGATTAGAATGCACAGACATCCCTGGATTCCGTACCTCTGGACTAAGTATCCTGCCCTGCCCCTTTAAGACTTCCAAAAAGCACCCGTCAAAACAAAACAATGACCACAAAAAAAAAAAAAAGAAAAAAAGAAAAAAAGGTGGCCGCTCGCATTTCTTTTGTTCTCTGGCGCCGGTCTCCGATACCCGCTTGCCGGTCTTGGGGCTCTGTTTCCCTAGTATTGGGGTCCCTGTCCCTTTAAGACTTCCAAAAAGCACTCACCACAACAAAACAACAACAACCAAGACAAGAAAAAAAAAAGATAGCCGCTCGCTTTTCTTTTGTCCTCCAGTGCTGGCTTCCAGTACCCACTCACCATTCTTGCTGCCCTGTTTCCCTAGTATCCAAGGCCCCGTGCATTCACTGTGTCTGCGCTCTGGTCCGGATGGCTGGGGCTGGGTGTTCAGCAGTCCTGGGCTGTTTCTCCCTCCCGCTCAGACCTCTCTCCTCCTGCCGTGAGCTGGGGGAAGGGGCGCTCAGGACCCGCCGGGCCAGGGCTTGTATCTTACCCCTTTTGTGAAGTGCTGGGTTCTTGCAGGTGTGGATGTGGTCTGGATGTTGTCCTGTGTCCTCTGGTCTTTATTCTAGGAAGAGTTGTCTTTGTTATATTTTCATAGATATATGTGGTTTTGGGAGGAGATTTCCGTTGCTCTACTCATGCAGCCATCCTGGTTCTGCTGCAATAGTCTCTTTTTGTAAAGTTTGAACATGGTCGTCCTATTTCCTTAACCATAGGGAAATCTTGCTCTTATAGAATCTGGGCCCTAGTCTATCTTCTCCACGATTCCTATTTCCTTTTTGAGCTAACTTGTAACAAAAATGGTCACAGCAAAGATCATCAGACAGCTGTGGTCACCAGAATTCCATGTGCTCCTTTCCAGCCTCTCATGCAGCAGTGTTAAAGCTGCCTGGCTTGCTCAGGCTAAGGGTCTGTGAAGAGAGAGACAGTTAAAAGCAGTTATGTCTCCTGTATGTCTCTCTTCTGTCTTGGCTGAGCCAGCAGCCTCACAATAGGGGGTGGCTGGCAGAGAGCTTGCTGACTTCTTCGTTGAGTGTTGATTGAGTGATACATAACTTTTCCTGAGACAAGTCACTGAAGTTTTAGTGTTGATTTGTTACCACAACTTGTCATGACAGATAAATTTATTCATGTACTTCACATCGATTCTCATTAATGTAAAAGTACTAAATGGACCAACTAAAAGGCAAATGTTTTCAGATTGGATATAAAAACAAAACTGACACAACTGTATGTTGTCTATAAGAAACCCAAGTTAAATATAAAGACACATTTAGAGTAAAAGAATAGAATAAATGTATACCATACTAACACTAATCAAATGAAAGCTATAGTGGTTATATTATTATCAAGATATTATCTGAAGTCTTTCAGAGGAAAGAATAATGTTAAGAATAAAGAGAATCATTTTATAATGTTAAAATACCAATTCAGTAAAAGGACATAACAATCCTAATGTTTATGTTCCTAAATATTGTTATAAATAACAGAGCCTCAAAGTACTTGAAGTAAAAACTGATAACACAGAAAGAATAAAAGACAAATCCACAATTATAGCTAGAAATTTCAATAGAACAAATAGACAAAAAAATGTAAGTCTTGAACTACACTATTATCCAATTTGACTTAATTGACAGTTATATCTCTACAACAGAACATACATTTTTCAAGTACATCCAGAATATTTACCATATTCTGTTATAAAAGAAGTATTAATAAAATTTTTAAAATCCAAATATACAAAGTATGTTCTTCAACCACAATGGAAACAAATCAGAAATCAATAAAAGAAATATATGTGGAAAATCTCCAAAAATGTGGAAACTAAATTGCATGCTTTTAAATAACCTAAGAGGCCAAGAAGAAATACAAAAAGAAATTAGGAATCATTTTGAACTGAATGAAAATTAAAAGAAAACACATAAAAAATGTAGGATGCAACTAATACAGAGGCTAGAGTGAAATTTATAACATTAATGCCTATATTTAAAAAGGGAATGGACTCAAATCAATGCACAAAGAAATATAGTACGTAACCTTAAGAACCAAGAAAAAGAGGAGCCAATTAAACTCAAACTAAGCAGAAGAAAGGGAATCATAAAAATCAGAGCAGAAATCAATGAAATAGACAACAGGAAACTGAGATAAAATCTGTGAGATAAAAAATTTTTATTTTTAGATGAGCAAAATTGCTAAACCTAGATTTCTGTAGCTTTATAAAAAGTTTTGAAATTGGGAAATATGACTATTCTAACTCTATTCTTCTTTTTCAAGATTTGTTTTTGATATTTTTGTTTCCTTGAGTTTTTTATGAATTTAAGATCAGCTTATCAAATTTTCCAGCTGGGAATTTGATAGGGTTGACATTGACTCTGCAAGTCAGTGTGGGCATGCTGTCACTTGATCATGATCATAGGAATTTTTTTCCTGTTGCTTATTTAAATGTCTTTTAATATATCTTAAAATGTTTTATCACTTTAAGGGTATAATCTTTGTACTTCTTAGAAAATTTATTCCAAAGTATTTAATTTTTTTGATATTATTATAGATGCAGTTATTTTCTGAATTTTATTTTTGAATTGTTCATTAGTAGTTCATGGAAATGCAGTTGACTTTTGCTTATTAATCATGTGTCTTGCAGCCCTCTGTGATGTTTAATTTTAAGTGTCAACTTGGCTAGGTTATGATGTCAGTTGACAAGACAAACAGCAGTCTAGATATTACTGTGAAGGTATTTCTCAGATATTATTAATGTTAATAAGTCCCTGCCTCCAGCCTCCCCACACAAACAGCCTTCCCTTTTCCCACTGTAAAGCTTTCCCATCCTTCTGCCTCCCTGTGAGTCTCTGCCCATAGCAGGAGATGGTAGCTGACCCCTTGCACTAGCGAGCTCTCAATAAATAGCCTTTGGCTGTTCTCATTTGGGTGGGCTTCACCTAAGCTCTTAGGAACCACTTGCTCACAGCCACCCTGTGAGGTGGTGACTTACAAAACAGCAAGATGGAAGAAGCCAGAGGATCACCTCTGATTGGTAGCCGAGGCCCTTGTTCATCAGCCAACACTTGAACACCCAGAGAAGTCTGGCTCAACACCTTCCACAAGGCCTACCACTAACCACATTTGGGAAAGCCCAAGTTAGTGTCTATGAAGCAAAGCCATCTCTGGGAACCAGAAAAATAAATAGTTGGAGGCCAGAGCAGGACTAAACCAGACAGCAATCAGCATGATGTGATGCAATCGCAGGAGTATTTCTTTTTAGAAGTGAACAAGCTTCAAAATATGCCCAGTGTCCCTGAGGATTCCTCCAGGGTCTCGTTGCACATTGCCATGCAGTATCCAAGCCTCAGTGCCACCGCCATCCGGCCCTGGCCCTCCTCAGACTGCAGTGCATCTGGCCCTAGTGGTCACCACCATCCTGTCCTGGGCCTCGCTGACTCTGGAACCTGAGCACTAACCCCAGGGGCCTACTTTCAGAACCCCAAGAGTTGGGGTGGGACCGCTTTCCTCCCTTTGGCCCCACCTGCCTTCTCAAGGCACCTTATCCCTCACATTCAGAGTGAGCTAGGCCTCCGCATGTCAGAGCCTAGATTGGACCCCCATCCCTGGGGGACCAGGCCTTTCCACTCCCTCTTGTATCCCGTCCATGGACTGAGGCACTGTGCTTCATCCCAGCATCCTGGTAATTTTGGATGACTGACAGCAGAATATCTGCTCCCCTCCCATGAACTTGAAAGACAACCACTCAATAACTTGATATGTGAGATTGTATTAAAGATGGTAGCATGAGAGCTGAGACAGAGGTGTCCTCCTAAAACCACATATAATATGAAAATATCATTAATACAACTAATCCTGAAAGAGCAACAGGAAAGAAGGCTGTGCCAGATTGCATACACCTGGAGAAAAGAGCAGACCTCACGGAAAAGGGTAAAGTACCAAAGCTGTGATCCAGTGGGACCAAAGCCCATCCCCCACCCCAACTGATTGGTGGGAGGAAGAGAAACAGAGTGGGGAAGGAGTGGAGGCTTGGGACTGCTGAACACCCAGCCCTGGAGATCTGCTGTGGGAGCACGAACCTACATTAGTGGTGTTGGAAAGCTAAGACAGGTGGAATACTTGAGAGACTGAGATTCAAGCTGTTTCTGGAGGACAGGGATCCATATCCGGCTGCTCTGGTACAAAAGATAGGTGGGCAGTCTGAGGAACTTCCCAAGAGCGAGTGGGCTGCTAAAAGGACAAGGACTGCATGGACCTTAATGCTCAGGAGAAAGGACAAGTAGACAAAATTGTCTGGGCACACTCTGCCCAGCAGGTTGGAATACTTCAGGAGCTTTAAGTGCTCCATCCCACTGGCTGGCTGCACAGATCCAAGGCCCCCCACCATGATACGCAGCCTACTGCACCTTCTTCCTGGCCAGCCCGCATCTGGCTCACAAACCGGCAGCTTCTGTTCTGGTGTCAGGCTGGCCAAAGAGAAGCTCCGCCTATGACAGCTAGAAACACAAAGCATAGAGACTTACACCTGTGTGTTTGGGTCACTGGTTCTGGGAGTGGAGACAGAAATAGAAGCTGGGAAGCAGGAAACAGCTCTTTCCTCCCCACAGGCACCAGCACCACACCCCTGAAACACCCAACATCACTCCAGGGTCTGAGCAGTTCCAGAAAGTAGAGCTTCTGGGCACTAGAGAGTGCCACATACAAATATGAAACATCAAAGGAAACTGGTTCAAACCAAAATCCCATAAACACCAGGAAAAGGGTCAAGTGAAACTGAACTCATCAATCTTCCTGAAAGAAATTTCAAATTAAAAATCATAAACATGCTCATGGATGCACAGAAAAATATTCAAGAACTCAGGAACAAATTCAGGATGGAGATCCATTCATTACAGAATACAATGAAGGGTTTTAATTAGATTAGATATGGTAGAGGAGACGATAAATGAAATAGAAATTAGAGAAGAAGAATAAAAAGCTGAGGCACAGAGAGAAAAAAGGATCTCTAGAAATAAAAGAACATTGACAGAACTGTGTGACCAATGCAAACAATATTCATATTATTGGGGTACCAGAAGAAGAAGAGAGAGAAAAAGGGATAGAAAGTGTCATTGAGGAAGTAATTGCTGAAAACTTCCCCAATCTGGGGAAGGAGATAGTCTCTCAGGCCATACAGGTGCACAGATCTCCCAACACAAGGGACCCAAGGAAGACAACACCAGGACATATAATAATTAAAATGGTAAATATCAAGGATAAGGACAGACTATTAAAAGCAGACAGAGAAAAAAGATCACATACAAAGGAAAACACACCTGGCTATCATCAAATTTCTCAACAGAAACCTTACAGGCCAGAAGGGAGTGGCATGACATATTTAAGGCAATGCAGCAGAAGGGCCTCAAACCAAGAATACCCGGCAAGGTTGCCATTTAAATATGAAGCAGGGATCAAACAATTTCCAGATAAGCAGAAGCTGAGAGAATTTACCTCCCACAAACCATCTCTATGGTGTATTTTGGAGGGACTGCTATAGATGGAAGTGTTCCTAAGGATAAATAGCTGTCACTAGAGGTAATAAAAATAACCACAGTAAGGAAAGTAGAAAAATTAATTACTAATCAAATGCAAAATTAAATCGACTACCCCCAAAGACTGTCAAGGGATAGACAAAGAGTACAGAATATGATACCTAATATATAAAGAATGGAGGAGGAAGAAAAAGGAGGAGAAAAAAAAGAACCTTAAGTTATGTTTGTAATAATATATGAAGTGAGTTAAGTTAAGACTCTTAGATAGTGAGAAAGTGACCCTTGAACCTTTGATAACCACTAATCTAAATCCTGCAATGGCAATAAGTACATACCTATCGATAATCACCCTAAATGTAAATGGACTGAAAGCACCATTCAAAAGACATAGAGTCACTGAATGGATAAAAAAACAAGACCCGTCTATATGCTGCCTATAAGAGACTCACCCAAGGACATACACAGACTAAAAGTGAAGGGATGGAAAAAGATATTTCATGCAACTAATAGGGAGAAAAAAGCAGGAGTTGCAGTAGTTGTATCAGACAAAATAGACTTCAAAACAAAGAAAGTAACAAGACACAAAGAATGACATTATGTAATGATAAAGGGGTCAGTCCAACAAGAGAATATAACCATTATAAATGTTTATGCACCCAACACAGGGGCACCTACATATGTGAAAAAAAATACTAACAGAATTAAAAGGGGAAATAGAATGCAATGCATTCATTCTAGGAGACTTCAACACTCCACTCACTCCAAAGGACAGATCAACCACACAGAAAATAAGTAAGGAGACAGAGGCACTGAACAACACATTAGAACAGATGGGCCTAACAGACATCTCAGAACTCTACACCAAAAAGTAACATTATACACATTCTTCTCAAGTGCACATGGAACATTCTCCAGAATAGACCACATACTAGGCCACAAAAAAGAGCCTCAGTAAATTCAAAAAGATTGAAATTGTACCAACCAGCTTCTCAGATCACAAAGGTATGAAACTAGAAATAAATTACACAAAGGAAACAAAAAAGCCTGCAAACACATGTAGGCTTAATAACATGGTCCTAAACATTCAGTGGATCAATGACCAAATAAAAACAGAGATCAAGCAATATATGGAGACAAATGAGAACAATAATTCAACACTGCACAATCTGCAGGATGCAGCAAAGGCTGTGCTAAGAGGAAAGTGTATTGCAATACATGCCTACCTCAGGAGAGAAGAACAATGCTATATGAACAGTCTAAACTCAAATTACTGAAGCTAGAAAAAGAAGAACAAATGAGGCCAAAAGTTAGAAGGATGGAAATAATATACATTAGAGGGGAAATAAATAAAATCTAGAATAATAAAACAATAAAAAGAATTAATGAAAGCAGGACCTAGTTCTTCAAGAAAATAAACAAAATAGATGAACCCCTAAGCAAACTTATCAATAAAAAAAGAGAGTTTACACACATAAACAGAATCAGAAATGAGAAAGAAAAAATCAGTAGACACCATAGAAATACAAAGAATTATTAGAGAATACTATGAAAACTTATATGTTAACAAACTGGATAACCTAGAAGAAATGGACAACTTTTTAGAAAAAAAACCTTCCAAGGCTGATCCAGAAAGAAACATAAATCTGAACAGACCAATTACCAGCAACAAAATTGAATTGGTAATCAAAAAACTCCCTAAGAACAAAACCCCTGGACCAGAAGGCTTCACTGCTGAATTTTATCAAACACTTAGAGAAGACATAATCCCCCTCCTCCTTAAATTTTTCCAAAAAGTAGAAGAGAAGGGAATACTTCTAAATTCATTCTATGAGGCCAGCATCACTCTAATACCAAAACCAGGCAAAGACACCACAAAAAAAGAAAATTACAGACCAACATCCCTTATGAACATAGATGCAAAAACACTCAACAAAATATTAGCAAACCAATTTCAAAAATACATGAAAAAAGATCATCCATCATGATCATGTATGATTTAATCCAGGGATGCAAGGATGGTACAATATTCAAAAATCCATCAACATCATCCACCACATCAACAAAAAGAAGGACAAAAACCACATGATCATCTCCATAGATGCTGAAAAAGCATTCAACAAAATTCAACATCCATTCATGATAAAAATTCTCAACAAAATGGGTATAGAGGGCAAGTACCTCAACATTATAAAGGCCATATATGACAAACTCACAGCCAACATGATATTTAACAGTGAAAAACTGAAAGCCTTTAAGATCGGGAACAAGACAAGGTTGCCCACTCTCTCCACTTCAATTCAACATAGTTCTGGAGGTCCTAGCCACGGCAATCAGCCAACACAAAGAAATAAAATGCATCCAGAGTGGTAAAGAATTAAACTGTCACTGTTTGCAGGTGACATTATATTGTACATAAAAAACCCTAAAGAATCCACTCCAAAGCTACTAGATCTAATATCTGAATTAGGCAAAGTTGCAGGATATAAAATTAATACACAGAAATCTGTTGCATTCCTATACACTAACAATAAACTAGCAGAAAGAGAAATCAGGAAAACAATTCCATTCACAATTGCATCAAAAAGAATAAAATACCTAGGAATAACCTAACTAAGGAAGTGAAAGACCTATACTTCGAAAACTACAAGACACTCATGAGAGAAATTAAAGAAGATATCAATAAACGGAAACACATCCCATACTCATTGATGGGAAGAATTAATATTGTCAAAATGGCCATCCTGCCTAAAGCAATCTACAGATTCAATGAAATCCCTTTGAAAATACCAACGGCATTCTTCAACGAACTAGAGAAAATACTTCTAAAATTCATATGGAAGCACAAAAGACCCTGAATAGCCAAAGCAATCCTGAGAAGGAAGAATAAAACTGGGGGGATTGCACTCCCTGACTGCAAGCCCTACTACAAAGCCACAGTAATCAAGACAATTTGGTACTGGCACAAGAACAGACCCATAGACCAATGGAACAGACTAAGGAGTCCAGATATAAACCCAAGCATATATGGTCAATTAATATACAATAAAGGAGCCATGGATATGCAATGGGAAAATGACAGCCTCTTCAACAGCTGGTGTTGGCAAAACTGGACAGCTACATGCAAGAGAATGAAACTGGATTACTGTCTAACCCCATACACAAAAGTTAACTCAAAATGGATCAAGAATCTGAATGTATATCTTGAAACCATAAAACTCTTAGAAGAGAACATAGGCAAAAATCTCTTGAATATAAACATGAGCAACTTTTTCCTGAACACATCTCCTCAGTCAAGGGAAACAAAATAAAAAATGAACAAATGGGACTACATCAACCTAAAAAGCTTCTGTGCAGCAAAAGACACCATCAATAGAACAAAAAAATCATCCTACAGTATGGGAGAATATATTTGTAAATGACATATCTGACAAAGGGTTAACATCCAAAATATATAAAGAACTCACACACCTCAACACCCAAAAAGCAAATAACCCAATTAAAAAGTGGGCAGAGGATATGAACAGACACTTCTCCAAAGAAGAAATTCAGATGGCCAACAGGCACATGAAAAGATGCTCCACATCACTAATTATCAGGGAAATGCAAATTAAAACCACAATGGGATAACACCAGTTAGGATGGCCAAAAGAGAAAAGACTAGGAACAACAAATGCTTGCAAGGATGCAGAGAAAGGGGAACCCTCCTACACTGCTGGTGGGAATGTAAAATAGTTCAACCATTGTGGAAAGCAGTATGGAGGTTCCTCAAAAAACTCAAAATAGAAATACCATTTGACCCAGGAATTCCACTCCTAGGAATTTAGCCAAAGAAAACAACTTCTCAGATTCAAAAAGACATATGCACCCCTATGTTTATCGCAGCACTATTTACAACAGCCAAGATATGGAAGCAACCTAAGTATCCATCAGTAGATGAATGGATAAAGAAGAGGTGGTACATATACACAATGGAATATTATTCAGCCATAAGAAGAAAACAAATCCTACCATTCGCAACAACATGGATGGAGTTAGAGGATATTATGCTCAGTGGAATAAGCCAGGCAGAGAAAGACAAGTATGAAATGATTTCACTCATTTGTGGAGCATAAGAAGAAAGCAAAAACTGAAGGAAGAAAACAGCAGCAGACTCACAGAACCCAAGAATTGAGTAACACTTGCCAAAGGGAAAGGGACTGGGGGCTTGGGGGTGGGGTTAGGTGGGAAGGGAGAGGGAAGGGGAATAACGGTCATTACGATTAGCACACATAATGAAGCATGGGGCCACGGGAAAGGCAGTATAGCACAGAGAAGACAAGTAGTGACTCTATAGCATCTTACTACACTGATGGACAGTGACTGTAATGGGGTATGTGGTGGGGACTTGATAATGGGGGGAATCTAGTAATCACAATGTTGTTCATGTAATTGCATATTAATGATACCAAAATAAAATTTAAAAAGAGTAGTTTTAGGTTTATGGAAAAATTGGGCAGAAAATAAAGTTTCTATACCCTCATCCTCCATCCCCACCCCCTCCACACACCACACAATTTTCTCTACTACTTAATAAACATCTTGTGTTAGTGTGGTAGATTTGTTACAACTGGGAACCAATACTGGAAAAAAAAAATAGCAGCAGACTCACAGACTCCAAGAAGGGACTAGCAGTTACTAAAAGGGAGGGGTGGGGGAAGGTGGTTGGGGAGGAAGGGAGGAAGGGATTGTGGGGTATCATGATTGGCACACATGGTGTGGGGGGTCATGGGAAAGACAGACAAATAGTGACTCTGTGACATCTTACTGCAGTGATGGACAGTGACTGCAATGGGGTAATGGGGGGGGAACTACGTTATATGGGTGAATGTAGTAAGCATATTGTTTTTCACATAAAACCTTCAAAGGAGTATATATCAATAATTCCTCAATAAAAATTTTTTAAAATGCTAAATAATTTTTAAAATTAAAATAAATGCCATATGACATGCTCATGATTGCCTAATTGATCTTGGAGCAAATAATCTTCAAATTAATCCCACAAATAGTATTCATGCGTTACCTTATCCTTCTTTTGAAGGGTGATGAACACCTGGATTTTCATCCAAAGAGCAAAACATACTTAAATGCTGAACACTCTCTTCAAGCTCCAAGAATAGTGGATGTATTTACCCTTCTGTCTGCCACACATGCCTTCCTTATAGAAGCTTCTACACTCATTATAGTGCTGTCAGGGCCAAAATTAAGGGCTGTAAGCCCTCCATTACAGGCTGGCCTATGGGAGGAAGCCCTCCAGGCCCTGTGACTGGCTAAGCAGTGAGATATGATCCAAGCAAAACGTAGAGGGAATTCAAGGAGAGGGTTGGAATTTTTGTGATCCCGGAGCTTTGGGAAGGTATCTTTCCCACAACCAGGTAAGAGCCTTGCAGAGCAAAGCAGAGCTGCAGGGTGGAAAAGCTGATTCCTGACAATTAGGGTTCAGAAGCAGAATCTTGCTATTGCTGAAGAAATAGCTGAATGACTGGTTCTGAGAGTCAGCAAAGTCCCTTGTTATCTGAAGCAGATTCAACTTAGGCTCTATCACTACTGCAGTTAGAATAGAGGCAAATTGTCTGAGCCTCCACCTAAAATTAGGACAGACACCGGGCAATAGACTTCCCCCCTTCCCCAGGGCTCGTGTCCTACAATGACTCCAGGGAGGCAGTGGGAGAGAATGCCTTCAAGAAACAGGGCTGCCAGAACTGAGCCAATGAGAGGAGGCCGTCACATTGCATGGACCACACCAGATGCCTGAAACAGCCTCATGGGGCAGAAACAGTCTGGCAGGTGGCTGCTCTCCTCCCAAGGTACTGTTGCCTTAGGGCCAGGAGCATGGCCCTTTGTCCCAGGGCACATGCTCTGAATAGCAGAACGTGCCCACTCTGCCATGGTGCTCCAAAGTTCAGGGAACCATGGAGAGCCCCCTGATCCCACAGCAAGGTGGGCCCACTGGAGCGCTGAGTCAGAACCCATCCTCCAGCGGTACAACATCCGGGAACAACCTGCACTGCCCTGTTTTCTTTCCAGAGTCATGAGCAGGTAATCTGGGAAAGGAACAAAACCTTCCTGGACACGGCCTGTCTGGGACTCAGCAGCGGACTCATCAGGTCCTGGTGGGGCTACAGGCTGAACTGCATGGAAGCCCAAATCCTTCACATGACTCTATTGGAAAGGGAGACTTTAAGGAGTTGGCTAACTGAGGTCATAAGAGTAGATCCCTGATCTGATAGAATTGGTGTCCTTATAAAAGAGGAAGAGACACAAGGGATCTCTCCCTGCCATGTGATGACACAGTGAGAGGCACTGTTTACAAGCCAGGAAAGGAGGGCATCAGAAGCCAAGTCTTGCTGCCTCCAGAGCTGTGGAAACAAATTTCCATTGTTTAAGCCACCTAGTCTGTGGCACCTTGCTACGGTGTCCTGATCCCACTGAGCTGTGGACTGTGAAGACCTCTGGATAGCTATGTCCTCAGATCTCTGGGAGATCTGATGCCTTCCTGTTACTGTGGTTTTCTGGACAAAATTCAAGATAACCCCTTAGTTAACCTGGAACTCCATGAGCTTAAAGGCAGGGCCTCTGCCCCGGCTGGTGCCGGAGGCCGTGGCTGCTGGTAGCTGCAGGGCCCTGCTGCACGGTGCCGGCAGACCTGAAGTGTGGACTTTATGGCCAGGTGCCCCAATGCCTCACCGAGGAAGATGGGGCTTCTGCCATAACCTTGAAGAAAATTAAGTGTCAGGCAAAGTCCTGGTTCAGGGACCACCTAGTCAAGTGACCTCAGGGTCAGGAATGTTGAGTGGGCATGGACGAAGCAGGCCTCCCGATTCCAAATGCTCCCGTTGCCCCAGAGGCTAGGCTGCCGTCAACACCCACCTGCAGGCAACCATCCAGCAGAGCAGCCACCTGCACACAGGCATGGAGATGGCCTCAGTGGGCACTGAGGCCCAGGAAGGCAGGGCCCAGCGGGCTGTGCTCGCTGTTGCCTTCCCAGCGCAGAGCATGGAAGGCGGAGCCCCAGCTGAGGACCTGTTTCCCCCTCCGGGCCCTTCCCAGCTGCGCTCCTCTCGGTTCCCGCTCCCTTGCTGCATTGCCACCCCTGCGGCTGGTCAGAGCCACAGTGGCAGAAAAGCTGCGCTGCTCCTGCACCGCGGGGGCATCTGTCCTGGATACTCAGCATGCCCTTCCCATCCTGGGCTCTCTTCCTAGACACTTAGAGTAGAGAGAAGTTCTCTGCCTGCGCTCACTGCAGCCTCGCAGTACAGACACCTGGCCAGGGAGAGGGGCTGGCAGCACATGTCACCCACATTTTGCAGGCTACGTCAGCAGGTGCCTGTGCTGGCCTCTTCCCCTTTATGACCTCAAATCCCAACTGGCCTACCCTGCCTGTCATCCTCCCACACTTCTAGAATCCCTCTGCTTTCTCACCTCCCCTGAAGGTTATTTCACAGCTTCTCACTGATCAAACTTCCCAGGCACCTGCCCGTTCTCACCCGCCCTCACTTCACTGAGTACACAGAGGCAATAACATCCCCCCACCGCGTCCACAAACTCCCCACACCTAGAATTGTCACTCTGCTCTCTTCCCTGTGGCAGCTGGCAATCTGTCCTTGCTCCTTCCTTAAGCAGCCCTTCGGTTTGCACTCTAGACCCCATACGCTGTCAACACAAGGACTTGACTCCTATGATTTGCTCCTATCCTCTGGCATCATCAATTCGCCCTTGCTCCAGGATCATCACCATAAACATACAACATGATCAAGTATCTCCCACCTTTTAGAAAATGACCTATTGGGAGCCCACCTTCCCCCTGAGCTGCTTCCACCCTTGGGGCCGACTCCACAGGCCCTTTGCTGGCTCTTTGGCTCCTGCACAGAGGGCAGTGCTTGGCCCTCTTCTAGCTGGCCTTGTGACCTTGGGCATCTCATCAATCACTGGCCTTAAGGACATCAAAATGCTCACAAGTATTAAATTTATATTTCCAGCCCCAACATCTTTGATGAGTTTCAAACTCTGATATGCCAGTGCTTCCTTAGCTCTCTAGGTGGTGTCTCAAGTTTAATAAAATCAGAACACTTACCAAATCTGCCCAACCTTGTGGATCCCTCAGTCATCCTCATTTCAGTAAACGGCACCAATATTTCCCCCATTCTCAAGTCAAACCCTAGGAATGCTCACAAACTCCTCTTTCCCATACACCCTGGAATTCCTGCTGGAATTGGTCAGCAGGTCAAGATCACTTCCCCTTCATGGATCCCAGACCCAACCCTCACCGAAGCCTGGCAGCCCAACAGTCTGGGCTCAGGGCATCTCCCCAGGAGCACCACGGCCCCTGGGCCAGGGCAGGTGACGATGGACAACAGGGACAGGAGTCACCCGCCCACCCCCACCGCCAGCTGCTGTACACAGGGCCAGGACCACAGACACTTGAAAACTTACCCTAAGTCACAAGGCAGGAAGTGAAGAGACAGGATGTGACCCTCAGAGGTCTGGCTTGAGTCTTTGCTCTCAGCCACTGTGTTAACATACAGACAAGGCCAGATATGGAGCGTGTCCAGCCCGCCTCAGGAATTGACCAGCAGACCTGTAAAACTTTCATTCCTCAGATGGACAGACGTAGGCGTACTCAAAGTCCCCTCCACCCTCCTCACCCACACATCCCCATAGTTGTGGCCAAGATATCTATTTACTTCCCAGATATCTATTTACTTCCCCAAACTGGGGAAGGTTTCAGATTATGAGGCCATTTACCAGTCTCCAAAACCACCCTCCCCCAGGGATGGGAGTCTAAGTCACAGGTCTGGGCCACTGAGCATTGAGCACTGAGCATGGCCAGTTGGACAGCCATGGGGCTAGGGACAAGAAGAGCCAAGGGCATAAAGCAGTGGCCAGAGCAAGAGCAAGGTAAAAAAAGGCTGTTCCTGAACTGACATGGGCCGTTTGTCCTGGATTGCAGGGCCCTGCTTACGTGGCTGGCCATTGGGAACAAATCTAAACCCACCTGGGCCAGAAACAAGTGTCCAAATCGAAGAGACCGTAATTCCTATTGTGATCAACAGAATTGTTTTGGAAGACTGAAAATACAGATTTCTAGGCTGTATTCTGACTGAATCAAGCATCTCAGGTGCCATCTGGGAGTCTTTACATTTAGTGTAAGTCATCCAGGTTTGACAGCTACTGGTGTGAGGTGGGAGAAGGAAGTGATGGAGACACTGTTGCAGCGGCAGGCCTCCAGGCTGACCCCCATGCGCCCACTTGGTGTGCATGCCCTAGGGAGTCTCCTTCCACAGCAAAGACGCCGGACCTGTGTGCCCACTCTAGATTGCACAAACGATGATGTCTGGTTTGGGGCCAGGTCATAAAAGACATCACAGCTTTGCTCCTCATGCTCTCTGGATTGCTACTCTGACACAGAATTTCATAGGGATACTCAAGCAACCCTGTGGAGAAGTCCACATGCAGAGGAGCCCAGGTCTCCTGCTAACAGCTACCATGATCAGCCCGCGGCACGACTGCACCATTTTGGAAGTAAATCCCCAGCTACAGTCAGCCGTCCTGGTAGATTTTTCCCTCTAGCACTGTGAATATTCCATGCCACTCCCTTCTGCTCTACAAAGTTTCTGCTGAGAAATCTGCTGAAAGCCTGATGGGGTTTCCCTTGTGGGTAACCATCTGCCTCTCTTCTGCTGCTGTTAAGGTTCTCTCTTTATCTTCAATCTTTGCCCTTTTAATTACTATGTGTCTTGGTGTTGTCCTTCTTAGATTCATCTTCTTAGCGTCTCTCTATGCTTCTGGGACCCTGATATCTATTTACTTCCCCAGACTGGGGAAGGTTCCGCTATTATTTCTTCACAATGTTCCTACCCCCTTTGTCTCTCTCTTCTCCTTCTGGGAACCAGAATATGCGAATAGTGTCACACTTGGAGCTGTTACACAGCTCTCTGAGCATCTCCTCAGTCGTAGGAATTCTGTGTCCTCTGTCCCTCAGCTTGGTCACCTCCACAACCCTATCTTCCAGCTCGCGGATCCTTCCCTCTGCCTCCTCCAGCCTGCTATGCATCCCTTCTATTGTATTTTTCTTTTCCGTTATGTCTTCTTCAGCTCTGAGTGGCTCTTTTTTATGTTCTTTATCTCTTTGTTGAAATTCTCCCTGAGATCCTTGATTCTTTTTCTCACTTCAGTGAGCATATTTATGACCATTACTTGGAATTCCTTATCAGGAAGATTGCTCATCTCTGTTTCATTTGGTCCGTTTCCTGGTGTTTTTTGTTCTTTTGTTTGTGACATTCCTCTGCCTCCTCATTTTGTCCGGGTCTGTGTTTCTTCCTTTGTATTAGATCAGTCCGCTTTGCCTCCTGGTCTTGAAAGTAGTGGCTTATGTAGTGTGCATCCTGTGGTGCTCAGCAGTGCACAGCCCCTGCTCACCAGTGCCTGGCTCTCTGCTGTGGCTGAGGCACAGCTGCTGTTGGTGGGCTGTGGGTGGGACCCACTTTTGCCTGTCTGACGGGCATGGCAGACACCCACTGCTGGCCTCTGAGTGCCTGTTTGCCAGCAATGGTGGAGCCTCTGTGCCGTGCATTTGTTTGACGTTTGGCATTTCTACTGGGCTAGACAGTGGGTGGGGCCACCCTCTGCCTATCTGCCAGCCATGGCTGACTACTACTGAGCTGAGCATGTTGGGTGGGGCGGGTCTGCAGGGGAGAGTAGGGCTGAGCCAGTGGGGCAGGTGGAGAGCTTCAGAGCTGGCTCTCACAAGCAGCTGGCCAGCTGGGCTGAGGGAAGACTGGGAATGTGTCATCTTCCTGCTCTTTCTCCTCCAGAGGGAACTCCTCAGCCCCCACCCTTCCAGCACACTTCCCAAGGATAGAGAATCTTTTGAACGCTGCCTCTGTGTTGGCTTGGAGAGGGAGTGACAAAGCAGGCTGGCCTTCCACGAGCATCCGGTCTCGGCTCCCCACAGTGCTCCAGTTCTCCCTGGTGTCCAGCCCTGGTGGTCATCGAAGCCCAGTGCGTAGGGACGTGTCTTCCTGGAGCAGGTCTCCAGGGCCGGGTGTGCCCATTCCTGAGCCTTTATTGCCTCCCCGCTCTGTTCCTCTCCCTCCCTCTGTGTGCTCGGATGGGTGAAGGGCTTGGATCCAGATGGATCATGGATCTGTCCCTTTACTTTCCTCCATTCCGTCTTCTCTTCTTTGCCAGGTGTAGACGGTGTGTTCTGCAGGCTTCAGGTTGTTCTCGGAGTTCGTTGTATTCAACGTAATTGCCTTCTTGGTGTGTCCCTGGGAGACGGTTATCACAGTGACCTCCTATTCCACCAACTTCCTCCAACTCCTCCTTTCTAATCTGGATGCCTTTTATTTCATTTTCTTGTCTAGTTGTCCTGCCTAGAACGTCTGGTACAAGGTTCAATGGGAGTTGTGAGAACAGGTATATTTTTCCTATTCCTAATTTTAGGGGGAAATCATTTAGTCTTTCACCACTAATGATGACATTAACTGAGGTTCTCTTAGATGGCATTTATCAGGTAGAGGAAGTTCCCTCTATTCGTAGTTGGTTGGTGTTTTTATCTGTTAAAGGTGTTATATTTTGTCTAATGCTTATTCTAAATCTTTTGAGATGATCATGTGGTTTTTGTCCTTCATTCTATTAATAAGATGTATTATACTGATATTCATATGCCAAAGTAAACTTGCACTGGTGTTATGACAAACCCCATTTGCTCATTTATATGTTACTGGATTTGATTTGCTAGTATTTTGTTGAGAATTTTAATATCTATATTCTTAGTGGATATTGGTCTGTAGCTTTCTTTTCTTATGATATATTTGTTTTGGTGTCAGATTAATACTGGCCTCACACAGTGTGTTGGGAAGTGTTCCCATCTCTTCTTTTCTAAGGACTTGAATCAGAACCTCTTAAGTGTCGGTTTTAAATGTTGTGGTCACCATCTCTATTTCTGTAGTTGTTTTCAACCTGGCTAATTATTGCACATATCTGTATAATTAGAGAAGGTGGCACTGTGTGTCAGGAAGTGCTTGGTAATATGTGTACAGGCAGGATTTTTGTATTTTAACCATTTACATGCCGTTTATAGTCTAAGAATGTAACTCCATGCATCGGATATTATCTGTAAGTTTCTACATGATGCTGCATAAATCAGAGTATATAATCTAGACCCTAAATACTTTAGCCTGGGCACAAATAATATTAAAAAACATTCCTTAATATCATTACTGTTTTTTTATTACAATAATTTAATGAAAGCATCATTTTCATAAAAGCTCTGAAGATATAAAACTGAACATTTTCCTTGCACTGTGAACCTAAGTTTTAGGCCTTTTAGTAGCTTAATGATAACTAATTAAGGAGTTGCCTGAATCCTCCTTTTTAACAAAGTTGATTGCACTAAATTATAAGCACACAGCTTCATAAATCATGCATTCTCAAAATGTGTCATTTACTTCAACTCTGCAGGGTCCCCATTAAGAAGCAAATGAGTCATTTGACAAAACACCTCTGAACACAGTGGAAGTTGGTTCCAACCCCAGACAAAAATGGGATGGTAGACATTTACTTCTGGGATTCTCAGCACTGCTTTTCTAAAGCTTTCTCCCACTTCACCTTCCCACCAAACACTTACATTTTAAGCTTTTAATCACTAACTTAACAGTTAACTCAAGTTAACTAACTAAGCAGTTAGCATGCGGGAGGATGTTTTTCATCCAGTAGGATTTTCAAATTACAATGTGGTTTTTTGTCAATGAAACTTCAAAAGGGAACTAAAAAAACTTTCCTGGGGACTTGGCAGTGGGGGTCTAAGGTATGACCTGACAAGATGCCGTGGCTATTTTGGGGCTGACTAGATGGAACAGGATGGAATGGTCGCAGGAGTTCGAGGAAGGAAGACCTGGTGCTGAGCTCAAATGAACATCTGCTGGAGGCTGACACCGCGCAAAGTCACCTGCCGCTGTTCCTGACCGTTCCCGCCTCTGCTCTGGGCCCCATCCCACCTTGTCTTCTCCTCTCCGCTCCCCAACACCTTTATTACCACCTACTGGGAACGGGCAGGCTCTTTGCACTTAGAGCTTTGGTGAGTAGCTTGGTTAATCATCTTGAAAGGTGGTAAGTTAGCTATGTCTAAGTGGAAGGATTCCTGAGACCTATATACAGGTCTTATTAAGGGGCAAGATCGCAGATAAAGCATAGGTAAGTACTACTTCCCTAAACACCTCTTTTCGCAGGATTACACTAAAAATTTTAAGTTTGATCTAATTTTGGGGGGACTTTCTACCTTTACAATACATCTAAAGAATGAGGTTGTTATATCTGAATTTGTTTAATTTTCTTGTTCTTTTTTGTGAAGCATAGATTTTTAAATCTGATTATGGTAATCATAAAAATTAAAAATTACTGATAATACCACAAACTAGAACTAATCAGTGTTGACATTGTGCTTAATAGAGTCCTTGTTTCCTTCCTTCCTTCCTTCTCTTATTCCCTCCCCTTTACATAATGCAAAGCAGGACTATGGTATTCACACTCTTGCAATCTGCTTCCTCACTTACCCATATATGTTGGACATCCTACCATGTGAACACATATTCTCCCTCAAGATAATTTTAATGGCTGCATATTTCTTTGTATCATTTATATAACTATTGCCCAATTCTCACTACTGTAAATAACCAAGGTAAACATTCTTACACATATATTCCTATTAACATGTTCACTTATTTTCTTGGAACAAATTCATGTACTTGGAATTGATGATATGCACATGTTTGGGGCTTTCTAAAAGCCACTTTACTGAGATAGAATTCATATGTAAAAAGCTGTACATATTTAATGTAAACAACTTTTGATTAGTACTGCTAAGTTACCTTTCGCAAAAACTTCCTTATCTGAGGGTGGGGTGGGGTGGAAGGGGCAAGGAGGCAGGACAGTCACCACAGGGTGTCAAGCTTCCTCGGGGGTCTGAAGCTTGTTTGGGGGCAAGGGGCTTGTTTGGCCCCTGCGTGTGGATCTGTCTGAGGCAGGTGGGTGGAGAAATAAGCACTTGCTTCACTCTGTTTTCCTCTTTTAATGGTCCTTTATGTGTTCCTTTCTGAGTCCTCTGTAACCTGGGTGTGAAGCATGATTAAATGGAAGGGGGTCGCGGTGGCTGCAACCCCACGTTCTTTACACCTTGCAGTCTGAGTCTGACTTCCTTGGTCGTCAACAAAAGACAACTTGTGTCAAAACCCTGGATAACTAGGAATCACTGCCATCTGCAGTTTGCAGGGCTATGAGGATATAAATCCTAATTAAAACCCAGCTCCCAGTGCAGAAGAGTACTTACCAATTCTCTCCTACAGGGTGTCCTACAGGTCAGGTTGTGCAGGGCTGAGTTGCAAAATGTTCACATGCTAATTAGCGTTTGGGAAAGGAGTCTGAGATCCAATCAAGACACTTAGATACAGCCAGGTAGGATGTGGGGAGTTCAGAAAGAAGACAAAAGAGAAGCGTCTTTGAAGCGATACATCATGCAAAATAGAAAGTTGCAGCAGAAAAAAAGATTGAGGGAGAGGCCATCACCCAGGAATACCTGCAGACTTCAGAGGCACACCTGGGGAGTCCTGGGAGCCATAAGTGATCTCTCTGGGGTCTCACCAGCCCTGAGGCTTGAAGTGGAGAGAGCCTACCTGGGCCACACAGCTCTGCGGCTCCTGCCCTGCTCCAATGCCTGTTCCAGGCTCCAGCTGGGCCACGTCCCTGGGGCTCACCATGTGGAACAGCCCCTGCTCGGCGGCTCTCTAGAACATTTAAAAAAATCAACGTTACTGTCTTTTCTTCCGAAAGGGAGTAGCAGGTTACACTTTCAATCACTTCTCCTTTGTTCCCAGTTACAACAGTCAGGGGTTATTTCCTTTGAGCAGCTGAGGAAGCTGAGGCCCAAGCAGGCTAGGGACTTGGCCGAGAGGCAGAGGACCAAGCTGTCTGATGCCTGCCCTCTGGCACCCTGCGAATGGTCTGAGAGCTGGCCAGGGGAAGGTAAAGGGTATGGCCAGCCATAGGGGCCTTTGCCATCACACCCCACAAGTTCCATCCCATCACTGAAGGCCAACAGAGTTGAGTCCTCAGGCAGGTCCTTATTCCTCTGCTGTTCCTAGTTCTTGTTTTCTGATAATACACCAAGTGGTGTAGTATAGAGATTTGGACAAAGGAAAGAAAGATTACTGATTTTTTCAGGGCCTGCCTGCCCATTTCCAGGAGCCACTGTGCTAGTTCAGTAAGGCCAAGGCCCTCTAACTGTGCGCCTTCCCTCCGGCTTCCTTACCTTGGGATTCTGGGGTCCTCCTTGGAGTTGTTTGCCTCTGCCACTTACATTCAAGCCTTTGAACCTCTGTGCAGCACTTCTCAAGGCCACCAGGGGTCACCATAATCTGCACAGAATTCTTTAGGCCGGCGCTGCCCTGGGAGGCAGCTTGGGACCTGGTCCACACGAGTAATCGCAGTGAGGGAGGGGCTGGGATGTCCAGATGGATCTCCAAGCCAGCTGAGAACATTCTCATGTTTTCAGGTTGCCGGGCAAAGCTCCATCAGCTCCTGCCCTTTGGGTCCTGTCAGCTTGTAAAGGGTGCAGTAATGGGGTGTTTTACCACTCGAGGAGTCATTTTCTCTGAATCCTGCTTGTGTTTTTCTTTATTGGCATAGGTATTTGCTTGTCTAGGGGTTCACATAGGTAGCACAATATTTACCCTCCAATTCCGTCCCCTTGGCTAAAAAGTGAAGGTGGTGGGGGGTGCTGTTTCTTGACTGCTGAGGAAGCTTTGGGTCACTGGAACAAGTGCAGGCACTTCACTCTGCAGCTCCAGCCCCATTTCAACTAACTTCTTATTGGCTGTGGAAACGTGGCCAATTCCTGAAACTTCTCTAAGCCTCAGTGCACTGGGTGGAAATACATGTTCACCTGGGACCTGATAATGTGACCTTATTGGGAAATAACATCTTTGCACATGTAATTAATTAAGACAGAGTCATAGTGGACTGGGGTGGGTCCTAACTGCAGTGACTGAAGAGGGGAGGGCACAGAAAGTCTGACACACAGCGGCAGAGACTGGAGCAAGCGTCCACAAGCCAAGGAGCACCAGGGACTGCACTAGCCACCCAGAGCTCGGAAGAGCAAGGAAGGTTCTTCCCCGGAGCCTTTAGAGGGGACATGAACCTGCGGACACCTTGATTTTGAACTTTTGGCCTCCCAAAGAACGAGAGAATAAATTTCTGTTGTTCTAAGTCACTCTGTGGTAATGTATTGCAGCAGCACAGAAAACTAATATGCTCAGTTTCTTCAGGTGCAAAGTAGGGAAAACACCACCCTCAGAGATTGTTGTGAGTTTATGTAATGTAACATTTCGTGAATGGCTGAGCAGCCACCCGGGAGAGCCAAGCCACAGGCCTGGGTGGCTAGAGGCCTTAGCTCTCTGCCAAGCATGTTCACAGCTGTCACTCGGGCTGACTCCTGGCTTCGGGGGCCCTCATGGGGACAGCCTGCTGGTCCCTGGGAATCCCCTCCCACCTCGTTGCAGGTCCCTTTCCCTGTGGCCTTTTCACTCTTCACCCAGTTAGCAAATCCCTCCCTGGCAATACCCTCTGGGATAGCCCCAGGGCATGATGGGGGCTGTTTTGTCCATTCCTCAGCCTCCTGTTCCCTGGGGAATGCTGGACTCCTTTCAGTGTCTCAGCCCCAGCTGCCACAGTGCCCTTTGCCTCCATGGGCTTCCTCCCACTTGCTCTGCCCTCCCATCTGCCCCAGTGGCACCAGCTCACTGGACCAAGTGCGGGTTGACTGATGGAAATTCTGTCTGCATTACATTCTCGCTTGTGAGATCTGGAAGGGCCCCTGGTGCAGTGCCATGTACCAGGCACC
Organism: Manis javanica; assembly: GCF_040802235.1. Classification (NCBI taxonomy): domain Eukaryota; kingdom Metazoa; phylum Chordata; class Mammalia; order Pholidota; family Manidae; genus Manis; species Manis javanica. The sequence goes on along the minus strand of NC_133161.1, from coordinate 106,824,152 downwards.
TTTAGTCAGTGGCTGGCATCTCATCACAGCCGGGCCACAGCAGCTGAAGGGCTGGAACAGCCTGAGAAGCCTGCCTGCGTTCCATTCCCACTGTTTCTAGTTATCCACATCTGAAACAAATCAGAGCATCTCAGCCCCCTCAGAGATTCCCACGCTATCCCCTCAAAGCAGAAATCAATTCCAATAACTACTTATAAACAGTGTCAGTCCTCAGCTCCCATCTCTGTCACTGGGCAGCAGGTGGACACCATATATGCTTAGTGTCTTCTGCTTCCAAACAGGCAGATCAATACCAGACACAGGATAGAGGTGACCCCTGCCTGGCCTTTCAGTTGGATGACCAAAGCAGTACCTGTGATGGTTACTGAGAACTGAATTCATCAGTTCACCAAATGTTTATTCTGCAACTTCCATGTGCTAGGCAGAATGCTACCTTCTGGAATTTTTAAATAAGGGAGAATCTCCTCTGTTGCTTTCCTGTTGAGACCACCAAGTCGACCTATATCTACCCTTCCTATTTCTGCACAAAAAATTGTGGGAGCTGCAATTACAGGAACTCTGGATTACAAAATAACTCTGCTACTGATCATCTACAAAATCCCAAAGTGTCTTAGTTTCAGACTCACTAACACAAGTCTTGATGTGGCCCAGAGGCATTATTCATGTCTACTTTCAGTGGTTTTAAACATGTCTGTAAATTCTTTGCCACTCCTCTTATCAAGTGGCAGAGTCTGTACCTCCTCCCCGCGTGTCCTAGCTCAGACAGCTAGAACAGATACCATAGACTGGGGGCTTAAGCAGCATTTATTTCTCAGAGTTCTGGAGACTGGAAGTCTGAGATCTGTGTGCTAGTGTGGTGGGGTCTGCTGAGGGACCTCTTTCTGACCTTCAGGTGGCTGCCTCCTCCCTCTACATGGCAGAGACAGAGACAAAGCAAGTTCTCTGGTGTCCCTTCTAAGGGCACTAGTCCCCTAATGAGGGTCCCACCCTCATGACCTCATCTAAATGTGATCATCTCCCTAAAGCTCAATTTCCAAATACCATCAATTGGGCTTGGGCTTCCATGCATGGATTTTGTGGTGGACCCAACTCAGTCCACAGCACCTCAAGGGGCCTTTGTGGCTTCTTGATGATGAATGTGGTGGTACTGCCTGACTTGGAAGGCAGGCTTAGAAAAAGTCTTGCAACTTCTGATGATTTTTCTGGGACACTTACTTTTGGAACCCAGGCACAGTGCTGTGAGGTAGCCTAGGACACATGGAAAGTCTGCAAGTAAATGGTCCACTAACAGCCCCACCCAAGACCCAGCTGACAGCCCGCATTAGCCACCAAAAGTGTGTGAATTCTGAGGGAGGACACCAGCCCTACCCACTGTCTGGCTGTGACCACATGAAAGAGCCCAATTGCGAAGCGTCTTGCTGAGTCAGTGATCCCCCAGGACCAAGAGTGATAATTATAATAAATGGTTGTAGTGGTTTATGCAGCACAGTTACAGATAATCAGAACAGCAATCCTTATTGGCTATTCGTTTAATATATTGTCCTTCAGAAGAAGCCTGAAAGTAGCATATATGGTCCCAGCACCCCTGCACACTGGGCTGCATACAAACAAGTTGCCTGCCTACCCTCACTGCCAGATCAACTAACTCAGCCGTAGTCAGATGTGGAAGCTTCCACTACAGCAGTTCTCAGGCCGGAGCTGCACATTAGAATCATCTGTGAAGGTTTTAAGGCTTGCTCATGCCCAGCCACAGCACGCACCAGTGAAATCAGAACTTTGGGGATGTAGCCCAGGAATCAATATTTCTTCAAGTTCCCCAGGGAATCTTAACATGTAACACAGCTTGAGACTCATGAATGGAGTCAGTGAGGATCCAGGACAATTTTCTATGAGGTGCCAGCCATCCTCGTCAAGCATAATGATGCCAGCCTTCCTATGCCCTGGGGGTAGCACTGTTACTTTCATTGGTGAAATCGAGTAATTTGGGCAGAGGGATAAATTTACTGTTGTCTGACTTTCAGTGAAAAATAACACTTTTGACCTAGATTATTATTATTGTTTTTTATTAAGGTAGCATTGATATACACTCTTATGAAGGTTTCACATGAAAAACATTGTGGTTACCACATTCACCCGTATTATCAAGTTCCTCCATACCCTACTGAAGTCACTGTCCATCAGTGTAGTAAGATGTCGCAGTCACTACTTATCTTCTCTGTGCTATACTGTCTTCCCCGTGATCACCCACACCATGTGTACTAATCATGATACCCCTAAATCCCCTTCTCCCTCCATCCCCACCTGCCCTCCCCCACCCCCTCCCTTTTGGTAACTGCTAGTCCCCTTTTTGGAGTCTGTGAGTCTGTTGCTGTTTTGTTCCTTCAGTTTTGCTTTGTTGTTACACTCCACAAAATGAGGGAAATCATTTGGTACTTGTCTTTCTCCACCTGGCTTATTTCACTGAGCATAATGCCCTCTAGGTCCATCCATATTGTTGCAAATGGTAGGATTTGTTTTCTTCTTACGGCTGAATAATATTCCATTGGGCATATGTACCACATCTTCTTTATCCATTCATCTACTGATGGACACTTAGGTTGCTTCTGTATCTTGGCTATTGTAAATAGTGCTGTGATAAACATAGGGGTACATCTGTCTTTTTAAAGCTGGGATCTTGTTTACTTTGGCTAAATTCCTAGGAGTGGAATTCCTGGGTCAAATGGTATTTCTATTTTTAGTTTTTTGAAGCACCTCCATACATGCTTTTCACAATGGTTGAACTAGCTTACATTCCCACCAGCAGGCACTCCCCCACCCCCCTGGATCCACATCTTCACCAGCATTTGTTGTTCCTAGCCTTTTGGATGGTGGCCATCCTAACTGGTGTGAGGTGATATCTCATTGTGGTTTTAATTTGCATTTCCCTGATGATTAGCAATGTGGAGCATCTTTTCATATGCCTGATGACCATCTGAATTTCTTCCTTGGAGAAGTGTCTGTTCATATCCCCTGCCCATTTTTTAATTGGGTTATTTGCTTTTTGCATATTGAGATGCGTGAGTTCTTTATATAGTTTGGATGTTAACCCCTTGTTGGATATGTCCTTTACAAATATATTCTCCATACTGTAGGATGCCTTTTTGTTCTGCTGATGGTGTCCTTTGCTGTACAGAAGCTTTATAGCTTCATGTAGTCCCACTTGTTCATTTGTGTTTTGTTTCCCTTGTCCAAGGAGATGCATTCAGGAAAAAGTTGCTTTTTATATTCAAGAGATTTGTGACTATGTTTCTCCCTAGATTATTCTTTTACCTGATGCCCTTCCCTTCTCCTCTTTTCTTATCAGGGCCTAGAATCCAATTTCCTTCATGAAGTGTCCCTGATCAATCCAGATATATTAGTTTTCTCATTCTGTGTGACAAATCACCCCAAAACTCATCAGGTTAAAACAATGATAAACATGTATTATTTCATATGATTTTAGGGGTCAGGAATTCAGGAGTGGCTTAGTAGGCGCTCTGACCTGGAGTCTCTCTTGAAGAGCATGAAAGGGGGCACTGACATCTGAAGACTCAAGAGTCTTATTTCTCCACCCACCAGCCTCAGACAGATCCACACGCAGGGGCCAAACAAGCCCCTTGCCCCCAAACAAGCTTCAGACCCCCGAGGAAGCTTGACACCCTGTGGTGACTGTCCTGCCTCCTTGCCCCTTCCACCCCACCCCACCCTCAGATAAGGAAGTTTTTGCGAAAGGTAACTTAGCAGTACTAATCAAAAGTTGTTTACATTAAATATGTACAGCTTTTTACATATGAATTCTATCTCAGTAAAGTGGCTTTTAGAAAGCCCCAAACATGTGCATATCATCAATTCCAAGTACATGAATTTGTTCCAAGAAAATAAGTGAACATGTTAATAGGAATATATGTGTAAGAATGTTTACCTTGGTTATTTACAGTAGTGAGAATTGGGCAATAGTTATATAAATGATACAAAGAAATATGCAGCCATTAAAATTATCTTGAGGGAGAATATGTGTTCACATGGTAGGATGTCCAACATATATGGGTAAGTGAGGAAGCAGATTGCAAGAGTGTGAATACCATAGTCCTGCTTTGCATTATGTAAAGGGGAGGGAATAAGAGAAGGAAGGAAGGAAGGAAACAAGGACTCTATTAAGCACAATGTCAACACTGATTAGTTCTAGTTTGTGGTATTATCAGTAATTTTTAATTTTTATGATTACCATAATCAGATTTAAAAATCTATGCTTCACAAAAAAGAACAAGAAAATTAAACAAATTCAGATATAACAACCTCATTCTTTAGATGTATTGTAAAGGTAGAAAGTCCCCCCAAAATTAGATCAAACTTAAAATTTTTAGTGTAATCCTGCGAAAAGAGGTGTTTAGGGAAGTAGTACTTACCTATGCTTTATCTGCGATCTTGCCCCTTAATAAGACCTGTATATAGGTCTCAGGAATCCTTCCACTTAGACATAGCTAACTTACCACCTTTCAAGATGATTAACCAAGCTACTCACCAAAGCTCTAAGTGCAAAGAGCCTGCCCGTTCCCAGTAGGTGGTAATAAAGGTGTTGGGGAGCGGAGAGGAGAAGACAAGGTGGGATGGGGCCCAGAGCAGAGGCGGGAACGGTCAGGAACAGCGGCAGGTGACTTTGCGCGGTGTCAGCCTCCAGCAGATGTTCATTTGAGCTCAGCACCAGGTCTTCCTTCCTCGAACTCCTGCGACCATTCCATCCTGTTCCATCTAGTCAGCCCCAAAATAGCCACGGCATCTTGTCAGGTCATACCTTAGACCCCCACTGCCAAGTCCCCAGGAAAGTTTTTTTAGTTCCCTTTTGAAGTTTCATTGACAAAAAACCACATTGTAATTTGAAAATCCTACTGGATGAAAAACATCCTCCCGCATGCTAACTGCTTAGTTAGTTAACTTGAGTTAACTGTTAAGTTAGTGATTAAAAGCTTAAAATGTAAGTGTTTGGTGGGAAGGTGAAGTGGGAGAAAGCTTTAGAAAAGCAGTGCTGAGAATCCCAGAAGTAAATGTCTACCATCCCATTTTTGTCTGGGGTTGGAACCAACTTCCACTGTGTTCAGAGGTGTTTTGTCAAATGACTCATTTGCTTCTTAATGGGGACCCTGCAGAGTTGAAGTAAATGACACATTTTGAGAATGCATGATTTATGAAGCTGTGTGCTTATAATTTAGTGCAATCAACTTTGTTAAAAAGGAGGATTCAGGCAACTCCTTAATTAGTTATCATTAAGCTACTAAAAGGCCTAAAACTTAGGTTCACAGTGCAAGGAAAATGTTCAGTTTTATATCTTCAGAGCTTTTATGAAAATGATGCTTTCATTAAATTATTGTAATAAAAAAACAGTAATGATATTAAGGAATGTTTTTTAATATTATTTGTGCCCAGGCTAAAGTATTTAGGGTCTAGATTATATACTCTGATTTATGCAGCATCATGTAGAAACTTACAGATAATATCCGATGCATGGAGTTACATTCTTAGACTATAAACGGCATGTAAATGGTTAAAATACAAAAATCCTGCCTGTACACATATTACCAAGCACTTCCTGACACACAGTGCCACCTTCTCTAATTATACAGATATGTGCAATAATTAGCCAGGTTGAAAACAACTACAGAAATAGAGATGGTGACCACAACATTTAAAACCGACACTTAAGAGGTTCTGATTCAAGTCCTTAGAAAAGAAGAGATGGGAACACTTCCCAACACACTGTGTGAGGCCAGTATTAATCTGACACCAAAACAAATATATCATAAGAAAAGAAAGCTACAGACCAATATCCACTAAGAATATAGATATTAAAATTCTCAACAAAATACTAGCAAATCAAATCCAGTAACATATAAATGAGCAAATGGGGTTTGTCATAACACCAGTGCAAGTTTACTTTGGCATATGAATATCAGTATAATACATCTTATTAATAGAATGAAGGACAAAAACCACATGATCATCTCAAAAGATTTAGAATAAGCATTAGACAAAATATAACACCTTTAACAGATAAAAACACCAACCAACTACGAATAGAGGGAACTTCCTCTACCTGATAAATGCCATCTAAGAGAACCTCAGTTAATGTCATCATTAGTGGTGAAAGACTAAATGATTTCCCCCTAAAATTAGGAATAGGAAAAATATACCTGTTCTCACAACTCCCATTGAACCTTGTACCAGACGTTCTAGGCAGGACAACTAGACAAGAAAATGAAATAAAAGGCATCCAGATTAGAAAGGAGGAGTTGGAGGAAGTTGGTGGAATAGGAGGTCACTGTGATAACCGTCTCCCAGGGACACACCAAGAAGGCAATTACGTTGAATACAACGAACTCCGAGAACAACCTGAAGCCTGCAGAACACACCGTCTACACCTGGCAAAGAAGAGAAGACGGAATGGAGGAAAGTAAAGGGACAGATCCATGATCCATCTGGATCCAAGCCCTTCACCCATCCGAGCACACAGAGGGAGGGAGAGGAACAGAGCGGGGAGGCAATAAAGGCTCAGGAATGGGCACACCCGGCCCTGGAGACCTGCTCCAGGAAGACACGTCCCTACGCACTGGGCTTCGATGACCACCAGGGCTGGACACCAGGGAGAACTGGAGCACTGTGGGGAGCCGAGACCGGATGCTCGTGGAAGGCCAGCCTGCTTTGTCACTCCCTCTCCAAGCCAACACAGAGGCAGCGTTCAAAAGATTCTCTATCCTTGGGAAGTGTGCTGGAAGGGTGGGGGCTGAGGAGTTCCCTCTGGAGGAGAAAGAGCAGGAAGATGACACATTCCCAGTCTTCCCTCAGCCCAGCTGGCCAGCTGCTTGTGAGAGCCAGCTCTGAAGCTCTCCACCTGCCCCACTGGCTCAGCCCTACTCTCCCCTGCAGACCCGCCCCACCCAACATGCTCAGCTCAGTAGTAGTCAGCCATGGCTGGCAGATAGGCAGAGGGTGGCCCCACCCACTGTCTAGCCCAGTAGAAATGCCAAACGTCAAACAAATGCACGGCACAGAGGCTCCACCATTGCTGGCAAACAGGCACTCAGAGGCCAGCAGTGGGTGTCTGCCATGCCCGTCAGACAGGCAAAAGTGGGTCCCACCCACAGCCCACCAACAGCAGCTGTGCCTCAGCCACAGCAGAGAGCCAGGCACTGGTGAGCAGGGGCTGTGCACTGCTGAGCACCACAGGATGCACACTACATAAGCCACTACTTTCAAGACCAGGAGGCAAAGCGGACTGATCTAATACAAAGGAAGAAACACAGACCCGGACAAAATGAGGAGGCAGAGGAATGTCACAAACAAAAGAACAAAAAACACCAGGAAACGGACCAAATGAAACAGAGATGAGCAATCTTCCTGATAAGGAATTCCAAGTAATGGTCATAAATATGCTCACTGAAGTGAGAAAAAGAATCAAGGATCTCAGGGAGAATTTCAACAAAGAGATAAAGAACATAAAAAAGAGCCACTCAGAGCTGAAGAAGACATAACGGAAAAGAAAAATACAATAGAAGGGATGCATAGCAGGCTGGAGGAGGCAGAGGGAAGGATCCGCGAGCTGGAAGATAGGGTTGTGGAGGTGACCAAGCTGAGGGACAGAGGACACAGAATTCCTACGACTGAGGAGATGCTCAGAGAGCTGTGTAACAGCTCCAAGTGTGACACTATTCGCATATTCTGGTTCCCAGAAGGAGAAGAGAGAGACAAAGGGGGTAGGAACATTGTGAAGAAATAATAGCGGAACCTTCCCCAGTCTGGGGAAGTAAATAGATATCAGGGTCCCAGAAGCATAGAGAGACGCTAAGAAGATGAATCTAAGAAGGACAACACCAAGACACATAGTAATTAAAAGGGCAAAGATTGAAGATAAAGAGAGAACCTTAACAGCAGCAGAAGAGAGGCAGATGGTTACCCACAAGGGAAACCCCATCAGGCTTTCAGCAGATTTCTCAGCAGAAACTTTGTAGAGCAGAAGGGAGTGGCATGGAATATTCACAGTGCTAGAGGGAAAAATCTACCAGGACGGCTGACTGTAGCTGGGGATTTACTTCCAAAATGGTGCAGTCGTGCCGCGGGCTGATCATGGTAGCTGTTAGCAGGAGACCTGGGCTCCTCTGCATGTGGACTTCTCCACAGGGTTGCTTGAGTATCCCTATGAAATTCTGTGTCAGAGTAGCAATCCAGAGAGCATGAGGAGCAAAGCTGTGATGTCTTTTATGACCTGGCCCCAAACCAGACATCATCGTTTGTGCAATCTAGAGTGGGCACACAGGTCCGGCGTCTTTGCTGTGGAAGGAGACTCCCTAGGGCATGCACACCAAGTGGGCGCATGGGGGTCAGCCTGGAGGCCTGCCGCTGCAACAGTGTCTCCATCACTTCCTTCTCCCACCTCACACCAGTAGCTGTCAAACCTGGATGACTTACACTAAATGTAAAGACTCCCAGATGGCACCTGAGATGCTTGATTCAGTCAGAATACAGCCTAGAAATCTGTATTTTCAGTCTTCCAAAACAATTCTGTTGATCACAATAGGAATTACGGTCTCTTCGATTTGGACACTTGTTTCTGGCCCAGGTGGGTTTAGATTTGTTCCCAATGGCCAGCCACGTAAGCAGGGCCCTGCAATCCAGGACAAACGGCCCATGTCAGTTCAGGAACAGCCTTTTTTTACCTTGCTCTTGCTCTGGCCACTGCTTTATGCCCTTGGCTCTTCTTGTCCCTAGCCCCATGGCTGTCCAACTGGCCATGCTCAGTGCTCAATGCTCAGTGGCCCAGACCTGTGACTTAGACTCCCATCCCTGGGGGAGGGTGGTTTTGGAGACTGGTAAATGGCCTCATAATCTGAAACCTTCCCCAGTTTGGGGAAGTAAATAGATATCTGGGAAGTAAATAGATATCTTGGCCACAACTATGGGGATGTGTGGGTGAGGAGGGTGGAGGGGACTTTGAGTACGCCTACGTCTGTCCATCTGAGGAATGAAAGTTTTACAGGTCTGCTGGTCAATTCCTGAGGCGGGCTGGACACGCTCCATATCTGGCCTTGTCTGTATGTTAACACAGTGGCTGAGAGCAAAGACTCAAGCCAGACCTCTGAGGGTCACATCCTGTCTCTTCACTTCCTGCCTTGTGACTTAGGGTAAGTTTTCAAGTGTCTGTGGTCCTGGCCCTGTGTACAGCAGCTGGCGGTGGGGGTGGGCGGGTGACTCCTGTCCCTGTTGTCCATCGTCACCTGCCCTGGCCCAGGGGCCGTGGTGCTCCTGGGGAGATGCCCTGAGCCCAGACTGTTGGGCTGCCAGGCTTCGGTGAGGGTTGGGTCTGGGATCCATGAAGGGGAAGTGATCTTGACCTGCTGACCAATTCCAGCAGGAATTCCAGGGTGTATGGGAAAGAGGAGTTTGTGAGCATTCCTAGGGTTTGACTTGAGAATGGGGGAAATATTGGTGCCGTTTACTGAAATGAGGATGACTGAGGGATCCACAAGGTTGGGCAGATTTGGTAAGTGTTCTGATTTTATTAAACTTGAGACACCACCTAGAGAGCTAAGGAAGCACTGGCATATCAGAGTTTGAAACTCATCAAAGATGTTGGGGCTGGAAATATAAATTTAATACTTGTGAGCATTTTGATGTCCTTAAGGCCAGTGATTGATGAGATGCCCAAGGTCACAAGGCCAGCTAGAAGAGGGCCAAGCACTGCCCTCTGTGCAGGAGCCAAAGAGCCAGCAAAGGGCCTGTGGAGTCGGCCCCAAGGGTGGAAGCAGCTCAGGGGGAAGGTGGGCTCCCAATAGGTCATTTTCTAAAAGGTGGGAGATACTTGATCATGTTGTATGTTTATGGTGATGATCCTGGAGCAAGGGCGAATTGATGATGCCAGAGGATAGGAGCAAATCATAGGAGTCAAGTCCTTGTGTTGACAGCGTATGGGGTCTAGAGTGCAAACCGAAGGGCTGCTTAAGGAAGGAGCAAGGACAGATTGCCAGCTGCCACAGGGAAGAGAGCAGAGTGACAATTCTAGGTGTGGGGAGTTTGTGGACGCGGTGGGGGGATGTTATTGCCTCTGTGTACTCAGTGAAGTGAGGGCGGGTGAGAACGGGCAGGTGCCTGGGAAGTTTGATCAGTGAGAAGCTGTGAAATAACCTTCAGGGGAGGTGAGAAAGCAGAGGGATTCTAGAAGTGTGGGAGGATGACAGGCAGGGTAGGCCAGTTGGGATTTGAGGTCATAAAGGGGAAGAGGCCAGCACAGGCACCTGCTGACGTAGCCTGCAAAATGTGGGTGACATGTGCTGCCAGCCCCTCTCCCTGGCCAGGTGTCTGTACTGCGAGGCTGCAGTGAGCGCAGGCAGAGAACTTCTCTCTACTCTAAGTGTCTAGGAAGAGAGCCCAGGATGGGAAGGGCATGCTGAGTATCCAGGACAGATGCCCCCGCGGTGCAGGAGCAGCGCAGCTTTTCTGCCACTGTGGCTCTGACCAGCCGCAGGGGTGGCAATGCAGCAAGGGAGCGGGAACCGAGAGGAGCGCAGCTGGGAAGGGCCCGGAGGGGGAAACAGGTCCTCAGCTGGGGCTCCGCCTTCCATGCTCTGCGCTGGGAAGGCAACAGCGAGCACAGCCCGCTGGGCCCTGCCTTCCTGGGCCTCAGTGCCCACTGAGGCCATCTCCATGCCTGTGTGCAGGTGGCTGCTCTGCTGGATGGTTGCCTGCAGGTGGGTGTTGACGGCAGCCTAGCCTCTGGGGCAACGGGAGCATTTGGAATCGGGAGGCCTGCTTCGTCCATGCCCACTCAACATTCCTGACCCTGAGGTCACTTGACTAGGTGGTCCCTGAACCAGGACTTTGCCTGACACTTAATTTTCTTCAAGGTTATGGCAGAAGCCCCATCTTCCTCGGTGAGGCATTGGGGCACCTGGCCATAAAGTCCACACTTCAGGTCTGCCGGCACCGTGCAGCAGGGCCCTGCAGCTACCAGCAGCCACGGCCTCCGGCACCAGCCGGGGCAGAGGCCCTGCCTTTAAGCTCATGGAGTTCCAGGTTAACTAAGGGGTTATCTTGAATTTTGTCCAGAAAACCACAGTAACAGGAAGGCATCAGATCTCCCAGAGATCTGAGGACATAGCTATCCAGAGGTCTTCACAGTCCACAGCTCAGTGGGATCAGGACACCGTAGCAAGGTGCCACAGACTAGGTGGCTTAAACAATGGAAATTTGTTTCCACAGCTCTGGAGGCAGCAAGACTTGGCTTCTGATGCCCTCCTTTCCTGGCTTGTAAACAGTGCCTCTCACTGTGTCATCACATGGCAGGGAGAGATCCCTTGTGTCTCTTCCTCTTTTATAAGGACACCAATTCTATCAGATCAGGGATCTACTCTTATGACCTCAGTTAGCCAACTCCTTAAAGTCTCCCTTTCCAATAGAGTCATGTGAAGGATTTGGGCTTCCATGCAGTTCAGCCTGTAGCCCCACCAGGACCTGATGAGTCCGCTGCTGAGTCCCAGACAGGCCGTGTCCAGGAAGGTTTTGTTCCTTTCCCAGATTACCTGCTCATGACTCTGGAAAGAAAACAGGGCAGTGCAGGTTGTTCCCGGATGTTGTACCGCTGGAGGATGGGTTCTGACTCAGCGCTCCAGTGGGCCCACCTTGCTGTGGGATCAGGGGGCTCTCCATGGTTCCCTGAACTTTGGAGCACCATGGCAGAGTGGGCACGTTCTGCTATTCAGAGCATGTGCCCTGGGACAAAGGGCCATGCTCCTGGCCCTAAGGCAACAGTACCTTGGGAGGAGAGCAGCCACCTGCCAGACTGTTTCTGCCCCATGAGGCTGTTTCAGGCATCTGGTGTGGTCCATGCAATGTGACGGCCTCCTCTCATTGGCTCAGTTCTGGCAGCCCTGTTTCTTGAAGGCATTCTCTCCCACTGCCTCCCTGGAGTCATTGTAGGACACGAGCCCTGGGGAAGGGGGGAAGTCTATTGCCCGGTGTCTGTCCTAATTTTAGGTGGAGGCTCAGACAATTTGCCTCTATTCTAACTGCAGTAGTGATAGAGCCTAAGTTGAATCTGCTTCAGATAACAAGGGACTTTGCTGACTCTCAGAACCAGTCATTCAGCTATTTCTTCAGCAATAGCAAGATTCTGCTTCTGAACCCTAATTGTCAGGAATCAGCTTTTCCACCCTGCAGCTCTGCTTTGCTCTGCAAGGCTCTTACCTGGTTGTGGGAAAGATACCTTCCCAAAGCTCCGGGATCACAAAAATTCCAACCCTCTCCTTGAATTCCCTCTACGTTTTGCTTGGATCATATCTCACTGCTTAGCCAGTCACAGGGCCTGGAGGGCTTCCTCCCATAGGCCAGCCTGTAATGGAGGGCTTACAGCCCTTAATTTTGGCCCTGACAGCACTATAATGAGTGTAGAAGCTTCTATAAGGAAGGCATGTGTGGCAGACAGAAGGGTAAATACATCCACTATTCTTGGAGCTTGAAGAGAGTGTTCAGCATTTAAGTATGTTTTGCTCTTTGGATGAAAATCCAGGTGTTCATCACCCTTCAAAAGAAGGATAAGGTAACGCATGAATACTATTTGTGGGATTAATTTGAAGATTATTTGCTCCAAGATCAATTAGGCAATCATGAGCATGTCATACGGCATTTATTTTAATTTTAAAAATTATTTAGCATTTTAAAAAATTTTTATTGAGGAATTATTGATATATACTCCTTTGAAGGTTTTATGTGAAAAACAATATGCTTACTACATTCACCCATATAACGTAGTTCCCCCCCCATTACCCCATTGCAGTCACTGTCCATCACTGCAGTAAGATGTCACAGAGTCACTATTTGTCTGTCTTTCCCATGACCCCCCACACCATGTGTGCCAATCATGATACCCCACAATCCCTTCCTCCCTTCCTCCCCAACCACCTTCCCCCACCCCTCCCTTTTAGTAACTGCTAGTCCCTTCTTGGAGTCTGTGAGTCTGCTGCTATTTTTTTTTTCCAGTATTGGTTCCCAGTTGTAACAAATCTACCACACTAACACAAGATGTTTATTAAGTAGTAGAGAAAATTGTGTGGTGTGTGGAGGGGGTGGGGATGGAGGATGAGGGTATAGAAACTTTATTTTCTGCCCAATTTTTCCATAAACCTAAAACTACTCTTTTTAAATTTTATTTTGGTATCATTAATATGCAATTACATGAACAACATTGTGATTACTAGATTCCCCCCATTATCAAGTCCCCACCACATACCCCATTACAGTCACTGTCCATCAGTGTAGTAAGATGCTATAGAGTCACTACTTGTCTTCTCTGTGCTATACTGCCTTTCCCGTGGCCCCATGCTTCATTATGTGTGCTAATCGTAATGACCGTTATTCCCCTTCCCTCTCCCTTCCCACCTAACCCCACCCCCAAGCCCCCAGTCCCTTTCCCTTTGGCAAGTGTTACTCAATTCTTGGGTTCTGTGAGTCTGCTGCTGTTTTCTTCCTTCAGTTTTTGCTTTCTTCTTATGCTCCACAAATGAGTGAAATCATTTCATACTTGTCTTTCTCTGCCTGGCTTATTCCACTGAGCATAATATCCTCTAACTCCATCCATGTTGTTGCGAATGGTAGGATTTGTTTTCTTCTTATGGCTGAATAATATTCCATTGTGTATATGTACCACCTCTTCTTTATCCATTCATCTACTGATGGATACTTAGGTTGCTTCCATATCTTGGCTGTTGTAAATAGTGCTGCGATAAACATAGGGGTGCATATGTCTTTTTGAATCTGAGAAGTTGTTTTCTTTGGCTAAATTCCTAGGAGTGGAATTCCTGGGTCAAATGGTATTTCTATTTTGAGTTTTTTGAGGAACCTCCATACTGCTTTCCACAATGGTTGAACTATTTTACATTCCCACCAGCAGTGTAGGAGGGTTCCCCTTTCTCTGCATCCTTGCAAGCATTTGTTGTTCCTAGTCTTTTCTCTTTTGGCCATCCTAACTGGTGTTATCCCATTGTGGTTTTAATTTGCATTTCCCTGATAATTAGTGATGTGGAGCATCTTTTCATGTGCCTGTTGGCCATCTGAATTTCTTCTTTGGAGAAGTGTCTGTTCATATCCTCTGCCCACTTTTTAATTGGGTTATTTGCTTTTTGGGTGTTGAGGTGTGTGAGTTCTTTATATATTTTGGATGTTAACCCTTTGTCAGATATGTCATTTACAAATATATTCTCCCATACTGTAGGATGATTTTTTTGTTCTATTGATGGTGTCTTTTGCTGCACAGAAGCTTTTTAGGTTGATGTAGTCCCATTTGTTCATTTTTTATTTTGTTTCCCTTGACTGAGGAGATGTGTTCAGGAAAAAGTTGCTCATGTTTATATTCAAGAGATTTTTGCCTATGTTCTCTTCTAAGAGTTTTATGGTTTCAAGATATACATTCAGATTCTTGATCCATTTTGAGTTAACTTTTGTGTATGGGGTTAGACAGTAATCCAGTTTCATTCTCTTGCATGTAGCTGTCCAGTTTTGCCAACACCAGCTGTTGAAGAGGCTGTCATTTTCCCATTGCATATCCATGGCTCCTTTATTGTATATTAATTGACCATATATGCTTGGGTTTATATCTGGACTCCTTAGTCTGTTCCATTGGTCTATGGGTCTGTTCTTGTGCCAGTACCAAATTGTCTTGATTACTGTGGCTTTGTAGTAGGGCTTGCAGTCAGGGAGTGCAATCCCCCCAGTTTTATTCTTCCTTCTCAGGATTGCTTTGGCTATTCAGGGTCTTTTGTGCTTCCATATGAATTTTAGAAGTATTTTCTCTAGTTCGTTGAAGAATGCCGTTGGTATTTTCAAAGGGATTTCATTGAATCTGTAGATTGCTTTAGGCAGGATGGCCATTTTGACAATATTAATTCTTCCCATCAATGAGTATGGGATGTGTTTCCGTTTATTGATATCTTCTTTAATTTCTCTCATGAGTGTCTTGTAGTTTTCGAAGTATAGGTCTTTCACTTCCTTAGTTAGGTTATTCCTAGGTATTTTATTCTTTTTGATGCAATTGTGAATGGAATTGTTTTCCTGATTTTTCTTTCTGCTAGTTTATTGTTAGTGTATAGGAATGCAACAGATTTCTGTGTATTAATTTTATATCCTGCAACTTTGCCTAATTCAGATATTAGATCTAGTAGCTTTGGAGTGGATTCTTTAGGGTTTTTTATGTACAATATAATGTCACCTGCAAACAGTGACAGTTTAATTCTTTACCACTCTGGATGCATTTTATTTCTTTGTGTTGGCTGATTGCCGTGGCTAGGACCTCCAGAACTATGTTGAATTGAAGTGGAGAGAGTGGGCAACCTTGTCTTGTTCCCGATCTTAAAGGCTTTTAGTTTTTCACTGTTAAATATCATGTTGGCTGTGAGTTTGTCATATATGGCCTTTATAATGTTGAGGTACTTGCCCTCTATACCCATTTTGTTGAGAATTTTTATCATGAATGGATGTTGAATTTTGTTGAATGCTTTTTCAGCATCTATGGAGATGATCATGTGGTTTTTGTCCTTCTTTTTGTTGATGTGGTGGATGATGTTGATGGATTTTTGAATATTGTACCATCCTTGCATCCCTGGATTAAATCATACATGATCATGATGGATGATCTTTTTTCATGTATTTTTGAAATTGGTTTGCTAATATTTTGTTGAGTGTTTTTGCATCTATGTTCATAAGGGATGTTGGTCTGTAATTTTCTTTTTTTGTGGTGTCTTTGCCTGGTTTTGGTATTAGAGTGATGCTGGCCTCATAGAATGAATTTAGAAGTATTCCCTTCTCTTCTACTTTTTGGAAAAATTTAAGGAGGAGGGGGATTATGTCTTCTCTAAGTGTTTGATAAAATTCAGCAGTGAAGCCTTCTGGTCCAGGGGTTTTGTTCTTAGGGAGTTTTTTGATTACCAATTCAATTTTGTTGCTGGTAATTGGTCTGTTCAGATTTATGTTTCTTTCTGGATCAGCCTTGGAAGGTTTTTTTTCTAAAAAGTTGTCCATTTCTTCTAGGTTATCCAGTTTGTTAACATATAAGTTTTCATAGTATTCTCTAATAATTCTTTGTATTTCTATGGTGTCTACTGATTTTTTCTTTCTCATTTCTGATTCTGTTTATGTGTGTAAACTCTCTTTTTTTATTGATAAGTTTGCTTAGGGGTTCATCTATTTTGTTTATTTTCTTGAAGAACTAGGTCCTGCTTTCATTAATTCTTTTTATTGTTTTATTATTCTAGATTTTATTTATTTCCCCTCTAATGTATATTATTTCCATCCTTCTAACTTTTGGCCTCATTTGTTCTTCTTTTTCTAGCTTCAGTAATTTGAGTTTAGACTGTTCATATAGCATTGTTCTTCTCTCCTGAGGTAGGCATGTATTGCAATACACTTTCCTCTTAGCACAGCCTTTGCTGCATCCTGCAGATTGTGCAGTGTTGAATTATTGTTCTCATTTGTCTCCATATATTGCTTGATCTCTGTTTTTATTTGGTCATTGATCCACTGAATGTTTAGGACCATGTTATTAAGCCTACATGTGTTTGCAGGCTTTTTTGTTTCCTTTGTGTAATTTATTTCTAGTTTCATACCTTTGTGATCTGAGAAGCTGGTTGGTACAATTTCAATCTTTTTGAATTTACTGAGGCTCTTTTTTGTGGCCTAGTATGTGGTCTATTCTGGAGAATGTTCCATGTGCACTTGAGAAGAATGTGTATAATGTTACTTTTTGGTGTAGAGTTCTGAGATGTCTGTTAGGCCCATCTGTTCTAATGTGTTGTTCAGTGCCTCTGTCTCCTTACTTATTTTCTGTGTGGTTGATCTGTCCTTTGGAGTGAGTGGAGTGTTGAAGTCTCCTAGAATGAATGCATTGCATTCTATTTCCCCTTTTAATTCTGTTAGTATTTTTTTTCACATATGTAGGTGCCCCTGTGTTGGGTGCATAAACATTTATAATGGTTATATTCTCTTGTTGGACTGACCCCTTTATCATTACATAATGTCATTCTTTGTGTCTTGTTACTTTCTTTGTTTTGAAGTCTATTTTGTCTGATACAACTACTGCAACTCCTGCTTTTTTCTCCCTATTAGTTGCATGAAATATCTTTTTCCATCCCTTCACTTTTAGTCTGTGTATGTCCTTGGGTGAGTCTCTTATAGGCAGCATATAGACGGGTCTTGTTTTTTTATCCATTCAGTGACTCTATGTCTTTTGAATGGTGCTTTCAGTCCATTTACATTTAGGGTGATTATCGATAGGTATGTACTTATTGCCATTGCAGGATTTAGATTAGTGGTTATCAAAGGTTCAAGGGTCACTTTCTCACTATCTAAGAGTCTTAACTTAACTCACTTCATATATTATTACAAACATAACTTAAGGTTCTTTTTTTTCTCCTCCTTTTTCTTCCTCCTCCATTCTTTATATATTAGGTATCATATTCTGTACTCTTTGTCTATCCCTTGACAGTCTTTGGGGGTAGTCGATTTAATTTTGCATTTGCTTAGTAATTAATTTTTCTACTTTCCTTACTGTGGTTATTTTTATTACCTCTAGTGACAGCTATTTATCCTTAGGAACACTTCCATCTATAGCAGTCCCTCCAAAATACACCATAGAGATGGTTTGTGGGAGGTAAATTCTCTCAGCTTCTGCTTATCTGGAAATTGTTTGATCCCTGCTTCATATTTAAATGGCAACCTTGCCGGGTATTCTTGGTTTGAGGCCCTTCTGCTGCATTGCCTTAAATATGTCATGCCACTCCCTTCTGGCCTGTAAGGTTTCTGTTGAGAAATTTGATGATAGCCAGGTGTGTTTTCCTTTGTATGTGATCTTTTTTCTCTGTCTGCTTTTAATAGTCTGTCCTTATCCTTGATATTTACCATTTTAATTATTATATGTCCTGGTGTTGTCTTCCTTGGGTCCCTTGTGTTGGGAGATCTGTGCACCTGTATGGCCTGAGAGACTATCTCCTTCCCCAGATTGGGGAAGTTTTCAGCAATTACTTCCTCAATGACACTTTCTATCCCTTTTTCTCTCTCTTCTTCTTCTGGTACCCCAATAATATGAATATTGTTTGCATTGGTCACACAGTTCTGTCAATGTTCTTTTATTTCTAGAGATCCTTTTTTCTCTCTGTGCCTCAGCTTTTTATTCTTCTTCTCTAATTTCTATTTCATTTATCGTCTCCTCTACCATATCTAATCTAATTAAAACCCTTCATTGTATTCTGTAATGAATGGATCTCCATCCTGAATTTGTTCCTGAGTTCTTGAATATTTTTCTGTGCATCCATGAGCATGTTTATGATTTTTAATTTGAAATTTCTTTCAGGAAGATTGATGAGTTCAGTTTCACTTGACCCTTTTCCTGGTGTTTATGGGATTTTGGTTTGAACCAGTTTCCTTTGATGTTTCATATTTGTATGTGGCACTCTCTAGTGCCCAGAAGCTCTACTTTCTGGAACTGCTCAGACCCTGGAGTGATGTTGGGTGTTTCAGGGGTGTGGTGCTGGTGCCTGTGGGGAGGAAAGAGCTGTTTCCTGCTTCCCAGCTTCTATTTCTGTCTCCACTCCCAGAACCAGTGACCCAAACACACAGGTGTAAGTCTCTATGCTTTGTGTTTCTAGCTGTCATAGGCGGAGCTTCTCTTTGGCCAGCCTGACACCAGAACAGAAGCTGCCGGTTTGTGAGCCAGATGCGGGCTGGCCAGGAAGAAGGTGCAGTAGGCTGCGTATCATGGTGGGGGGCCTTGGATCTGTGCAGCCAGCCAGTGGGATGGAGCACTTAAAGCTCCTGAAGTATTCCAACCTGCTGGGCAGAGTGTGCCCAGACAATTTTGTCTACTTGTCCTTTCTCCTGAGCATTAAGGTCCATGCAGTCCTTGTCCTTTTAGCGGCCCACTCGCTCTTGGGAAGTTCCTCAGACTGCCCACCTATCTTTTGTACCAGAGCAGCCGGATATGGATCCCTGTCCTCCAGAAACAGCTTGAATCTCAGTCTCTCAAGTATTCCACCTGTCTTAGCTTTCCAACACCACTAATGTAGGTTCGTGCTCCCACAGCAGATCTCCAGGGCTGGGTGTTCAGCAGTCCCAAGCCTCCACTCCTTCCCCACTCTGTTTCTCTTCCTCCCACCAATCAGTTGGGGTGGGGGATGGGCTTTGGTCCCACTGGATCACAGCTTTGGTACTTTACCCTTTTCCGTGAGGTCTGCTCTTTTCTCCAGGTGTATGCAATCTGGCACAGCCTTCTTTCCTGTTGCTCTTTCAGGATTAGTTGTATTAATGATATTTTCATATTATATGTGGTTTTAGGAGGACACCTCTGTCTCAGCTCTCATGCTACCATCTTTAATACAATCTCACATATCAAGTTATTGAGTGGTTGTCTTTCAAGTTCATGGGAGGGGAGCAGATATTCTGCTGTCAGTCATCCAAAATTACCAGGATGCTGGGATGAAGCACAGTGCCTCAGTCCATGGACGGGATACAAGAGGGAGTGGAAAGGCCTGGTCCCCCAGGGATGGGGGTCCAATCTAGGCTCTGACATGCGGAGGCCTAGCTCACTCTGAATGTGAGGGATAAGGTGCCTTGAGAAGGCAGGTGGGGCCAAAGGGAGGAAAGCGGTCCCACCCCAACTCTTGGGGTTCTGAAAGTAGGCCCCTGGGGTTAGTGCTCAGGTTCCAGAGTCAGCGAGGCCCAGGACAGGATGGTGGTGACCACTAGGGCCAGATGCACTGCAGTCTGAGGAGGGCCAGGGCCGGATGGCGGTGGCACTGAGGCTTGGATACTGCATGGCAATGTGCAACGAGACCCTGGAGGAATCCTCAGGGACACTGGGCATATTTTGAAGCTTGTTCACTTCTAAAAAGAAATACTCCTGCGATTGCATCACATCATGCTGATTGCTGTCTGGTTTAGTCCTGCTCTGGCCTCCAACTATTTATTTTTCTGGTTCCCAGAGATGGCTTTGCTTCATAGACACTAACTTGGGCTTTCCCAAATGTGGTTAGTGGTAGGCCTTGTGGAAGGTGTTGAGCCAGACTTCTCTGGGTGTTCAAGTGTTGGCTGATGAACAAGGGCCTCGGCTACCAATCAGAGGTGATCCTCTGGCTTCTTCCATCTTGCTGTTTTGTAAGTCACCACCTCACAGGGTGGCTGTGAGCAAGTGGTTCCTAAGAGCTTAGGTGAAGCCCACCCAAATGAGAACAGCCAAAGGCTATTTATTGAGAGCTCGCTAGTGCAAGGGGTCAGCTACCATCTCCTGCTATGGGCAGAGACTCACAGGGAGGCAGAAGGATGGGAAAGCTTTACAGTGGGAAAAGGGAAGGCTGTTTGTGTGGGGAGGCTGGAGGCAGGGACTAGAAGTGGGACATCCTGTGTGACTGGGTAGGGGTGCACTGCTGGATTTCTCTGGGTGGTCCTAAGCTGGATGTATGGACAAAAGTTAAGGAAGGTAGCAATTATTAATTAAGTCCTGGCCATTTGGGGCCGATTGTTACAGAAGTCATTGTTAGGCTTCCTGGATTGTTACTGGGGATAGTGCTCTGACTTCCTAAAAGTCTGGCTGACCGCTGGCTAGTTTCTTGGGCAAGCTGCTGGAGGTTGAATGTCAGAACTCTATTTTTGTATATAGTCTGGGCATCGTCTGTTTGTATTTTCAGTCTCTCAAGTGCCTGGACATGGTAACACATTTCTGAAAAGTGGCTTTTATTATTGCCACCCCCATGGAGGATACCTAGATGGTCTTGGAACTAGGTCCTGTTTATGTCAGTGGCTTCTCTGAGGCATGCAGACCTGACCATTTTCAGATCTGGCTGACTGCTTGTGTGGCCGGGCCCTCCCAAGGCCTCTCTGCCCAGCCTTTGGCAAACCAGTGTGGTCACAGCCATGGGGCACCCAGTTGCTGTGTGGACTGGCCTCCTTTCCCGGAGGCTCAGGGTTCCATAGCTGATTTAGCATCCCTGTATTTGTGATTTAAATTCCCTATTGTAATACTGTTCTCCAGGCCAGTGTGTGTCCTTGGTAGGCCTGACACTCTGAATTGCAATCTGTTTTATTGCATCCCTCAAATTCTCTTTCTCTCTTTCTCTCACTTCATTGACTGTGGTATTTTCCCTTTATCTCCAATTCTCATGATTTTCTGATTATCCTCTGTTTCCTCATTTTCCAGTTTCCAAACTGTTTCCAGACTGGAAGTTACCTTAGTTTCCTATTGCTGCTATAACAAATTACTATAAACATAGTGGCTTAGAACAACACAAATTTATTATCTCACAGTTCTGGAGGTCAGAAGCGTCGCTGAGCTGAAATCAAGGTGTCAGCAGGGTTGTGCTCCTTCTGAAGGTTCTGGGGAAAAATCCATTTCCTTGCTTTTCTGGTTTCTAGAGGCCACTTGTATTCCTTGACTCATGGCCTCTTTCTCCATCTTGAAAGCCAGCAGAATCTACCCCTCCAAGTCTGTCTCTGTCTCTGTCTCTGACTTCTGCCTCTCTTGCCACACATCTTTTTACCAACTTTGACCCTTTACCTTCCCCCTAAGGGGAAGACATGATTAGTAAGAACCTTTGGCTAACTGCTGATGTGCTGGGACAGAAGGTATGATGGAGACCATGGAGACATGAATAAAGGAATTACTGGTTGAACAGGCCCTTCCAGATCTAGTAGAAAAACTAGAGCTAAGATTTTTAACCACTGGTAGTTTATCTATAACTAAGAGACATTTTTCTAGTAGAGAGGAGAAGCTGTGGACCAAAATGAAGGTGGTAGTAGAGAAGTAATGTCTGGGCCTCCCGGCCATAGGGACAGATGCACCCTGTGTGAAGACTATAGGGGTGCACTATCTCAGGAGGATGTACACACAGTAACAGCGTTGACTGAAGTCCATATGCTTTTTGTAATCACTGTTCGTTAGCAAGTCTATACAATGTCAGTGAGAAGACTCCAGCTCTCCTGCTGGGTGGTGGGAGTGCAGTGAGTGGGGGTGGAGGGAGAACTCCTCCCCTTTCCCCCTTCCCCCCCTCCAGTCTTCCCCTCCTCTCCCCTCCCCCTCCCCTCCTCCCTCCTTTCCCCTCCCTCCCCCAGCACTCACCACTGTGGAGATGGTGTTAGAGTTGATTGGAAAGGAAGAGCGTGGAAAAAAAGAAGTGTTACAGGGTCACAAAAATATTTGTGTACTCATTGTGTTTCTGCTCCACAAGCCACAGCCCCACAAGGCCGGGCTGTGTTTGCGTCACCACGTGGCACTTAGTAGGCACTGCAAGTATTTCATGAATGCGTGAATTCCATTGGAAGGGCGTTTGGAAAATGAGATGGTTATCATTTGTACATCACTTCTCAATTTTCAAGGGACTTTCACGTTCACTTTCTCATTTGATCCAACACTGATGAGGGTCCCGACCAGGGAGACACAGGAACAAGCCCACGAGCACTCACGTGGTCAGTGGCAGACCTGGGATGGGAAAACAGCCTCCTGACTTACTCACCTTGCTTGTCTTCCTACCTTCCCAGAAAAAGAAACTAAGCACCCCTGGCTTGAGAAACAAAACCTATGGCTAAAAATAAGGAGTATTTCCCTGAATCATTTTCCTCCTGTTCTTTTATGTTCTTTTATTCTAGCCCAAGGCAGAGTCCTTGGCCGTTGTGTAAACACAATTTCCCCACCAAGACATTCCTTTATAATCAGTGGAAATGAATTTGACTGTGGGGTCCTCATTTATGTGACTATTAAGAGGCCATCAATATTATTTGCAATTCACATCCTCTTAGGAAAATTCTGCTTCTTCCTCATAAAGTCAGCTTAGCATGCTCCTTCAGGTGCTTTCCAGCACATTCAAAATGAGAAGAAATGACTCCTCTGAAATGGCTTGTATTTAACTATGTAGGTTTTGGAATAAAAGCCCAGGGCCAGGAGCACTAGTGTGACCTGTCCCTGACCTATGCTCCCCAGGGCTGGGAAGCAAGAGAGGGAGAGAGGGAGAAGCTGCCTGGTCCTCCTCATATGTGAGGAGGCCACGGGCGCTAGAGATCCAGTCATTCCCTGGGTCCTCACAGCTTCCGCCATGTCTTAACCTCACTGCACTGAAAAAAAAAAATTAGTTATCTGCATACTTCCCCTTGCGGATTAGTACCGAGCATACACAGAACCTCAGTGATGGAGCAGGACAGAGCATTCAATTGTCATTAAAAGGCAGTCTAGTCATTTGCAGTTGGGATATGAAAACAAAAAGGAAACATAATTAACTTGTTTAGGAGCACCTTCCCTCTTACCCCATCAATCACCTCATTAAAAGGGATTCTCATCTTCACAGACTGCTGGTATTGCTGCTCTGAAAGAACAAAACCCCTGGGAAATTGCTGTGTGAAGTAGAACTCTGATTCTTCAGTGGCAAATAAAAAATAATTGCAGGCTTAAAAAAATAATAATTTGCTACTCATTCTGGATGAGTTTGCTTGATCTTTAAGATTGGAAATGTCTCTACCCTCTCCTGTTTGCAGCATTTTCAAATAGTATACATTCTAAGGGAGCAGAGTTTATTTCAAGCAATAAGCCAGCCTCACCCTGTGTTTCTGTGGAAAACTGTTTCAAGTTCCTCAAAATATTTGCTGCTGCTCCCACTGAAGGATTATGGAATGCCCACCACACAGACATAGGCGTTTGCCTGGGGCTTGAAGGACCCCCTCCACCACAGGCAGTAATTGCAGCCACACTTGTTGCCTAGGTCCATTATAAGTATTTGTAACTCTGAGGGGAAAATATTTTCCCAGCCCAGGGCGAAATACCTGTGAACCAAAATCAGTCAAAGGGAAAAATAAACTGGGAGAAACCTGTTTATTACTTACAAGTAAGGAAGTGACAGGTGTCATTCCCGGAGAAGGTTTGTGAGCCAGCATTGTCTCCTATCCCAGATGGAGCATCTCCCTGGGGTCTGGAAGAAAGACAGTGCGGAGCAGGTGGTCCATGATGGACATCAAAGATTTGTCAAAAGCCTAAGACTCGGGGTTGTTGTCATTCAAGCAGACTTCGCCCCTCCTGGCTAAAGCAGTGCCAGGACTTCTAACAATACTCTTTCATTTGAATATTCCCTTTGTTACCTGGGTATCTATTTATGGCTTTGCGGAGGACAGGGGTTATGCTTTCTTTGTTTTTATGCAGCCCCTCAAATCTCCATTCTGGTCCTACTGTCCTTGGAAATTCTTACCAGGTAACTCTTGCCTTTGGTGATGTTTTCCCCCTCTTTATCCTACTACATTAAGTTTTTTTAAAACTTAATACAAGAAATATACTGCTTTAATTCCTTTCCAGGGTATCAGCTTCTGTTTGGAAGTATATCAATCAAGACTGTTTCTCTGCCTCCAAGGTGGGCTGAGTCACAGTCTGTTTGATTAAAATGCAATCTTAGCTTTAAGATAGAATTCTTCCTGAATAAGCTGGGCCTTTTAGCAGATGCTAAAGTAGATCTTACAATGGTATGTTCTAACTGACACAGTGAAAACATAGGCTATGCTGAGATAACTTTTCTTCATCTGGGGGGTATTCAAACTTCTAGGCCAAGTTGCTCCTGGCCTTCTGAGCTTTCTATTTTTAACTGGTTAACTCCGAGTCCCTTCTAGTGGGCTTTATAGGCCTTATTCTCTTTCCACCCTGCTCATATCTATTTTCCTGCCTAACACTTAACCTGTCAGATCACCAGTCCTAATTTGGGGCTCAGCATATTGGTGTGAGTTGCCAGCATGGGTCATCTTTCCTAGGCATTTCTGGTGTGGTACCCCTCCTGCACGACCTGGGGCTTGAAGGACCCCCTCCACCACAGGCTGTAATTGCAGCCACACTTGTTGCCTAGGTCCATTATAAGTATTTGTAACTCTGAGGGGAAAATATTTTCCCAGCCCAGGGCGAAATACCTGTGAACCAAAATCAGTCAAAGGGAAAAATAAAGTGGGAGAAACCTGTTTATTACTTACAAGCAGTTGTCCACTTCTGCTCACCCATGTCTCTGGCGAACCTACTGCAAAGAGGGACCCCACCCTACCAGAGAGATATGCCCTCACATCCCCTCATAATCACCTACTGATATGGAGATGAACTACTCCTCCCCTGCTCTTGGAAACACCTATTGATACGGAGATGAACTAAGGCCAGGTGAGAAATTCTGGAAATACTGCAATTTAACCCACAGTACTTTACATACATTGGACAACTTAGTCATAAATCGCCCATAGTTGGTAGGAATATTCTAATTACTAAATTAGTGATGACTATGTAAACTAATAGATTGAAAGATCACCTCTTCTGAAGAGACCAAGACACAAGAGCCACTCAGACTGGAACCTCTTTTGGATTTTAACACAAGTTTAGAAGTCTTACCTGCAATTCTGAAATTTGTAACTGAAGGGTTGCCACCAGTAAGATGGCAAACTTCCGGCTTCTCTTCGGGGTCCTCAGTTCCCGCCGGCGCCACCTGAAGCCCAATCACCTCTCGCCCCCCTCCCAATCCCAGCACCTAGCCAACAGCCACCAGCCCCATAGAAGTAACACCACAATCACCCTATGCCCCTTCCTATATAACCCAGCACCTTTCCCTTATAAAGTGGAACTCTCTGGTGAATTGCTGCTATGTGTCGCTCCTTTCCTTTCATTGGTGCTGAAACCCGGGAGACGGGACACCCCAACTGGGCCCCGTCTTCCCCCCAACACCAGCAGCAGCTTGCCCTCGTCCTCTTTTTCCGGTGCTGGCTCATCACACTCACCACTCCTCTCTGGCCTTTAGGTAAGTTTTCCCCCCCGGAGTGGGACACTCTTCCCCGAGCTATCGCAGTGCCATTGACCGTGATCGTCCGGCAAGACCCTGACGCTCGGGGATGAGGAGGGAACTCTCCCCTCCTCAGGCCTTCATGGCTGCAGCGGACCCTCAGGCCCCTCCTCCAATAGCCATAAATCCCCGCCTCAAGCCTTTACGGCTGCGGCGGACGCTCAGGCCCCTCCTCCGACAGTCATAAATCCCCACCTCAGGCCTTCACGGCTGCGGCAGACTCTCAGGCACCCCCCTCCAACAGCCATAAACGAGGTGACTCCTTTGTGGATGAGAACGCTCCCTTTTCCCCACCTCCTCCTTCTGCTCCGTCTGCCGAAAACGCCTAGCGCTAGGTACCTCGAGACTCTGGCACTCTGCCTTCTTAGGGAAGTCTGGGTGACGACCCACACTTTCTAAGAAATTCCGACTCGTATACGAGTTTCCGCAGACCACCAAGGATCATCGGGGACACCCTTTGTCTCCTTGTGGTCTGCTTCCAGTCCAAGGATCTCTGTTCGTCTTCCCCTGTTTGTCTCCTTCTCTGTCCTTTAGCCATGGGAGCCTCCTCATCCCTCCCTGAAAGTTCACCTCTTGAATGCCTGCTTAAGCATCTGGCTACCCTCTCCCTGATGCCTGATATAAAACCAAAACTTCTCCGTAAATATTGCTCCCAAGATTGGCCGACATACCCCCTAGACAATAACAACCAATGGCCTGCAGGGGGAACTCTTGATCCTAACATCACTCGCAATCTCTTTAACTACTGCCAGCGCCTGAAAAAATGGAAGGAGATTCCCTATATGGAAGCTTTTCACCTCCTAGCTCAAAATCCCAGCCTCTGCACCACCTGCTCCCCACCCCAAGTTCTCCTAGCCTGCAAGCCATCTCCCTCCCCTCCACACACTCCCAGTCCCTCTTCAATTACCTTTGACCCGGCCGACGAGCCTCCACCATACACACTTCCCCTTCGGCCCCTCCCCCTCCTACAACCCCTCCACCCTCTGACACCGCTGCCGCCTCTTTCCCTGCAGCAGGAGCCTCCCGTCCTCTCCCTTCCCCTTCTTCTCCTACAACAGCCCCTCCCCCTTCCTCTACCACCGCCACCGCTGCCTCTTTCCCCGCGGCAGAAGCTTCCCATCCTCTCCCTTCCCCTTCTTCTCCTACAACAGCCCTTCCCCCTTCCTCTACTGCCACCACCGCTGCTTCTTTCCCCGTGGCAGAAGCCTCCCGTCCTCTCCCTTCCCCTTCTTCTCCTACAACAGTCCCTCCCCCTTCCTCTACCACCACCACCGCCGCCTCCACCCCCGCAGAAGCCTCCCATCCTCTCCCTTTCCCCTCCTCCACCATCTCCTCCTGCAACTCACCACCTCATCGTTCGTCCCCCTCACCTTCTCCCCTCCCGCAAATCGAGGCTGAGCCTTTCAGCCCCCCTCTAACTAAGTTCCAAGAGCCTCGTCCGTCTTTGCCCCCTCAGATTCGGTCCCGAGGGCCTCCCAAAATTATCGCAGCTTTGCCCCCATCACCTGTTTCCCCAGCACAGACTGAGCCAGAACCCTTCAGTCCCCCTCAGACTCGGTCCCGAGGGCCTCCCAAAATTATCGCCCCTCTCCGGGAAGTAGCAGGATCCGAAGGCATCGTGCGCGTTCACGTCCCTTTCTCCTTAGGAGATTTAGCCCAACTAGAGAAACGCCTAGGTTCCTTTTCCACTGATTCCACGACATACATCAGGGAGTTTCAATGGACCCTCCAGTCTTACAGCCTCACACATCATGACATTTTCATGCTCCTGGCCAATACTCTCCTCCCTGAAGAGTGTAGACGAGTTTGGGACTTCGCCCAAATGCACGCTACTGAAACCCACAAGACTGACCCCACCTATCCCCCTGGCCCCACTGCTGTCCCTGAACAAGACCCACACTGAGATTATAACACCGCCATGAGTCTCTGCTCTCGAAATATTTTTGCCTCCTGCTTAATAGCAGGTCTGAAAAAGGCAGCTCGTAAAGTAGTCAATTTTCAAAAGCTCCAAGACATAATTCAAAAGAGAGATGAAACGCCCTCCGAGTTCTTAGACAGACTCACTCAAGCCCTATTATAGTATACCAGCCTAGACCCAGAAACACCTAAAGGAAGACATGTCCTTATGAAATACTTCCTAGCTCAAAGCTACCCCAACATTAAAGCTAAACTCAAAAAGCTAGAACAGGGCCCCGCTACCCCACAGACTGAGATCCTAACAGTGGCCTTTAAAGTCTTCCATAACAGGGAGGAGGAGAAAGAACGCCGTAAACAAAAAGCTGATCAGGCCAACTTCCAAATGTTGGTCCAGCTGATAAAACCACAACCTGGGCACCCCTCTACAAACAAGCCCCCCCAGGAGCTTGTTTCAAGTGCAGAAAAGAAGGACATTGGTCAAGGGCATGCCCCTCCCCCAGATCTCCTACCACCCCATGCCCCAGATGCCACAAAAAGGCCACTGGGGGTCTGATTGCCCAACCACCCGAAGGGGAGGCTGGATGAACAACCCCCATCCTAAGCCCGCTGTAGTGGGGCTGGCAGAAGAAGATTGACGGGGCCCGGGGGCTTCTCGCCCGACCATTTCCATCACCAAACAGGAGCCCAGAGTTACTTTAACAGTAGACGGTCGCCCCATCTCCTTCCTCCTAGATACAGGAGCCACCTTCTCATTCTCGTGAGAATACCGGGGCCTTACCACGCCAGCCATTACTCCTATAGTCGGGGTAGGAGGTAAACAGATTTTCCCATTAAAACCCCCCCCCTTTTTTTATGCACAATCCTAGACAATCCCATACCTTTCTCTCACTCCTTCCTGGTTATGCCCCAGTGTCCCATCCCTTTACTAGGACGAGACATCCTTTCACTCCTCCACGTTTCCATAACTATATCCACTCCCACAGCCCCCAGTACTCCCTTTCTGATGGCCCTCATAGCTGACGACCTCCCTCTACCCAATGAAAGCTCCGGTTCTGCCCTCATACACCCTGTAAATCCCAAAGTTTGGGACATTACAAGCCCCTCCGTGGCCCTATGTCCCCTTGCCTCTATCAAATTATGTGACCCCTCTCAGTATATCTGTCAGGCCCAATACCCCCTAACCACTTCAGCCCTCATAGGCCTCCAACCCATCATTCAAGCACACCCACTAACTCCCCATTTAATACCCCCATATTAGCTGTTAAAAAAACCAACAGATCTTTCCGCCTTGTCCAAGACCTTCGCCTCATCAACATAGCCGTTGTCCCTATCCATCCCTTAGTTCCAAATCCATACAGCCTTTTATCGCAGATCCCTGCCTCAGCATCCCACTTCTCAGTCCTAGATCTCAAGGACCCATTTTTCTATCCCTCTAGACCCCTGCTCCCAAGATTTTTTCATCTTCACCTGGACGGACCCATACACAAGACATTCTAAACAACTCACTTGGACAGTTTTGCCACAAAGCTTCCGAGATAGTCCCCATATTTTTAGACAGGTCCTAGCTCAGGACCTCAAACAGTTTCATCATGATCACTCCAAGTCCACCGTATAATACATAGACAATCTTCTACTCTGCAGTCTCTCGTGGGAACAGTCTCAACTTGACACTGCCTCCCTACTTAACCTTCTAGCTTCCAGAAATTACCGAGTATCCCCCGTCAAAGCTCAAATCTCTTCCCCTTCTGTCACTTACCTCAGATTCCTTCTATCTCAACAAAGAAAGTCCATTACCTTAGACAGAAAATGACTCCTCTCTGACCTGCCCGTTCCCAAAACCAAGACAGAAATCCTTTCCTTTCTAGGCCTGGCTGGGTATTTTAGAGCGTGGATCCCTAACTTCTCCCTGTTGGCAAGACCCCTATATGACCTCAGCAAGGGCCCCCCTGAAGAACCATTATCATCCTCACCCCGACACTCCTTCATTAAGCTCCGCCAAGCCCTTGTAGAAGCTCCAGCTCTCCATCTCTCTGATCTGTCAAAACCCTTCTCATTATACATTCATGAGAGGTCCAGTCAAGCTCTAGGAGTCCTAGGCCAATATTATGGCCCATCCTTTGCCCCAGTAGCTTATCTCTCCAAGCAATTAGACCCCACAGTTCGGGGATGGGCCCCCTGCCTACGGGCATTAGCCACTGGACAGCTCTTGCAGAAAGAAGCTCATAAACTAACATTCGGAGCGCCCCTTACCATTCTGTCCCCACATCACCTAAAAGATCTCTTAACCTACAAAAGTTTACAGACTCTCCCTCCCTCCAGACTCCTGACCTTACTGTCCTCTTTCCTCCAAAATCCAAACATTTCTTTCCTCCCCTGCCTGCCCCTGAATCCGGCCACTCTTCTTCCTCTGCCCTACTCTCCTCATACTCCCTCGCATGATTGCCTGGAAGCCCTTCACAACTTCCTTCCGTTCCACTCCATGATCTCCGAAGGAGCCCTCTCACACTCCGACCTCATCTGGTTTACTGATGGGTCCTCCTTTAAACATGAGGGCACCCACTACTCAGGATATGCAGTAGTCTCCCTTGAAGATGTCATTGTGGCACGAGCCTTACCCCCTGGTACAACCAATCAGCAGGCTGAACTCATTGCAGCCACCAGAGCTTGCACTCTGGCCCGGGACACATCTCTCACATTGTACACTGACTCCAAGTACGTATTCCACATTCTCTTGTCCCACGCGGCAGTATGGAAAGAACGAGGCCTCCTCACCACAAAAGGGAATTCCATAACTAATTCAGCCTTAATTACTAAACTTCTAGAGGCTTCACAACTCCCACACCAACTAGGCATAGTCCACTGCAAATCACATCAAAAAGATGACTCCCCCATTGCAAGAGGTAACAACAAAGCCGACAGAGTAGCCCGGTCAGTTGCCCTATCAGAAAACACACCAGACAACAATCTGTCTGCCCTTGCGGTTTTAGCCTTATCACAAGATGCCCTCTGCTCTCAGGACAAAGAGTCTCTCTTCCGCCTCTTACATGACCTGTTCCATCCCAGCCCCCAATCCTTGATCCACTTTTTACAATCTTTTTTTCCTCTCTCTCCTGAAGACAAAACCCTACTTAACCAAATCACCTGCAAGTGCACCATCTGCCAACGCACTAACCCTAATACCCCCCTCAAAGCCCGACCCTTCCCAGCTCATCAAGCAAGGGGTAATGTCCCCGCTGCAGATTGGCAAATAGACTTCACTAACATGCTCCCTGTATGATGTACCAGATACCTACTCGTGCTAGTAGATACATTTTCAGGATGGGTCAAAGCTTTCCCCACCACTAACAAACGAGTGTCCGTAGTTGCCTCTATCCTCCTCACCCAGATCTTTCCTAGGTTTGGGATGCCCACTTCCCTCCAATCAGATAACGGCCCTGAGTTCACTGCCCAAATTATCCAGAACCTCTCCAAGTTGCTCTCGCTCCCCTGGCATTTACATTGTCCTTATCGACCACAAGCTTCAGGAAAAGTAGAAAGAGCCAATAGGACTCTAAAAGACATCCTGACCAAACTATCTCTAGAACTACACCTTGACTGGGTTCGCTTACTTCCCTTAGCTCTACTCCGCATTCGAGCCCTCCCAAAGAAACCTTCCTTCTTGTCACCCTTTGAGATCATGTATGGCCGCCCGATTCTACCCCCGGGGCTCCCTTCCCACAAAGGACCAATTCCTCCCAATATAGCCCTTCCACTACTCTCTCTCCTCCGCACTGAATTGTGGAAATACCAGGATTGGCTCCTTCCTGATCCATCCGCCTCCCAAAATCCTCCTGTCTTACAGCCCGGCCAACTAGTGTTTTATAAGCCACCAGAGAATCAGCCCTCTCTCACCCTGAAATGGAAAGGTCCATACCCAGTTATTCTCTGCACCCCCTCGGCCGCCAAGCTCTCACTGCCTGATAACTCTGTCACCCCTTGGATTCATATCTCCAGGTTGAAACCAAATACCCAAGACCCACCTTCTCTGGACACCCAAGACCCATCAGTCACAATCCAGAGTCCTTCGGATACAGCCCAAGACGCTGTCTACTCTACCACGCCTCATCCCTCTGATCCCTTGAAGCTCCACATCTCCCGTGCACCCCCTTTGCCATCCATACCCGAATCATGACTTTTTCCTCCTTTACTGCTCTCTCGCTTTTTTCCCTCATTCCTATTGTCTTCCCTGCCGCCCCACCCTCCTTTGTATGGCAATTCAAAGTCAGGCAGACTTACACACAGCATCAAACAAAAGTTACTGCCCTCATTGCCACATCAGACTGCCCTCTGAAAGGCTGCTCTGAGCCTTTGTACCTCCACTTTCCTCCCTCCACCAAAGTATTCATTTACAGCTACCTTTATTCTCCCTACCTCTGCTTCCTCTATGACCAAAGACAAGCCTATTGCAGGCGATGGCAAGACACCTATGGGGGATGCCCCTACTGGTCTTGCACCATTCACTACATGGGTGACTTCCAGTACCCACAGTATTACTCTTCCAACCGTTTCATGAAATATCCCAATGGCTCATTCTCCTTATCAATCCCAGATCCCTGGGACTCTCGATGGGCTGCTGGAGTAACAGCCTCAGTTTACTACAAGGGGTCCTCGACCCACCAAGGTACCCTTCATATCTCTCGAGAGTATGTTCCCTCTCGCTCCCAGATCTCTCAAGTTGCATCAGATATCAGACATTCCGAGAAAGTCATTATCCAAACTCTTGATGGCACCTCTTCATCTTCTTATTCCTCCTACTCTTGGTTACAGCTCATTCAAGACACCACCATCTTTCTCAACCACACCCTCAACACCGCCAATTGTTTCTTGTGCGCATCACTACAGCGCCCACTGCTGGCCGCCATGCCCCTCAATATTTCCAACTACTCTTTCCATGCAGAAGGACAACCCCTCCGTCCCCTGGCAGACATACCCCTATGGGAACTGGGAACCAGAATACGCAGATAATCTCACCATCCACCACTGTGTAGGCCCAACTCCACCCCCCTCCAGTGCACTTCACTGCCTCTCTATCTACACCCCTACCTCCGGCTCTAAGACTTTTACACAACCGGGACACTTCTTTTGGTGTAATGGCAGTCTTTTCAACTCACTACCTCTCAACTCCGATACACCCTGCATTCTCGTCACCCTAATCCCACAGCTTATACTTTACAGCATGGCAGAATTCCTTGAGCTCCAACCTCCCTTGCCCTCACGCACAAAAAGAGCTGCTTTCCTTCCCATCATGGTCAGTAGCTCTTTGATCACCTCAGCCATTGGGGCAGGGTTTTCAGTAGAAGCCTTGAGTCACTCTCTATAGGCAGTTAGAGATCTCAACGCCAAACTTGAGGGAGCCCTGACATCCACTGCCGATTCTCTAGCCTCTCTCCAAAAACAGGTCACTTCGCTAGCTAAAGTCACCCTTCAAAACCGGTGGGCCCTAGATCTGCTTACAGCCGAGAAGGGCGGCACCTGCGTCTTCCTCCAGGAAGAGTGCTGCTATTACATCAACGAATCTGGCATTGTAGAAACTGACATCTCCAAACTCACCGACCTTGCCTCCAGTCTCCACTCTGCTTCCAATTCCAACCCATTCTCTTCAATACTAACAAACCCCCTCCTCACCTGGCTCTGGCCCATTGCAGGCCCCATAATAGTCATTCTTCTCGTCTGTCTCTTCTTACCCTGTATAATAAAGTTCATCAAATCCCAAGTCGGAAAAATCTCTAATCAAGCTTTCAACCAGCTTTTACTCAGGAACTACCAGCTTCTGGCCACAGAAGATCCCTCACCCTCAGGTGACCTCCTCACCACACGCTGAGATGGACCCCTCTCTCCACTGGAAACTGTTCCTGGAAACAATGGCCGCAGACGCCTGGCTCCTGACACCCATATCCTCTTGGCACCATTGGAATCAACAGGTCCTCAACCTATGGTTACAGGGAACCTTCATTGATTTCCAAACCTGAAGAAGTCCACATCTACTCATCCTTACTGCGGGGAGTCCTATCAACCTTTTCCTCCCAATCCCCAAGCCTTCACTCCCTTCTCCGCCCCTGTTCAGTAGGAAGCAGCCAGAGAGAAAGCAACGTCCACAAACCCATAGAGGAGAAAGCGGGGAATGAAGGGTCCCCACCAGTAAGATGGCAAACTTCCGGCTTCTCTTCGGGGTCCTCAGTTCCCGCCGGCGCCACCTGAAGCCCAATCACCTCTCGCCCCCCTCCCAATCCCAGCACCTAGCCAACAGCCACCAGCCCCGTAGAAGTAACACCACAATCACCCTATGCCCCTTCCTATATAACCCAGCACCTTTCCCTAATAAAGCAGAACTCTCCAGTGAATTGCTCCTGTGTGTTGCTCCTTTCCTTTCAGTAACGGCTTTGAAAATCTAGCATTTTCATTAATAAATGTAGTGGTAGAATCTGACCTGACAGGCATTGCATATCTCCTAAAGGGGAAGATGTATTTGCCCATGCCATCATTTTTTTTTCTTTGGAGCATCTCAAGGTAGTTTTATTTTGGGTAGTGATGCCCTAAGGTAATCTTTCTACTGGTCTTAAGACCCCTAATTTCTGTTTTGCATAAATTTGGATTTTCATTTCCAGTGTGCTCTGATTCACTCTCTCCTCTCTAAATAGGCCAGGTGGTTCCCTGATGGTTTCTCATCCTACTGATATCCACGTCCATAATTCTTCAAGGTTCATAAGGCAGTTTTGTGTTCTTTCCTTTGTTCAGTCCTCGGTAAACCCCCTTGTTTTTTCAGCAATGTGGAAATGGAGACCAGGACACACTGGCCATGCTTCTTTCAGGCCCAGTGGCCATCAGGGGCAGACCAAACTGTCATCTTCAGGACAGCCTGGCAGTGACCTTCCCAGCAGTAAAAGACCCATGTTTTAGGTAACACGTGACTGCACACCTAAAGGAAAGCATTAAAGAGAGCAACAGATAGGCAGCCCAGCTCCTGGGAAAGGAGTGAGCCTGCTGTTTCCAGCCACTCCTCCCACGACTCCACCAGGTAGGCGAGCTCCCGAGAGCTGGCCACATGCTGGCCCCACATGTGCTCAGAAAGCTCAGGCTGCTCTGTCTCCCTTGTTCCAGGGTCTCTTAGCCAAGGGCATGAGATTGATCCCCCTGCTACCAGGAATGGAGGAACCTGGAGGCACAGCAGACCACTCGGCTCAAACTCTTCATTCTGGAACAGTCCAGCGAGGCCAAGAGGGAGAATCACGTGCACACTTCCATGAGATCGTAAGTGGGTATGCAGCAGAGCTAGGGCTGGAAGCCGGCTTCTCGGCTTCTGGCTTAGGGCCTAACGCGGCCAAGGCCCTTGCTGAATCACGACCGTGAAGCCTGGGCCTCCGTTCCATATGTCTACATGCTCAGTCCCCCAGCAGAGGGCACCATTCATCCGTTGGTACTGGTGAGAGCGTCGGCTTCTCGTCCGGTCAGTGTTAGAAAGTTCATTAGCATTTGGTAAACTCTAATATGAGGATGTTGCATTCACTGCTGCACACTGCATTCAAGATTAGGCACGGGTATTTGAAGGTTCTCCCTTTGGTAAGAGGATATGAAACATCATGATATGCTCTGATCCGAGGCAGATACATCTGCGACACGCGGAAGCCCATTGGAAAACCAGGTTAGAGAAGCGCCGGCCTTCCGGGCAGTCGCTGAATGTCCCTACGTCCCCCGGCAAACACGCTGCCATCTGCACCGAGACAAAGCCCACGGGAAACGGAGGGTTCTTTCCCTTCTCCAGAGCAGCTCTTCACGCTGGCATCTCTGCACCAAGCCCGCGGCGTTCCCCGGGCGCTGCAGCAGGCGCTGAAAGTCATCCAGCTCGGTACCTGCTGCCTAATAAGCAGAAGGGAGGAGCGCGTCTACAGGAAGGGGCCTTTGGCGGTAGGGCAGGGCTGGAGGCAGCCAGGCCCCGGGGACGCGGGCCTGGAGACGGGACGCAGAGGCCCGCGTCCGAACGTGCACCGGCGGCTGGGCACGGCCTCCGCCCCACCCGGTAGGACCCGGCGCGGGCCGGCAGCAGCACCCGGACGCAAAGCCCTGGGAGCCTGGTCGGTGTGGCTCCGGGAACTCAGCGCGCGGGGCCGTGCGCGCAGACGCGGGGGGCAGGGCATAGCGGAGCACTTCCCGGGCCCGCTGGTTTGGGGCCAGAGGCCTGAGCCCGCAGGCGGCCCTGCACAGCAGGCCAGGCTTCCAGGTCCGAGCTCCTACAGTCCATGACCCAAGTTTAAGGTTACAGGAGGAGGATCACGCAAAGGGATCTCTCCTTGTCCCACTGAGTAGACGGAGCATGCAGGCTGTAAAAACAGGAGGCTGGCCTGCATCTGAGAGCTGAGGCCGCCATTCCCCCCAGGTGGTTCCAAATGGTTTAGGCCTCAGAACTTGCAGCCGCCATATAGTCTGTCTCCCCAACCCCACTCCCAGTTCTTCAGGCAGTGGTTCTGGGACACGGACCCTCCGCCCTCCCTCCCTTTCCCCCTCCCCCACCCCGGGCCCACCGGCTAGAAGGGCAGAGGTACGGTGTGGGGAGCCAGGCTGACCCGCCCATCTGATGGCACAGCCCAGACGCCCGGAAAGAAGGAACCGCAAAGCAGACTTATGAGAGGAATAATCCCGCTCTCTCTCCCTATTACTATGGTGTTTGGAAATGTTGTTACTGGTCACTTACCTAAACTGGAAAACCAAATTTAAAATACCCTGGGAGAAATGCCAAAGGCAAGATTCCCCTTTCCCCCAGAAAGGGAGGACAGGATAAGAGGGGGATGCGGAGAGGACATGGAAAAAAGCATTACGATAATATAAACAGGGATTGTTTGACTGGGTTCCAGTTCCCCCTCCCCGCCCAACTCGGCCCCGTGTGGAATTTCTAAATGACTCCTAGACCTGTTGGGTCCCAGGGAAAAAATAGAACAATAAAGGAGAGCCAGCATGTATAACGGATGGGATATTGTGTGTGAAAGGGCCTGGCATGACCGTAGAAACTCTCCCAAAAGAAAAGATTATTATTGTAGCTATTATTGTATATGGTTTAAAGAAACTCTGAAAAGGACATGCCCCTGCCCTCCATGGGAAGAAGGGTGGCCTGATGGGCCCCAGTGCCTTCTGATTCATTGGTTATTACCCCCTCACCTCACCCCCCAGGTGCAACGCTTTCGTCTCTACGAAACTGGGCACCTACCCAGGAGTACAGAGTGTTCAGTTCCCGCAATGACAATCAGTCAAGTCTTGCTACACTGTTTTGATGATACACTGTTTTGATGTTTTTCTTTAAATCTGCACATAATGCTCTAGACCTAGAAAAATATACTTAGCTATACTTGTTAATCAAATGCATAGTAATCATGGCTATTTTAGAATCAATAATAAGGAAACTGCAAGTAGGGCCCAGGCCGACCAGGCGTGAGGGAACTCTTAAAGAATTAAGTCATGTTTGTTCCAAAACCGCCAGGGAAGTCAAGCAAGCATAAGTGCAAAAAATTAATGATCGCTAAGGTACCAATAATCTAATCTCTAAAGACTTACCTTTATGTAAACATTTTTTCTGAAAAAATCAAATGATCTAACCCTTATGAAACTGCATACCCAAAACATATATAACCTTGCTAAACTTCAACAATAAAGGCCAGGCTCAGCTGTTGCTAGTGTCTGTGTGCTTCCTCATTCAGTCACCGACGCCATTCCTCCTTCAGGGACTCCTGGACTCGCTGGAGCTGGACTCTGGCAGTATGGTCCAGTGGGGCCTACGGAGGAGCAGCCGGGCCCAGCGGCCTGGGCCGGGGCAGCAGTGCACAGCTGCATGGGCCGAGCTGGCGGGGAAGCGCAGGGCTTCCAGCAGTGGCTTCTCCTTCAGGTGAGGTGGGACTGGAAGGGTCGCGATGTTCAGTTTACACATGCAGAGGACCAAGGACTAGAGATACATACAGAGACATGTGGGCTAAGTACTGGACATCTTCCACAGGGGAGAAAGAAAGGACGTGTGAAAGGAGAAGAAGGGGCGTGGATTGAAAATTGACATAAGTTCCGCTTTAGGGACCAAGAGGGGACGCAGGAGTGCAGGGAGGAGACGGCCAAGGGGCCTCAGGAGATGTGGGCACGATCCATGATGCGGCAGGGAAGGGACTGAAGAGGACTTGAGGAAGGGCCCTGGCGCCGATGGACACGTTTGCGCCTCTTTGATCCAAAGGTGCTGGGAGCTGATCAGCTGTCACCATGGCACGTGCTGCAATTCTCTTTCTCTGAGATCACTGAGCTAGTAAATGGTAGAAGCAGATTCCAGTCAAGCTGAGTGGCTCTGCAGTCAGACTGTCTCCTACAAGCTCCCTGTCTGGACTGCCGGTTTGCCACTGAGCCAACTCTCTGGTGGTGCCCAGCTGTCCACAGAAGAATTATTCAGCACACTTTCATTTCGTGTCTTCTGAGCCATTGCTCTGGTATTTGGCCCAGACCCTCTCCCTGCAGTTCTCCTCTCCCTTGATTTCCTCAGAGTCGCATGACCACTGACTTCTCGCAGGCCACCTCCTTAGCTGCTAGGGAGGTAGAGGCGGTGCGACCAGTTGCTGCTCTGAGGTTCAGAAAGGGTACAGAGGCATGTGGGCTGAGCACAGGGCAGTGAGGGGGCGGGCAGTAGAGTTCGTGAGAAATGAACAAGCCATGTCTAAAAGGGGTGTGGCAGAAGGAGCCTGGAGAATGTAGGGTCAGAAGAAAATTAGCCTTAAGGAAACTGGTAGGATGTCAGGGAAAAAAGAAACTCAGTAACATATGGTCTGGTTAAGCCAATCAGATATCAGAAGCTAGAGGATCACTTATTTTCATTGTGCCTTTAGACAAAGGCTCTGAGTGTTATTATTATATAAAAAAGGAATTGGGCCTGTTCACACCAACTATCACTAGTGTGTCCTGGTCAACTTTAGAACTGGCAGTGAAGCCGGGGGAATAACCCAGATGTCAGGTGAGATGGGCAATGAGGACCAGGAACACTGGATGGGGACCAAAGGTCATTCTTGCCAAAGGAGGAGCTGCTTCCGCTAAGAAAGAAGGAATTACACTCATCTTTTCATTTAAAAATCTTTTGTTTTAGTAAGTCTTCCCTGTCCTTTCTAGCCACTCTGCTAGAATCAAAGAGTTCAATGAAAGTCTGATGACAGACAGCTGAACTTTTAAAGCCGCAAATATTTTTGGATGGATGGGGAAAATTAAAATGTGGAAACTTCAAACTGTTATATTTCTAGAGTCCACTCTTAGATGAAGTGATTTTTTTTTAATATACACTTCAGGAAGCCTGAGATGTCTGGGTGGCCATCAGGGGAGCTCTTTCTGTGGAGTTCCTGAGCTCTTTGAGAAACACCCCAGGGGGCTGAGGGCCACCAGTAAAGATTCATTGGCACTGTGGGTAACGTTCCTGGGCACAGGTGGAGCAGTGAAAGTTGCTTTACACTTGGACATGAAGGGGATTCTCTAGGAATGCATTGTACTGTACCCAGGAATCCCAGCTTTGAAAAGAGCGCTTAGGGATTGTGGTGGCTCCACTCACAGGCCATCAGCCCCACCACTGGAGGGCCTTAAAATCTTTCACAGAAAGGACAGCAAACAGGAAAAGCAAAGCCACCTTTCAAATGCCTGAGGTCATTGGAGCATTTGAAGCTGAGGTTGGAACCCTCCCGGCAACTATAGTGGCAGGATGAAGGGGGATACTAGAGGGAGTCCCAAAGTGGGGATGCCTTCCCTGTACCTCCCTCTGCCCCTCCTGGCACCTCTGGGCTCAGCCTGGCAGCTTCCCGTGACCAGCGTTCTCCAGGCAGGGGCTGGCACCCTTCCTGCTCAGCCCCAGGCCCTGGGGTCTCCCCTGAACTGGCCCCCACTCTTCATCACTCTCCCGAAGCCGAGGACGGTCCCAGGGATCGATTCTATTCTACCACACCTTCTACTCCAGCCAACACTTTAAAAGGGGGTGTTTCCACTTAATTTTCAGGCAACAGCAGCCCTGAAAGCCCTGAAGTTGTTAGATTTGGGCACAAGCTACATAACAAGTCCTTTCCACTGCAGACCTTGGTGTGGCTCCAAGGCCCCCTTCACTCTTGCCCCTGACCTGTGACGAAGCCTCCTTGGGTTCCTTCCTGAACTTCTCTTCTACATTCTTGGGACAAACACTTCCACTGACTTCAGTGTTGCTTCCCTGCCTCAGCCCCCTGCAGGCAGCTGTTTGCCGCTGACAGGAGGGCACAGGAACCCCGGCTGCGTGTCTGCGTTCAGTCTTTCTAGCCTTGTCTTTTACTGCACCATGTCCTCACCTTGCTCTGACTCCTGGCTTTGGGCTTAGCCTTCCTAACTCTGTATTTTTCTCTTGTTATTTCTGCTTAGAAGGCTCTCCCCAACAATCCAACAATTCCTCAAGTCGAGACTGAGATGAACACACAAACAAACAAATGCAAAACATGCTTTCTTGACTTCCAGGAGAAGACTAGTGAGGACCCATGAAGACAAAAAGGGACAACAACAGCTCTGGAGGTGACAGCCGAAGACCATGCCCCAGTTTCCAGGGAACTTGCCCCAAAGTGAGGGATAAGTGTGGCTCTGAGTTGTGCACACTTGCCTTCATCGGTACACGAGCCAGGCCATCAGGGAACCTGGGGACAAACCCTGCTGTCTGCCGGTAGCTCTAGGTGGTGTGGCCGCACGCACCAGGATGCCAGTCGCAGCCCCACAGCAGTGCCATGCCCTGACGGAGAGAATCCCCCAGTGCACACGTGGAGAGTGCGCTGGAGACATTCTCCAGACCCTGTGACAGGGTATGCAAATACACTGTGACCAGGCCTAGAGAGGTCTCTCCATTCCAGGATGAAAGAATGAATCTTTCCGTCTATGTGTCAGTTAGCCCCTGCAAGAATATATACAGATTCTGGTGTTTCAGCCAGCTGTGCCTCAGGACATCTTGACTGCATGCCTCCCAAACAAAACAGACAAAAGCAAAAATATGCTTCCCTTACTTGTCCCGGGTAGGGGATACAGCAACTCCAGTTGTTCCCCACAGAGGTCCAGCTCCACACCCCATGAACAAGGCACGGACACTGATGCAGGGTTCGATAGGTGTTCGGTATAGTGGGTTTACATTGCAAGCCCCTCATTACAGAATCCTCTGATCGTCTTCTCTTTCCCTGAGTTCTTTCTTGGAGTTGGCAGCCTCATCTTTCCACCTAGAAGTCACTGTACCTGGTCCCCTATGGCTAGGCTGGCTTTGGCATGTCTTCCCAGCCCTCTGCACACCATCTTCCCTTACATAGAATGATCTGTTTCTATCTTCATATTCATCCCTTTGCTGACCTAACAAGGATTCTCCTTGGAGTTTACTCTTGTCCCAGAGGCTGCTGGTAAGATCCAAGGTTTTTTCTCCTATTTTTCTACACTAAATGAACTCAGGATTTTTAGCTGGGCACATGGCCACCCAGAATCCCCACTGCAGCAGGGTGAGGCTGTGTGAGTACGTGTGTAAGGGAAGCACAGACACAATTCTGAGAAGTGTTCTTAAGAGCAGGAGGCACACCCCTTTCCTGCCTTTGTCTCCTGTCTGCATGGAATGCGAGTGTTATGGCTGGAACTCGAACAGCCATGTTGGATGAGGAAGTGGAAGCTGTGTGCTGAGGATGGCAGGTGCAGTCCAGGAGAAAAACACAGCCCCTTGGCAGATGATTGCAAATTTAATTTAAATTTAAAACAATCTCTACGTTTTGTTTATTGTATTATTTCATGCCTTATCTGTATAATCAGAAAAAAGTAAAATTCCAATTTGAGTCCTATTTAAAATTGTGCTTTCTCCATTAAGATTTCCTTTACTTTTTCATATCAAAGAAAATAAAATGATACTGGGATATTGACAGAAAGGTCAGATTTGGACCCCTGACTTTTTTGCCTCTAACTATTCAGATCTTAAACTGAGCCTCATGTTCCGCTGACCCTGCTCTCCCATTTGGCATCTGACCTCTGAGACTTGCCTTGACTGCAACACGGGAGGAGCGAAGGCAGCACACACTGCGGGCGCGTGAAGGGTGGTGGTAGTAGAGGGAGAAGAAATATTCCTGCTTTTCTGGAAGCTGATGACATGTTTTTGTCTAGGGAGAGTGGTTTCTGGGCCACCCACTCATTTCTGATCAGACTCAGAAAAAACACGCATGTGAAGCATAGTGCATCCTTGTCACCACAAGCCCAGTCCCATGGATGTGGCTCTGAGCCCAGGCCAGGGGCTTCTTGCCTGAAGAACTGGGAGTGGGGCTGGGGAGACAGACTATATGGCAGCTGCAAGTTCTGAGGCCTAAACCATTTGGAACCACCTGGGGGAATGCCGGCCTCAGCTCTCAGATGCAGGCCAGCCTCCTGTTTTTACAACCTGCATACTCCGTCTACTCAGTGGGACGAGGAGAGATCCCTTTGCCTGATCCTCCTCCTGTAACCTTAAACTTGGGTCATGGCCTGAAAGGAAGGGCTTACAGTCACGCTCAATGGTAAAACTATGATAAAGAAGCTCTTACTGTCCCAGTTTTTCCTCTCCCATGATTCTGAAATTCGGAGATGCAAAGTGCCTACAGACCCCAAATACAATTTACACCTCCACTATAAGACCTGTGCAAGGCTCTGACTCCCCAGCTGTTCTTGACCTTTTTACCCAGAGGCTCATGTTTGGTGGGGCTTGAAGTCTATACAATTTGGGGAGCTTGCTTAAGAAAAACATAAAAAATTACTACTACAGAATTAGGTACAAAGGTGAATATTTACATAGAATCATAAAAGAAACCACAACTAAATGCAAATATTAGCTTAAAGATTATAAGCATTATAAAGTCCAGAACATTTTAGGCCTAAGTTCTGTGATATGCTTATGACAATTTTGTAATATTTTTTTTTGAAAGGGCATCTCTCATATTTATTGATCAAATGGTTGTTAACAAGAATAAAATTCTGTATAGGGGACTCCAATGCATAATCATTAATCAACCCCAAGCCTAATTCAGAACAGCCTCCAATCTTCTGAAGCATAACGAACAAGTTCTTACATGGTGAACAAGTTCTTACATAGTGAATAAGTTCTTACATGGTGAACAGTGCAAGGGCACTCATATGACAGAAACTTTCAGTTTTGATCATGCATCATGAACTATAAACAATCAAG
This sequence comes from Manis javanica, assembly GCF_040802235.1. Taxonomy (NCBI): domain Eukaryota; kingdom Metazoa; phylum Chordata; class Mammalia; order Pholidota; family Manidae; genus Manis; species Manis javanica. Next base: position 106,781,147 of record NC_133161.1, on the reverse strand, counting down.
TCAGATAGGATTATTCATTTGATTTTTATACTTGATTTATATGTGAATCCCACATTTCTCCCTTATTATTATTATTATTATTTTTTAATAAAATGCTGAAGTGGTAGGTAGACGCAAGATAAAGGTAGAAAACATAATTTAGTGCTGTAAGAGGGCAAATGTAGATGATCAGGTCTGTGCCTATAGACTAAGCATTAATCCAAGCTAGACAAGGGCAACAAAACATCCACGATGCAGAAGATTTCTCTCAAAACAGGGGTGTGAGGTTCTAAGCTTCACCTGTGTTGATCCCCAATTTCTCACCTGATGGCCCCCCTGTGACTGTGCCTGTCTTAGGTTGTTCCTCCCTTGAGGAATCTTAGTCTCTGGCTAACCAGTCATCTTCCAGGGCCATACAGGGAAATGTAAAGTTGTTAAGTGAGAGAGACAATATTGTTTGAAAAGGTTAGCTTTTTACTTCTTTGCAGATTTATGCCCTGTGGCTTCTATGCCCAGCATTTGTCTTGAGGTATCTTTACCACTTGGAAGAATTATGATACTCTGAAATTTTCAATATGAGGCACGAATTCTACTAAAGGGCTGTAATTAGGAAGGAAGAAGAAAAGCTATAGAAGTAGCAGATGGAAGAAAACATGGGAAGATTGATTATTTCTTTAACATATCTTCTTGTAGAGTAACATAAGCATGTATAGGTTTTAACAAACTACTGATTAAATTGCGTACACACATTAACAGAATAGGAATACAGCTACATAACAAAAGCAGACCTACAATTACCAGCCATATCCAGTGAAACCAAGAAAACCAGTTAGGTACCATAGGCATTTATGAAAACTTATCAATGATATGATGGATATTGTCTAACTGAATTTGAATAGTTTGAGAAAAATCAGACAAATTAAAACAACACATTCCTGGGAACTGTTCACATCACACATGTTCTTTTAACAGTAGATAGTCTGTAGTTGCAAGATTTTGGAGCACTGCAACTTGCACTTCTACTAATTCTTGGTTGAGTTCCAATAATATAGATCCAGTCAAATGTGTTGTTTTACTGTATGCACAGGCCAGCTTAGATATCTCCTTCTTCATTCCAATGGCAAGTCCAGGAACCGGTGGGATGAATGCAGCTACAACTGCAACAGTGCCAGGATCTTTGTTGAAGTTTTTTGATGATCATCTTCTGGAATGACTCTTCCAGAGGATGTTGATGTTGGAAGTTCTTCTTCATATCATATCTTAATTCGTTTTCTGTGTAGCCAAATTAGGCTTTGATCTTCTGTATAAACACAAACAGACCCTTGTCCACACTTTGATATGACATTTATACCACTGTGAAGAACCTACTGGAGATCACCACACAGGAACTGCTTTTTTTTTTTAAGAGAAAGGAATATTATCAGAAAAATGTACTTCCATATCTGATCATCTGACACCCTTTAAAAGATCAAAATTAAGAATATGTAAAGCATGCATTAATCGTTGATTTGCAGTTAGTTTTATCCTATCAGGGAGTAATCCTTTTCTTTCTCTCTTTCTTTTTGTTATCATTAATCTACAATTACATGAAGAATATTATGTTTACTAGGCTCTCCCCTACACCAAGTCCCCCCATCAAACCCCATTACAGGCACTGTCCATCAGCATAGCAAAATGTTGTAGAATTACTACTTGTCTTCTCTGTGTTGCACAGCCCTCCCCTTTCTCCCAACCCCCACATTATGCATGCTAATCATAATACCCCCTATCTTCTCCCCCCCTTATCCATCCCTACCCACCCATCCTCCCCAGTCCCTTTCCCTTTGGTACCTGTTAGTCCATTCTTGGGTTCTGTGATTCTGCTGCTGTTTTGTTCTTTCAGTTTTTCCTTTGTTCTTTTTTTTTTTTTTGGTATCGTTAATTTATAACTACAGAAAGAACATTATGTTTACTAGGTTCCCCCCTTCACCAAGTCCCCCCCACATACCCCTTCACAGTCACTGTCCATCTGTGTAGTAAGATGCTGTAAAATCACTACTTGTCTTCTCTGTGTTGCGCAGCCCTCCCCATGTCCCCCACTCACTATACATGCTAATCATAATGCCCTCTTTCTTTTTCCCCGCCCTTATCCCTCCCTTCCCACCCATCATTCCCAGTCCCTTTCCCTTTGGTAACTATTAGTCCATTCCTGGGTTCTGTGATTCTGCTGCTGTTTTGTTCCTTCAATTTTCCTTTCTTCTTATTCTCCACATATGAGTGAAATCATTTGGTACTTGTCCTACTCCGCTTGGCTTATTTCACTGAGCATAATACCCTCTACCTCCATCCATGTTGTTATGAATGGTAGGATCTGTTTTTTCTTATGGCTGTATAATATTCCATTGTGTATATGTATTACATCTTCTTTATCCATTCATCTACCGATGGACATTTAGGTTGCTTTCAATTCTTGGCTATTGTGAACAGTGCAGCGATAAACATAGGGGTGCATCTGTCTTTTTCAAACTGGAGTGCTGCATTCTTAGGGTAAATTCCTAGAAGTGGAATTCCTGGGTCAAATGGTATTTCTATTTTGAGCATTCTGAGGAACCTCCATACTGCTTTCCACAATGGTTGAACTAGTTTACATTACCACCAGCAGTGTAGGAGGGTTCCCCTTTCTCCACAACCTCGCCAACATTTGTTGTTGTTTGTCTTTTTGATGATGGCGATCCTTACTGGTGTGAGGTGATATCTCATTGTGGTTTTAATTTGCATTTCTCTGATTATTAGCGATGTGGAGCATCTTTTCATGTGCCTGTTGGCCATCTGGATTTCTTCTGTAGAGAACTGTCTATTCAGCTCCTCTGCCCATTTTTTAGTTGGATTATTTGCTTTTTGTTTGTTGAGGCATGTGAGCTCTTTATATATTTTGTCAGATCTGTCATTTATGAATATGTTCTCCCATACTGTAGGATACCTTTTTGTTCTATTGATGATATCCTTTGCTGTACAGAAGCTTTTTAGCTTGATATAGTCCCACTTGTTCATTTTTGCCTTTGTTTCCTTGCCCGGGGAGATATGTTCATGAAGAAGTCACTCATGTTTATGTCCATGAGATTTTTGCCTATGTGTTTTTCTAAGAGTTTTATGGTTTCATAACTTACATTCAGGTCTTTGATACATTTCAAATTTACTTTTGTGTATGCAGTTAGACAGTGGTCCAGTTTAATTCTCTTACATGTAGCTGTCCAGTTTTGCCAGCACCATCTGTTGAAAAGACTGTCATTTCCCCATTGTATGTCCATGGCTCCTTTATCAAATATTAATTGGCTATATATGTTTGGGTTAATGTCTGGAGTCTCTATTCTCTTCCACTGGTCTGTGGCTCTGTTCTTGTGCCAGTACCAAATTGTCTTGATTACTGTGGCTTTGTAGTAGAGCTTGAAGTTGGGGAGAGAGATCCCCCCCCTACTTTATTCTTCCTTCTCAGGATTGCATTGGCTATTCGGGGTCTTTGACGGTTCCATATGAATTTTTGAACTATTTGTTCCAGTTCATTGAAGAATGCTGTTGGTAATTTGATAGGGATTGCATCAAATCTGTATATTGCTTTGGGCAGGATGGCAATTTTGACGATATTAATTCTTCCTAGCCAAGAGCATAGGATGAGTTTCCATTTGTTAGTGACCTCTTTAATTTCTCTTAAGAGTGTCCTGTAGTTTTCAGGGTATAGGTCTTTCACTTCCTTGGTTAGGTTTATTCCTAGGTATTTTATTCTTTTTGATGCTATTGTGAATGGAACTGTTTTCCTGATTTCTCTTTCTATTAGTTCATTGTTAGTGTATAGGAAAGCTACAGATTTCTGTGTGTTAGTTTTGTATCTTGCAACTTTGCTGAATTCAGATATTAGCTCTAGTAGTTTTTCAGTGGAGTCTTTAGGGTTTTTTATGTACAATATTATGCCATCTGCAAATAGTGACAGTTTAACTTCTTCTTTACCAATCTGGATTCCTTGTATTTCTTTGTTTTGTCTGATTGCCATGGCTAGGACCTCCAGTACCATGTTGAATAACAGTGGGGAGAGTGGGCATCCCTGTCTTGTTCCCGATCTCAGAGGAAAAGCTTTCAGCCTCTTGCTGTTCAGTATGATGTTAGCTGTGGGTTTATCATATATGGCCTTTATTATGCTGAGGTACTTGCCCTCTATGCCCATTTTGTTGAGAGTTTTAATTATGAATGGATGTTGAATTTTGTTGAATGCTTTTTCAGCATCTACGGAAATGATCATGTGGTTTTTGTCCTTCTTTTTGTTGATGTGGTGGATGATGTTGATGGATTTTTGAATGTTGTGCCATCCTTGCATCCCTGGGATGAATCCCACTTGGTCATGGTGTATGATGCTCTTGATGGATTTTTGAATTCAGTTTTCTAATATTTTGTTGGGTATTTTTGCATCTACGTTCATCAGGGATATTTGTCTGTAGTTTTCTTTTTTGGTGGCGTCTTTGCCTGGTTTTGGTACGAGGGTGATGTTAGCTTCATAGAATGAATTTGGGAGTACTCCCTCCTCTTCTATTTTTTGGAAAACTTTATGGAGAATGGGTGTTATATCTTCTCTGTATGTTTGATAAAATTCTGAGGTAAATCTATCTGGCCTGGGGGTTTTGTTCTTGGGTAGTTTTTTGATTACTGATTCAATTTCATTGCTGGTAATTGGTCTGTTTAGATTTTCTGTTTCTTTCTGGGTCAGATTTGGAAGGTTGTATTTTTCTAAGAAGTCGTCCATTTCTCCTAGGTTTTCCAGCTTGTTGGCATATAGGTTTTCATAGTATTCTCTAATAATTTTTGTATTTCTGTGGGGTTCGTCGTGATTTTTCCTTTCTCATTTCTAATTCTGTTGATGTGTGTTGACTCTCTTTTTCTCCTACTAAGTCTGGCTAAAGGCTTATCTATTTTGTTTATTTTCTCAAAGAACCAGCTCTTGGCTTCATTGATTTTTTCTATTGTTTTGTTCTTCTCAATTTTATTTATTTCTTCTCTGATCTTTATTATGTCCCTCCATCTGCTAACTTTAGGCCTCATTTGTTCTTCTTTTTCCAATTTCAATAGTTGTGACATTAGACTATTCATTTGGGATTGTTCTTCCTTCTTTAAATATGCCTAGATTGCTGTGTACTTTCCTCTTAAGATTGCTTTTGCTGCATGCCACAGAAGTTGGGGCTTTTTGTTATTGCTGTCATTTGTTTCCATATTGCTGGATCTCCATTTTAATTTGGTAATTGATCCATTGATTATTTAGGAGCATGTTGTTAAGCCTCCATGTGTTTGTGAGCCTTTTTGCTTTCTTTGTATAATTTATTTCTAGTTTTATACCTTTGTGGTCTGAAAATTTGGTTGGTAGGATTTCAAACTTTTGGAATTTACTGAGGTTCTTTTTGTGGCATAGTATGTGGTCTATTCTGGAGAATATTCCATGTGCACTTAAGAAGAATGTGTATCCTGTTGCTTTTGGATGTAGAGTTCTATAGACGTCTATTAGGTCCATCTGTTCTAGCATGTTGTTCAGTGCCTCTGTGTCCTTACTTATTTTCTGTCTGGTGGATCTGTCCTTTGGAGTGAGTGCTGTGTTAAAGTCTCCCAAAATGAATGCACTGCATTCTCTTTCCTCCTTTAATTCCATTAGTATTTGTTTCATATAAATTTGTGCTCCTGTATTGGGTGCATATATGTTTATAATGGTTATATCCACTTGTTGGACTGAGCCCTTTATCATTATGTAATGTCCTTCTTTATCTCTTGTTACTTTCTTTATTTTGAGGTCTCTTTTATCTGATACTAGTATTGCAACACCTGCTTTTTTCTCTCTGTTGTTTGCATGTAATATGTTTCTCCAACCCTTGACTTTTAATCTGTGCATGTCTTTGGGTTTGAGGTGAGTCTCTTGTAAGCAGCATATAGATGGGTCTTGCTTTTTTATCCATTCTATTCCTCTGTGTCTTTTGATTGGTGCATTCATTCCATTTACATTTAGGGTGATTATTGAAAGATATGTACTTATTGCCATTGCTGGCTTTAAATTTGTGGTTACCAAAGTTTCAAGGTTAGCTTGTTTACTACCTTACTGTCTGACCTCACTCACTTATTGAGCTTTTACAAACACAGTGTGATGATTATTTCTTTCCCTTCTTTTTCCTCCTCCTCCATTCTTCATATGTTGGGTGTTTTGTTTTGTCCTCTTTTTAGGAGTGCTCCCTTCTAGAGCAGTCCCTCTAAGATACCCTGTAGAGGTGGTTTGTGGGAGGCAAATTCCCTCAACTTTTGCTTGTCTGGGAATTGTTTAATCCCTCCTTCATATTTAAATGGTAATTGTGCTGGATACAGTATCTTTGGTTCAAGGCCCTTCTGTTTCATTGCATTAAATATATCATGCCATTCTATTCTGGCCTATAAGGTTTCTGTTGAGAAGTCTGATGATAGCCTGATGGGTTTTCCTTTGTAGGTGACCTTTTTTCTCTCTCTGGTTGCCTTTAATACTCTGTCACTGTCCTTGATCTTTGCCATTTTGATTATTATGTGTCTTGGTGTTGACCTGTTTGGATCTTATCTCTTGGGAGTTCTGCATGGCTCCATAGTCTGAGCAACTATTTCCTCCCCCATTTTGGGGAAATTCTCAGCAATTATTTCTTCAAAGACACATTCTATCCCTTTTTCTCTCTCTTTTTCCTCTGGTACCCCTATAATGCGGATATTATTCCTTTTGGATTGGTCACACAGTTCTCTTAATATTGTTTCATTCCTGGAGATCCTTTTATCTCTCTCTGCAGCAGCTTCTATGCGTTCCTGTTCTCTGGTTTCTATTCCATCAATGGCTTCTTGCACTTATCCATTCTGCTTATAAATCCTTTCAGAGTCTGTTTCACTTCTGTAATCTCCCTCCAGACATCTGTGATCTCCCTCCAGATGTCTGTAATCTCCCTCCGGACTTCATCCCTTAGCTCTTGCATATTTCTCTGCAGCTCTGTCAGCATGTTTGTGATTTTTATTTTGAATTCTTTTTCAGGGAGACTGGTTAGGTCTGCCTCTGGAAATCCTTTCTCAGGTGTAACTATCTTGGTCTGGACCAGATTTTTTTGCCTTTTCATGGTGATTGCAGTGGCTGTAGGCAGGTTGTGGGTGTGTCAGCTGGGAGAAGAAAGTTCTTTCCTACTTGCTGGATGCCTTGCCCTTCTCTGCTGCCTGTGACGGCTACCTGCACTACTGGAGTAGCCACCGGGTTAATCTCCTAAGCTGCTGTGTGCAGGGTGTCTGTCAGAACAGCACGGAGCCCTGCAGGGAGTGGCAGGCATGCCACGTGTGCTCCTCTGTGCTAGAGGTGACCCTGCCGGGCAGTTGTGTGGCAACAGCAGCCTTTGGGTCTGACCTGGGCGGCTGTGCTTTGGGCTGGGATTCCGGTCGGCTCCTGGGAGCGCGCCTGCTCCCTCTGGCTCTGCTGCCGGTGTGTGCGGGGCTTTTCTGCACAGGCTTCTACCGGGCTCTGGCTTCACTGCTGCTGGTGCTCATGAGCTGCACCCGGGCTGTTCAGTCGCGCCACTGCGCGCTAGCCCTGCGGCACATGGATTTGCTCTCGGTTCCTTCTAGTGCTTCCACCCCCAGCGTGTGCTCCCACTCTCCTGCTACTGCACCCATGTGTCAGGGTCCGTGCCACTTGGAGGAACGACTGGCAGGCTGCCTATTCCTGTGATGGGCTTCAGAGCTGCACTACCTCCATTTAGGACATCTAAGTTTCTCCGGTATTCCCAGCTGCTGGGACAACTTCGTCCAGCTATGGGGTCCCTGTCTCTTTAAGACTTGCAGAACGCACTCGCTTTTCTTTTGTCTCAGGGGTGCTGGTTGCGGGGACCTGCCCACAAGTTTTGCTTTTCCATTTCTCAAATATCCAGCACCCCGTGCACCTTGTGTCTGCGTTCCAGGTGCAGATTTCTAGAGCTGGTTGTTTAGCAGTCCTGGGCTTTCACTCCCTCCCCATTCTTCCTCCTTTCTTCGTGTCGGGTTTTGGGGTGGGGGAGCATTCAGGTCCCGCCTGGCTGCAGCTTGTATCTTACCCCCTTCATGTGATGCTGAGTTCTCACAGATGTAGATGTATCCTGGCTGTTATACTGCATCCACTGGTGTCTCTTCTAGGAATAGTTGTATTTATTGTATTTTCATGAGTATATATCTTTTGGGGAGGATATTTCCTCTGAACTACTCACGCCGCCATCTTCCCGTGATCCTCTCCTTTGTTCTTATACTCCACAGATGAGTGAAATCATTTGATACTTCTCTTTCTCCACTTAGCTTATTTCACTGAGCATAATACCCGCTAGTTCTGTCCATGTTGTTGAAAATGGTAGGATTTGTTTTCTTCTTATGACTGAATAATATTCCATTGTGTATATGTACCACATCTTCTTTATCCAGTCATCTACTGATGAACACTTAGGTTGCTTCCAATTCTGGGCTATTGTAAATAGTGCTGCGATAAACATAGAGGTGCATCTGTCCTTTTCAAACTGGAGTGCTACATTGTTATGGTAAATTCCTAGGAGTGGAATTCCTGGGTCAAAAGCTAAGTCTATTTTGAGCATTTTGAGGAACCTCCATACTGCTTTCCACAATGGTTGAACTAATTTACATTCCCACCAGCAGTGTAGGAGGGTTTCCCTTTCTCCACAACCTCACCAACATTTGTTGTTGTTTGTCTTTTGGATGGTAGCCATCCTTACTGGTGTGAGGTGATATCTCATTGTGGTTTTAATTTGCATTTCTCTGATGACTAGTGATGTGGAGCATCTATTCATGTGTCTGTTGGCAATCTGAATTTCTTCCTTGGAGAACTGTCTGCTCAGCTCCTCTGCCCATTTTTTAATTGGATTATTTGCTTTTTGTTTGTTGAGGTGTGTGAGTTCTTTATATATTTTGGATGTCAATCCTTTATCAGATCTGTCATTTATGAATATATTCTCCCATACTGTAGGGTACCTTTTTGTTCTATTGATGGTCTCCTTTACTGTAAAGAAGCTTTTCAGCTTGATATAGTCCCACTTGTTCATTTTTGCTTTTGTTTTCCTTGCCCAGGGAGATATGTTCATGAAGAAGTCACTCAAGTTTATCTCCAAGAGATTTTTGCCTATGTTTTTTTTCTAAGAGTTTTTTGGTTTCATGACTTACATTCAGGTCTTTGATCCATTTCGAATTTACTTTTGTGTATGGGGTTAGACAGTGATCCAGTTTCATTCTCTTACATGTAGCTGTCCAGTTTTGCCAGCACCATCTGTTGAAGAAACTGTCATTTCCCCATTGTATGTCCATGGCTCCATTATCGTATATTAATTGACCATATATGTTTGGGTTAATGTCTCAGGTCTCTATTCTGTTCCACTGGTCTGTGGCTCTGTTCTTGTGCCAGTACCAAATTGTCTTGATTACTATGGTTTTGTAGTAGAACTTGAAGTTGGGGAGTGTGATCTCCCCTACTTTATTCTTCTTTCTCAGGATTTCTTTGGCTATTCGGGGTCTTTGGTGTTTCCATATGAATTTTTGAACTATTTGTTCCAGGTCATTGAAGAATGTTGTTGATAATTTGATAGGGATTGCATCAAATCTGTATATTGCTTTGGGCAGGATGGCCATTTTGATGATAGTAATTCTTCCTAGCCAAGAGCATGGGATGAGTTTCCATTTGTTAGTGTCCACTTTAATTTCTCTTAAGAGTGTCTTGTAGTTTTCAGGGTACAATTTTGTAATACTTTTATAGACAATAGAAATATATATTCAGGCCTCTCTCTACTACAGTTGATGAAAATGTTGTTATTTCTTATTGATAGTTGAGGGAACTAAGGTGTCCCCATCGTTCCATGGCCTCAGGGCCAGTGCTGGTGAAGCCTGGAAGTGAGGAGATGCTTACCACAAGTAGGAGGGACAACCTGGGAGCCATTTCTTCTCTGGCTCAGCAAGAACTCAGCTATGCATAGAGATGGTGCAACTCATACCCAAGCTCAATGTGCCCCAGCTCAACTAACCAAATTTCAACATGCTGTGGGTCACTCCACAACCACTAGAAGATGGGGAGTGTGACAGAAGAGAAGAAGGAGAGAGATGTTCTAAACAGTTGTTTTTCACTAGCTGATTTTTTCAGGTTTTATGAAAACAGTCATGTGAACCTACGGGTAGGCCCTGCTTCCTTGGAGGAAGCCTGTGCCAGTGAGGGGCCTCAATGCTTTGATGCTGCCTTAGCATCATGGGAAACCCACCTTGACTTCTCTGTGGCTGTCCTAGGAATCGACTACAAAGCTGTACTCTAGCAAAAACAAGGAGGAAATTAAAAGTTGGTGAATCTGGGAAAAAGGGAGTCCACCTCAAGAGAGCTGTGAAGAGAGTTCCTGGAAGACAGTGATTACAAGGCCTACAAAGCAGCATGTTTTGTTGACATAGGAAGAGTTAGGCTCCTGAAGTACACAGGTAAGTGTCCCCAAAATGCAGTCCATGGAGATTTCAAGAGTGCTCGAAGGGTCCCGTAAGGGAGTTTGGCCATAAAGAGCCAGTGTGCTTCTGGATCATCAAGGCCCACACTTCTAATATAATTTACATTTTGCAATAGAGAAGGAAGGAAACCCCGATGGCCAGCTGACTGCTTACTAGCTGCAGGAGCCAGGGACCCTAAATGACAGATCAAAGCAGGAAAGGAATCACTGTAGGAATTTGGTACACATTTTACTTTCCCATTTGACTTTGATTCACAAATGAACATTGGTGATTATATTTTTAAAAGAGAAAGATACATCCTGTCTATAATTAATGGAAAAAGTAGTAGGGGTATAAAGATATGATTTAAAGTTATAAAAGTAACAGATAAATTGAAAAAGGTATTATAAACATATACTTCAAAAACACCTGTATGTATGCCGTGGGCGAGTGTGTTATGGGGAAAGATGTTAGGATTTAAGCCAACTAGGCCACCATTTGTCCTTACGGAGAGCCAATGGGTAACACATAAAACTGGTGAGTCCAGAACTGGTTCCAGAGCTTGTTTGTGGGAACCAGACAGGCAGCCGCAGAGCCAAACCAGACAGGACTCCATGCGCTGCCTCTCATGCAGGTGGGTGCATGGAGGGGACAGTTGTTTTCCTTTATCAATACCTTTATACTATTTGATTTTTAGAAAACAGAGACATGTTATTCTGATTAAAAAGAAATTTGGAACCTTTGAAAAGCAGCCCAGGTTCTGAGCCTTACTGGGAGTTGGGGCCATAGGATGCATGTATGTAACTGCGTTTTATTCAATCTTCAGTTTCATTTGGACTTTGCCTGGAATGAAATTGGTTTGTGATGCAATCTTTTCATTTCAGGAGATTCATCAGTATATCTATTATTTTAGAATTTCAACCCATGTAGCAGTTGCAAAAAACTCTTGACTCAGACGCTCTGGATGAATACCTGGGCAGGTTCCCTTTGCAGAGGTTGCCTTTCTAACTCTCCTTGGTGCTGATATTAGACCAGGTTCTTTATAATATATTAACAGTATAGTTAATATATACAATATATATATATATTATTACATAAAATATATATATTATATCCTGTCTATAATGACAGTAGCAATATATATCACATATTATATAGTATAATATAATAACAGTATACCAGATGAAACCATCTGTCTTCATGGAGTCAGTTGTAAAAGAGACGTGGCAGATACACATAAAGAGGAAAACTTTGATAAATGCATTTTGTTCTTATTTTTACCTTTTTGTTTACTTTTCTTTATTATGAATTCTTCAATTAATAAAATATCTTCATTGGCATCTGGACAAGGACAAAGAAGTAATGACAAAATAGAAAAAGGGAAGTGACACTTCCTGGCACCTAGTAGGTGAAAAGCCTGCACTTGGCTGTTCACCTCCATGACCGCACATGCTCTCTCACAAGGTACGTCTTGGTGACCCATCTTAACAATAGTTTGAAGTCTAACCCCCCTGCTTTTATCTTTTTTCTTGTCGCAAAGGAGAGCCCCCACAAGCTGAGGAAGGCCTGTGTTTAGCATGGCCACTGGGACCAGCCCTGGCAAAGGTGCAAAGCCTCAGAGGGGGCAGCGTCAGGCTGTCAGTCCACAGTGACACGAGCAGGCTGGCTGAGTCACGAGGTGGAAAGCACTCTGCTTTCATGGGTGCACGAGTACATGGGAACCTCATATGTCTCTGAACAAGGCAACATTCAGCTGAGCCATCGTCCCTCCAACATGCTCAAAGAGAGGTCACAGAGGGAACGAAGAACCATGCAATTGCTTCAGAAGGAGGTTCAGCTGTTGTAACATCAATGACTGGGCAGGAGCAAGCTCTGGACATGTGATGATGATAAAACATAACAGTCTAGCAGTCTGTCTCGTGTCGTCAATGACATTGTTATCTTCTTTTTGTCAATGGGAAAAGTGAGGTACAACATGGTTGAATTATTGTTTTTGATCACCAGACTAGGGGTTGAGTCAGATCCCAACTTAGATGTGTCCACAGCTCGTGTTCTTACTCCAACACACCCAGGAGGGTGCTGCTAAAAGGAAGAAAAACAGAGTGGATGGACAGAGGCTTGTGCAGTATGACAGAGGACAAAGGAGAAAGTGGGGAAGATTAAAATTAGAGAGCCTAGGTGGGTTGCAAAAAACTGTTAAGAAGTACTGTCTCTCCTCATGAAAAGGATTTTCCCACCCCCTAGTGCAGGTGTACTGCCGCACAGCCAGTCACCCTGTGTCCAGCTGGCATCTCATTATCTGCCAGTCCAGGCTGGCAGCTGGAGGCGTTCTCGTGCCTAACGCACTGCAGGTGGAATCTGGGCGGGCGGCCAGTGAGGTGCCAGTGGCCTTTCCAGCTCCCATAATCGCCACAGACAGAGCCACCTGGCTCTCCTGTCACCTTATCAAGACATTTCTGCCTTCAGAATATCAGCTGGTGAAACTCAGCCATGGTCCAGAATTGCAGCCAACCCTGGGATGTTGGTCTAGCACCACACTGGAGGCCAATGGCTTAGCACAGTCCCAGGGTTATATTTGGCCCAAGGCCTTCTCTGCTCTGTCTGCTCCTGCTCTGCAGCATTCCAATTTGCTTTTATGCACCAGACAAAAGTGGAATGAGGAAGAAGGAAGAGAAAGCAGGTGGGCATTGCATCTTAATTTTCTCAGTTCTGGCTCACTGTTCTGCTGCCATAACTTGATCACTTTCAACCAGATTTGAGTTGTTCTGTAACACCAATACATTTCTTTCATCAAATTGAAATTCAAATAGCTATGTGTCCTTTCAACCTGTACTTCTTTGTCACTGATAGGAGGAGAATCTCAATTTGTATAATCCTGTACTTAACTTTGGGGTCCTCTTATGGTTTATGACTTCCTAAGTTTGGAAACAGGCTGGGCCACGTAGGCATTCTATAAAATATTTACTATGAATTGATGAGAGAAAATTGTGCTTGTATATCAGAAAGTTGATTTTCATTAAGATGAGTCCTTTAAAAGTGATAAAGTGGGAGATCGATCTAAGGTGGCGGTGTGAGACATGAGACAGTGAACTCCTCCCAAAACCACATATAATACAAAAATATAGTTAATACAACTAATCATAAAAGAGCAACAGGAAAGAAGGCTGTAACAGACTGCATACACCTAGAGAACAGAGCAGAGCAGACCTCACAAAACAGGGTAACATACCAAAGCCTTGATCTGGTGGGACCCAAGCCTTTTCCCCCCCCCAGCTCACCAGAGGGAGGAAGGTAAATGGAGCAGGGAGGGGGTGGAAGCCTAAGACTGCTTAACATCCAGCCCTGGAGATCTGCTTTGGGAGCATAAACCTACATTGCATGGTGCTCTGGAGATTAGTGGGGTTGGAAAGCTAAGACAGACAGAAGACTTGAAAGACTGAGATTCCAGCTATTTGTGGAGGACAGGGATCCACATCTGGTCGCTCTGGGACAAAGGAAAGATGGGCAGTCTGAGAGGCTTCCTAGCAGCTGGAGGGCTGCTGCAGGGGTGGGGTTTGCACAGAGCTTGCTGTGTGGGAGAAGGGATAGGTGGACAAGGTTGTCTGGTCACACTCAGCCCAGCAGGTTGGAAACTTTCAGGAGCTTTGGGTACTCCATCTTCCTGGCTGGATACTCAGCTCTGAGGACCCCCACTGTGATACACAGCCTGCTGCACCTTCCTCCTGGCCTGCAAGCACCGGCTTGCAAACTGGCAGTCACTCCCTTGGCATCAGGCCAACCAGAGAGAGGCCCTGCCTACAACAACTACAGACACAAAGCACAGAGGCTTACACCTGTGTGTTTGGCCCACTGGCTCTGAGGGTGGGGAAAGCAGGAAACAGCTCTTTCCTCCCTGTAGGCAGCAGTGCCACTCCCCTGCGACCCCTGACCTCACTCCAGGAGGTGAGCAGTTCCAGAGCGTAGAGCTTCTGGGCACTAGAGGGTGTCACATAAAATATGAAATGTCCAAGGAACCTGGTTCATGCCAAAATCTCACAAACCCCAGAAAAAGGGCCAAATGAAACTGAACTCACCAATCTTCCAGAAAGAGAGTTCACAATAAAAGTTATAGACATGCTCATGGAGGTTCAGAAAAATATTAAAAAACTCAGAGGCAAATTTAGGATGGAGATTCAATCATTAAGAAATTCCATATCTGAAATGCAACATACAATGGAGGGATTTAAAAGCAGATTAGATGTAGTAGGAGAGACAGTAAATGGAATAGAAACTAGACAAGAGAATGACAAACAAGCTGAGGCACAGAGAGAAAAAAGGATCCCTAAGAATGAAAAAATATTGAGAGAACTGTGTGGCCCGTCCAAACACAACAATATTTGCATATATAGGGGTAGCAGAAGAAGAAGAGAGAGAAAGGCATAGAAAGTGTCTTTGAGGAGGTAATTGCTGAAAACTCCCCCAATCTGGGGAAGGAGATAGTCTCTCAGGCCATGGAGGTGCACAGACCTCCCAACACAAGGGACACAAGGAAAATAACATAAAGACATTAAATGGCAAAGATCAAGGATAAGGACAGACTTTTAAAAGCAGCTAGAGAGAGAAAAAAGATCACATACAAAGGAAAACCCATCTGATGGCTATCATCAGATTTCTCAACGGAAACCTGACAGGCCACAAGGGAATGGCAAGATATATTCAATGAATGAAACAGAAGGCCCTCAAACCAAGAATACTCTACTGGGCAAGGTTATCATTTAAATTTGAAGGAGAAATTAAACAATTTTCAGATAATCAAAAGCTGAGAGAATTTACCTCCCAAAACCCATCTCTACAGTATATTTTGGAGGGACTGCTATAGATGGAAGTGTTCCCAAGGTTAAATAGCTGTCACGAGGGGAAATAAAATGACAGCAGGGTAGAATAATTAATTACTAAGCTGATGCAAAATCAAATCAACTACCCCCAAAGTCAATCAAAGGAAAGAGAAAGAGTACAGAATATGATACCTAATACATATGGAATGGAGGAGGAAGAAAATGGAGGGGAAAAAAAGAACCTTTAGGTTCTGTTTGTAATAGCATACTAAGTGAGTTAAGTGAAACTGTTAGGTAGTAAGAGAATTACCCTTGAACCTTTGGTAACCACAAATCTAAAGCCTGCAATGGAAATAGCATACTTATTGATAATAAGCACATACCTATCGATAATCACTCTAAATGTAAATGGTCTGAATGCACCAATCAAAAGACACATAGTCATGGAATGAATAAAAAACAAGACCCATCTATATGTTGTCTATAAGAGACTCACTTCAAACCCAAAGATATATAGAGACTGAAAGTAAAGGGATGGAAAAAGATTTCATGCAACTAATAGGGAGAAAAAAGCAGGAGTTGCAGTAGTTGAATCAGACAAAATAGACTTCAAAACAAAGAAAGTAGCAACACACAAAGAATGACATTATATAATGATAAAAGGGGTCAGTCCAACAAGAGGATGTAACTATTATAAATATCTACCCACCCAACACAGGGTAACCTAATATGTGAAAAAAATACTAACAGAATTAAAGGGAGAAATAGAATGAAATGCATCCATTTGAGGAGACTTCAACACTCCACTCACTCCAAAGGACAGTTCAACCAGACAGTAAACAAGTAAGGAGACAGAGGTTAGAACAGATATACCTAACAGACATCTACAGAACACTCCATCCAAAAGCAACAGGATACACATTCTTCTCAAGAGCACATGGAACATTTTCAAGAATAGATAGTATACTAGGCCACAAAAAGAGCCTCAGTAAATTCAAAAAGATTGAAATTGTACCAACCAGCTTTTCAGATCACAAAGGTATGAAACTAGAACTAGATTATGCAAAGAAAACAAAAAAGCCCACAAACACATGGAAGCTTAATGACATGCTCCTAAACATTCAGTGGATCAATGACCAAATAAAAACAGTGATCAAACAATGAATGGAGATAAATGACAACAATAATTCAACACCACAAAACCTGTGGGATGCAGCAAAGGCTGTACTAAGAGGGAAGTATATTGCAATACAGGCCTACCTCAGGGAAGAAAAACAATCCCATAAGAGCAGTCTAAACTCACAATTAATGACACTAGAAAAAGAAGAACAAATGAAGCCCAAAGTCAGTAGAGGGAGGGACATAATAAAACTTGGAGCAGAAATAAATAAAATCAAGAATAACAAAATGATAGAATTAATGAAAGCAGGAGCTAGTTCTGCAAGAAAATAAGCAAAGTAGATAAACCCCTAATCAGACTTATCAATAAAAAAAGAGAGTCTACATACATAATCAGAATCAGAAATGAGAAAGGAAAAATCACCAAACACCCAGAAATACAAAGAATTATGAAAGAATCCTATTAAAAATTATATGCTAACAAACTGAATAACTTAAAAGAAATGGACAACTTTCTAGAAAAATCCAACCTTCCAAGGCTGACCAAGGAAGAAACAAAAAATATGAACACACCAATTAACAGCAAAGAAATTGAACTGATAATCAAAAAACTACCCAAGAACAAAACCACTGGACCAGATAGTTTCACTGCTGAATTTTATCAGACATTCAGTGAAGACCTAACACACACCCTCCTTAAAGTTTTCCAAAAAGTAGAAGAGGAGGGAGCACTCCTAATCTCATGCGATGAGGCCAACATCACTCTAATACCAAAACCAGGCAAAGACACCACAAAAAAAGAAAATTACAGACCAATATCCCTGATGAACAGAGAGGCACAAATCCTAAACAAAATATTAGCAAAATGAATGAAAAAATACATCAAAATGATCAGCCCAAAGCCACAGTAATCAAGACAATCTGGTACTGGCACAAGAACAGAGCCACAGACCAGTGGAACAGAATAGAGAGTCCAGACATTAACCCAAACATATATGGTCAATACATGATAAAGGAGCTATGGACATGCAATGGGGAAATGACAGCCTCTTCAACAGATGGTGCTGGCAACATTGGACAGCTACATGTAAGAGAATGAAACTGGATCATTGTCTAACCCCATACACAAAAGTAAATTCAAAATGGATCAAAAACCTGAATGTAAGTCATAAAACCATCAAACTCTCAGAAAAAAACATAGGCAAAAATCTCTTGGACATAAACACGAGTAACTTCTTCATGAACATATCTCCCCGGGAAAGGGAAACAAAAGCAAAAATGAACAAGTGGGACTATATCAAGCTAAAAAGCTTCTGTACAGCAAAGGACACCATCAATAGAACAAAAAGTCATCCTACAGTATGGGAGAATATATTCATAATTGAAAGATCTTATGAAGGGTTGACATCCAAATTCTATAAAGAGCTCACACACCTCAGCAAACAAAAAGTAAATAATCCAATTAAAAAATGGGCAGAGGAGCTGAGCAGACAGTTCTCCAAAGAAGAAATTCAGATGGCAAATAGACACATGAAAAGATGCTCCACATCGTTTGTCATCAGAGAAATGCAAATTAAAACCACAATGAGATATCACCTCACACCAGTAAGGATTGCCAACATCCCAAAGACAAACAACAACAAATGTTGGTGAGGTTGTGGAGAAAGGGGAACCCTCCTACACTGTTGGTGGGAATGTAAATTAGTTCAACCATTGTGGAAAACAGTATGGAGGTTCCTCAAAATGCTCAAAATAGAAATGCCATTTGATCCAGGAATTCAACTCCTATGAATTTACCCTAAGAATACAACAGCCCAGTTTGAAAAAGACAGATGCACTGCTATGTTTATCACAGCACTATTTACAATAGCCAAGAAATGGATGCCACCTAAGTGTCCATCAGTAGATAAATGGATAAAGAAGATGGGGTACATATACACAGTGGAATATTATTCAGCCATAAGAAGAAAACAAATCCCACCATTTGGAACAACATGGATGGAGCTAGTGAGTATTATGCTTAGTGAAATAAGCCAGGTGGAGAAAGACAAGTACCAAATTATTTCACTCATATGTGGAGTATAAGAACAAAGAAAACCTGAAGGAACAAAACAGAAGCAGAATCACAGAACCCAAGAATGGACTAACAGTTACCAAAGGGAAAGAGACTAGGGAGGATGGATGGGAAGAGAGGGATAAGGACAGGAAAAAGAAAGGGGGCATTATTATTAGCATGTATAATGTGAGTGGGGGCATGGGGAGGGCTGTGCAACACAGAGAAGACAAGTAGTGTTTCTACAGCATCTTACTATGCTGATGGACAGTGACTGTAATGGGGTTTGTGGGGAGGTACTTGGTGAAGGGGGGAGCCTAGTAAACATAATGTTCTTTGTGTAATTGTAGATTAATGATACCCTAAAAAAGAAGATCACCCATCATGATCAAGTGGGATTTATCCAAGGGATGCAAGGATGATAAAACATTAAAAAATCCATCAACATTATCCACCATGTCAACAAAAAGAAGGGCAAAAACCACATGATCATTTCCATAGATGCTGAAAAAGCATTCAACAAAATTCAGCATCCATGCATGATAAAAACTCTCAACAAAATGGGTATACAGGACAAGTACCTCAACATTATAAAGGCCATATATGAAAAACCCACACCCAACCTTCTACTTAAGGTCGAGAAGGTGAAAGCTTTTCCCTTAAGATTGTGATCAAGACAAGGGTGCCCACTCTCCCCACATTTATTCAACATAGTTCTGGAGGTCTTAGCCACAGCAATCAGACAACACAAAAAAATAAAAGGCATCCAGATTGGCAAGAAAGAAGTTAAACTGTTGGTTTTCAAATGACATGATATTGTACATAAAAAAAACCCTAAAGAATCCCCTCCACAACTAGTAGATCTAATATCTGAATTCAGCAAAGTTGTGGGATACAAAATTAATATACAGAAATCTGTTGCATTCCTATACACTAACAATGAACTAGCAGAAAGAAAAATCAGGAAAACAATTCCATTCACAATTGCATCAAAAAGAATAAAATATCTTGGAATAAACCTAACCATGGCAGTGAAAGACCTATACTTTGAAAACTACAAGACACTCATGAGAGAAATTATAGAAGATACCAATAAATGGAAACACATCCCATGCTCCTGGATAGGAAGAATTAATATTGTCAAAATAACCATTCTGCCTAAAGCAATCTATAGCTTCAGTGCAATCCCTATGAAAATACCAACAGCATTTTTCAACGAACTAGAGCAAATAGTTTAAAAATTCTTATGGAAGCACAAAAGACCCCAAATAGCCAAAGCAATCCTGAGAAGGAAGAATAAAGCTGGCGGGATTATGCTCCCTGACTTCAAGCTCTACTACAAAGCCACAGTAATCAAGACAATTTGGTCCTGGCACAAGAACAGATCCATAGACCAATGGAATAGACTAGAGAGCCCAGATGTAAACCCATTCATATATGGCCAATTGTTATATGATAAAGGAGCCATGAATATACAAGGGGAAAAGACAGCCAGCTTCTTCAACAAATGGTGTTGACAAAACTGGACAGCTGCATGGAAGAGAATGAAACTGGATTATTGTCTAACCCGATGCACAAAAGTAAACTCAAAATGGATCAATGACCTGAATGTAAGTCATGAAACCATAAAACTCTTAGAAGAAAACATAGGCAAAAATCTCCTGAATATAAACATGAGCAACTTCTTCCTGAATGCATTTTTTTGAAGAAGGGAAATAAAAGCAAAAATGAACACATAGGACCACATCAAGCTACAAAGCTTCTGTAGGGTAAAGGACACCATCAACAGATCAAAAAGGCATACTACAGTATCATATTTGTAAATGACATATCCGACAAGGGGTTAACATCCAGTATATATAAAGAACTCACACACCTCAACACCCAAAAAGCAAATAATCTGATTAAAAAATGGGCAGAGGATATGAACAGACACTTCTCCAAAGAAGAAATTCAGACGGGCAACAGGCACATAAAAAGATGCTCCACATCGCTAATCATCAGGGAAATACAAATTAAAACCACAGTGAGATATCACCTCACACCAGTTGGCAAGGATGCGGAAAAAGGGGAACCCTCCTACACTGCTTGTGGGAATGTAAACTAGTCCAACCATTGTGGAAAGCAGTATGGAGGTTCCTCAAAAAACTAGAAGTAGAAATACCATTTGATCTGGGAATTTAATTCCTAGGAATTTACCCTAAGAAAACAAGTTCTCAGATTCAGAAGGTAATATGCACCTCTGTGTTTATCACAGCACTATTTATAATAGCCAAGATATGGAAGCAATCTAAGTGTCCATGAGTAGATGAATGGATAAAGAAGATGTGGTACATATACACAATGGAATATTAGTCAGTCATAAGAAGAAAACAAATCCTACCATTTGCAACAATATGGACGGAGCTAGAGGGTATTATGCTCGGTGAAATAAGCCAGACGGTGAAAGGAAGTACCAAATGATTTCACTCATCTGTGGTACATAAGAACAAAGCAAAAACTGAAGGCACAAAACAGCAGTAGACTCACAGAATCCAAGAATGGACTAACAGTTACCAAAGGGAAAGGGGCTTGTGAGGGTGGGTGGGAAGCAAGGGAGAAGGGGAATAAGGGGCATTATGATTAGCAAACATAACATGGGGGGGCACATGGGGAAGGCAGCATAGCGTAGAGAAGACAAGTAGTGACTCTATAGCATCTTACTACGCTGATGGACAGTGACTGTAATGGGGTGTGTGGTGGGGACTTGATAATGGCAGGAATCTTGTAACTACAGTGTTGCCCATGTGATTTTATATTGATACCAAAATAAAAAATAAAAAGCAAGAAAACAAAACAAAAAAAAATGTCATAATGTGTATTTCTCTAGAATAACTGCATATTTTTAGATAGGAATAGGGACACCCCAGACTTCCTGGCATTTATTTCATGTAAGCTTGTAAAAAAGTCATACCAGCAGCTAATTTGAAGCTCACTGCAAAGGAAATGCTTCCTCAGGTGTCACCCTAGTTAGCTGCCTTCTTTTTTTCAGCAAACGTAAAATTGAGTAGGTGAAACAGCGTTTTCCCACTGTCTGGGTGAAGCTCATTCCAGAAGTATAGCTCATAGCTGAGTTCCTCCTCAATCTCCTCCCCACACCCAGCCCCTAACTATATTTCTAAAGCAGGGATAATGGGCGTGAAGCTGGCATGCTGGTAAGTGCACTTGTCCAGTGCTTAGACAATTTAGCAGTGCTCCTCCATGAAAAGGAATTTCTGTATTTTGCTTCCCTGCAGGCAACCACCCAGGATCTACTTACTGCTTAAATAGCATGTACTCTGGATCTGCCTCAGCTCAGTTCCTCGTGCTGTGCTGATAGCGTTTGTGTGACTACTAAGCATGTTCAAGAAAGTCACCTACTACCCTTGAGATGTGGTTATCTGTTGAATGGGAACAATATTGCTGACATCCCTACCATGGCAGGATGTATGTGCCTGTGTCCAGCCCAGAACAGATGCTCAATGAATACCCAAGACATGAAGGGACATCTGGATCCAAATTTCTTTGACTATTCACTGAGTTCTCTCCACATAGGTCTGCATGCACTAATTTTGTTAGAGACACACTATCTGATCCTGGGACTTGAGAGATGGTAGACCTTAGGAGCCTCTAGTCTGACCCACTCATCATAGCGAGGATGTGGGATTCACCCAAGGCCACACCCAGTAGTGAGTGGCAGAGCCAAGATGAGCTACTCAGAGGAGAAGGAGACATGTTTTCCTTGGGCATCTGTGAGAGGAAACCACACACATGAAATCAGCGTGGGTATATCTTTTTCCTTCTAACTGTAGAACCCATAGAGTCAGCATAAGCTTGTGGAAAATGCCCACAGCTCAGCTGGACTCAGAGCAGTTTGCTGCTTTGTTGGGAAGAAATGAAACTGAAGCTCCTGTCACCTGCCAGTTGGTCTTGGTCCACCTCCAGCCCAAACTTGAGCTTTGTGAAGCAGGTCACTGGAGTGATGGGGCATCTCTGGCTACTGAGAACACCAGGACGGATGTGCATGAAGCACAGGAAGCACGGTTCCAGTCCTTTCTTCATGCTCCAGTTGCCAGTAATGACTCTACTTTCTTATTTTTTTCTAAGTTAAAGGGTGTTAGAATTGTGGAGTGAGAGGAGACCTTAGTGAAGACCATCTGGTTCAGTCTCCTTATTTCAGGCCCAGTCACAGACATGCGACCAGCCCAGTCCTGGGGCTCCTGGTTTAGGTGATGCTCCAGCTCAAAGTGCTTTCCTGTTGAAGTTTGTGGATTAAGACCATATGGAAAGTGATGATTTGAGGCTGAAGTTTCATGTATTCAAGACCAAGAGAACTGTGACTCATCCCAAATCTGTCTGTACTGGGAACAATGAGCAAATTATGGGGTCACCCTCTCTCTCAATGGTATAGGCTGAGATGTTATCTTAGAGTCCACTAAATGCATTTTTGAGAAATAACATGACCATTTGTCTTCTGCAGAGCTATTCTAAACCAGAGGTGTGATAGCATCATTCATGACCTATAAAAACAGTTACCAGCTCACTTAGCAATCGTCACGCATGCACAGCCCTCCCTAATCTGACAGGCAAACACCCCAACGCCACGTGCTGGGAAGAGGGAAGCGATTATGAAATTAATAGTGGAGGACAGAACGCCACTCAGGAGAAAAGCAGGAAGAATGGGGCCTGTGCCTCTCTTTATCTCTTGCCTGGACATATTAAACTACCACACTGAAAATGAATTAGGTCCAAACTCACAGACATGAGACATCTCACCAACACAACATGGAGTAGAGAAAGCAGCACCAGGACACCACCTAAACTAGGGCTTCATTTTCAGAGTGATACAAATCAAGCAAATTGAAGTGATACACTGTTTATAAATGCATTCATTTATGATAAAACTACTTTTTCAAAAAGCAAGAGAGTGATTCAACACACAATTCAGGATGGTGTTTACATCTGAGAAGGCTGCAAGGGGATGTGATAGGAGAGATGCAAGAAATTGGTGGTTTTTATTTGTAAATTGGGTGGTGAGTCAAAAATGGAGGGGAAGGGTAAGATACTAAGCCAATTTTTTTGACAGATCTCCTGACTTCCTATCAGTCTTGTGGTCTTTATGAAGCAACATGTCTTATTCCCATAATGTGAGGTAATTTACTAGCAAGAAGATACTCTATGTTCTATATTGTTTAGGAATGAAAACTATGAAATAAATGGGGCCATGTGCCAGGGTGCCTCACTGTTTCTTTTTCCGTAGTAACTGACCATCACAACTATTCCTGTTATGTTCTGTTGTATGGAGTAAGTTGGGAAGACAAATAGGCAGAGGGTGAAAACAGCTGCAGTATGCAAGAGATGACAAACCCTAAAATAAAGTCTTTAAGTAACAAAATAAATGCATAAGGTGCCAGACATTCTGCCTCCAAGCAACAAATCAGAATTTAAGGTGAGAAAAAGGGGAAAAAGAATAATGGGGTTCCAGATTAGTGGGTTGTTGTGTGGGGTCTGAGGCATAAACTGTTGGTGGGCTCTGATGTTTCTTGATGCTGAAATGGACTGGAGGTCACCCAAGTCAGCATGACTGAGGAACCAAAACCCAAGACAGAATGGGGAGGGGTCCTGGGGGGAAGAAGAAGGGAGGGCTGTTCTCCACCTCTCCTCTAAAACCACAGACAAGGTCCTGGATAAAGAGGCAGAAGGAGGGATCTGTCTGCCACATCACAGGGGTGGACACAGAGGTGGCTGGAGATTGAGGAGGAGACTGGCTGTGAAAATCTCTTTGGCTCCTGCTTCCCTGAGCCTTCCCTCTCCAGGCACTGCTGGCTCAGTTAAGGTCAGCCTAACAGGCCATGGTCATTTCCAGCAGGACAGGGGCAGGTGGACTAGGCAGCCTCACCCCCACCAGTGAGTAGAGGATAGACTTGGTCTTCCTGCTCCCAGCCAGATTCTCAGCATTCCTGGTGTACAGTGAGAGGTGACTCCAAGCCACTGTGTGTCACTGAGTCCCAGAGCTCCTCTCTAATGCCAGCTGCATCTGCCTGGGCCACACCATTAGCTGTGCCTTAATTTCTTGGCCGCCTTCTAGTTTCCTCCTGAGGCTGCTGCCTGGCTATGCACTTTGATCTTCTTAGCTGGATTCAGATACCCTGCTCCAGTTTTCCTGTCCCCCTTATATGGGCTGGACCCTGCTCTCTATGTCCCCATTAGCTGTCCAGGGTTCTGCTCCACAGTGGGCAGAACGTGCTGTAGAACTGTAGGATTCCAACATTTCAGCATCCCCAACACTCTAGAAACACACCCCAGCCCATCTGAGTCTCTCAATTTCAAGCCTCAGTTGGCCCCTGCATCTGATGGAAGTTGTGATGGGACCACTGATCACCACCCTGGCTAACTGATCCCTTTTTCCATAGTCCTGTTTCACCACATTTCTTCTGTATGCACTGGTATCTGTCCAACAGTGTCTCCTCTTATTTTCTGCTGTAATAGCCTCATGTGCTCAGGTCATTGTCAGACTCCTTGTTCCCGGGGGTGTGAGGACCACTGCAGACTCCCAGGATGGTGAGAGCTCTGTGTGATGGTACTGTAGGAAGAGTCTGGGTGCCTACTGCCAGGCTTTACTGTAAGTAAAAAAGTTAAACTTCTTCTTGTTTAAGGCTTAGGAGACTTGGAATTGAAGTTGTTTTGGCAAAGGTGATGGTCTCTCCTGCTGAAAAGCACAGTAGTGGATGCCCTGGCTCCAGGGGTAGAGGCGTCCTGGATCCTGTGGAGAGGTCCTGGCTCCAGTGGGTGAGACGGGGTCCTGGTTCCCAAGGGGATGGGGGTCCTGGCTCCTGGAGGAGAGGGGATCTTGATTTGGGGTGGTGGGGAGGGGGTCCTGGCTCTGGGGAGAGAGGGGGTGGCCTGGTTCCAGGGAAGAGCAGGAGCCTGGCTCTCGGGGAGAGGGGGCCTGGCTCTGGAGGAGAGGGGCCTGCAGGGTGCACGGGAGTGGGCAGGAGGGCCGGGTACAGCTCCAGCAGCCAGCAGCGGCCAGCAGCGGCCAGCAGCTCTTCTTGGTGTAAGGTAAATTCTAGCTGAAATAAGCAGGCAAAGAGAGGCAACAAAGGGCCAGGTAATTTATTTAAATACCCCCGGTGAGGTTCTGTGGCCTTCTTATCACAGGCCAGAGAAGTCACACCCGGTTGGGGAGGTGGGGGTTTATAAGGGATTAGTAGGGGGAGGAGTGGGAAAGCTCTCTTAGGGGGTGTGGAGAGGTATGATTGGCTAAAGGTGACATAATAGACAACTAGAAACATTTTTTCCTTCCAAGAGAGAGGAGGCTGACATCCGGGTCTTAGTTGGCACATCAGGATGGAATTCAGGGAGAGCTGTCCCCTTTCCATATACTGCACGGACTTTGGGGTCTGGTCTGTTCTCTCCCTATAGCATCTCTCTGTTCTGTTTGCATGTCCTTGTTTTTTCCTTTCTCCAGCTTAACACTTGGGTGGTGAGGCAGAAGCTGAGAGAGTTTTCAGACCGACTCACCGCCACCCCTGCCCCTGGTGTATGTGGGGACGGTCACTGCTGAAACACCAGAGAGCTTGGTCAGTGCTTCACAGGAGCCACAGGGCCCCATGGTTTTCAGGCCCTTGGGTGTGTAGGGGTCACTCCCTCCCTGGGCTGTGTGGCCCGGGCTGGAGACTGAAGGCAGGGGTCACTCAGAACGTGTCCCCCAATTGTTCACCACAAGCTGGGATTCCGGGATCCGTGGGGCCAGGGGCAGGTGTGAGCAGGAGGTGCTTAAGGCCCGGGGATGGGGCTTAGGTCTGGGAGTGTCAGCGAGGATCCCAGAGAGAGAAGCAGCCCCGTGGGAGTGCATGGGCCTCACCACCAGAGAGAGTGGATATCCTGCTGAATCCCATGAAGCTGAGAGTAAAAATACTCTGGAGACAGACAGCAATGTGGGAAAACATCTTTTTGTGCTTGGGGAAGAGGAAGGCCTCTCAAACCAGATGCACAAGGCAAATGCCATAAAGGAAAAAATCAATTTGATATATGAAATGTTCAAATTATATTTCACCAATGAAAATATTTACAATGTGTAACATGTAATTGTAAGATAAATTCTAGCCAAAATAAGCTGTCAAAGAGAGGCAACAAAGGGCCAGGAGTTTGTTTGAATGCAAACACCTGGGCGAGATTTCCCCAGTCTACAGAAATAGAGGCTGGGGAATTCGCACACGTAAGCAGACGGGCAGCTAGTTTTTAAAGAAGGTAGGAGGAGGCAGAGCTTAGATTTACAGTGGTGTGAGGATTGGCTAACATAAGGCACAGGTTGGGAGCGGGCAACAGCCAGGGACTTTGACACGTCATCAGGGTCCGACGTGCTTGCTCCTCCCATCAGTGCTCTCACCCTTACATTTCAGCCTTTTGGTTATAATGGGCGCCAACTCCATCTGGCTACTTCTGGCTGAGGAGGGGCGATGTGGAGGGGTTTAAGGCTGGTTGATGGCCGGAGGCTCAGTCGGGAGGGGTGAGTACTCACGCAGCAACAGTTGATTAGCTTTTATGTGTGAAATTTCTGCTATGCGCTGTTGAAGGAACTTGAAAACACGCGGGGCGATTAAGAGTAAACCACAAACTGTTACTAAGGGACCCAGCAGAGGCATTAGCCAGGCCATTATGGGGGACTGAAGCCACCCATAAGGGCCGCCTTCAGGTACTCATGTTTTGTGGAGGTCTTTTTGTAATTCTTGCAATTTTTTTACTCTTTGTTCTACGACCCCAGACACCTTGATATAGTAGCAGCATTCTTCCTGCAAGAAAATACAGGTTCCGCCCTTTTCTGCAGTAAGCAGATCTAAGGCCGGCCAATTTTGAAGGGTGATCTGGGCAAGGGAAATAAGTTGTCGCTGGAGGGAAATAAGGGAGGTTGAGGTTTCTCCCAAGGTTAGGCTCACTCTATCATCTAATGCTGCCATTTGACTTACTAGACTTTGAGAGCTCACTAAGCTATGGCCTAACGCTCCTGCCCCTGTGGCGACTGTGGAAACTGTAGTAACTAGGCTCACTCCCACCAGCACTGGTAGAAAAACCAACCTCTTCTGTCTAGTGTTTTGATATATATACCATTCGTCTAGTGCCTGTCTTACCTCAGGTTTGCTGTACAGAGTTAGTTGGGGCACTAGCATTACCAAAAAGCAGGGTCCTACCATGGTGCTGTTGCACCAGAAGAATCCGCCTTCTTGAAGGTAAATTAGTGTGTCTACAGTTACCCGTCGTCGGCATTGGCTTCCCATTGGCCATTCTGAGATAGTGGAATGCTGGGTCAGGTAGCAGGTTAGCGGGGATAATGGCTTTTCTTGCCGTTTTCTGGTGACCCCGGACTTATGCCGAGCTTTGGGCTCAAGGCTTGTTTTCCACATCGGCACCTCTCTTAAAGGGAAGCCGCAGTCTTTTTCAGAATTTACTGGTTGAGCCTGGAAAAAACTAATGGGAACTGCAGCCACCGGGGGGCGTTGGAGGGAGGCACAGAGGAAACAATTAGACACATTGCTGAGGATATGTGAAGCATTAAAAAACTGAACTGTTTCTCTAATGACTCTGGCCCAGGAAAGTCTTGTTCCTTCTGGTCGTAGAGAGTGGGGGTAGGGGCCTGACTGGATCCTCTGTTTTAGTGCCTGTTCTGTTTTTAAAATATTACTTGATACCCGTGCCTGGATGTTTAAGACCTCTGTGAGAGTGGGGTTTACAGTGGTCCACTCTCTTCTGATGTCGATTGTGCCCCGTGGAAAGGCTTGACCGCTTTCGTATAGCTTGCCCTGTACTCCTTTTTCCCAGCTTTGGTCCCATGGGTCACTAACGGTAATGTATAGCCTATTTTGTATCTTGGTAAACATTTTGTCATTGGTTCCCCTTGTTGTGTCTCTTACTCTATGGACTTTACATTTGTTTGCTTCAGGATGGCATCCTCCATACATGTCGGACTGGAATGTACATGTACTAGAGGTCTGGTTGTAAGGGAAGCATAGCATTGGGTTTGAGAAGGCATTTAAGATGTCTGTGTATATCGGTATTTGAACTGGTGCCTGACAACCGGCACGCAAGCAGCTTTGGGTGCCTACTTCTCGGGCCTCAGTTCCATGAGGAAGGGTTAGGTTAAGCCTGAATTTCCATGCCGAATAGCTCTGCCTGGAGACTATAGGGTCATCTATTTGGCTGGCTGTGCTTGACATGACTAACCCATAGCTTAAGAGGACCCACTTCACAAGACACCCACTCATCATGTCTGGGTACCCGTTTGAGCCTGGAAAGGTGATACCAGGAGGAGTGCCCATGTAGTTTGGCTGCTGAGGGCGTAGTGAGGATTACTGTATAAGGCCCTGTTCAGCGGGGTTGGAGAGATTTTGGCTGGAGGTCTCTTAGGAGCACTTCATCTCCTGGCTGAAGGATCGCTATGTCTCCTTGGTTGCTGGATGATGTAGGTTGGGGTAGGAGCTGGTCTGTGTGTTCCCTAAGAAGATACCTCAACAGTGTAAAGTAAGGAAGGTAGGAGGTTAAAGGAGGAGAGGTAGCGGGCAGGCCTGTGTTTAATAAGAAGGGCCTGCCATACATCAGCTCAAATGCACTTAGTCCAGCTGGTTCCTGGGGGGCATTACGCAGACGAGCGAGGGCGATGGGGAGAAGATCCACCCACAAGAGCTTTACCTCTAGAGACAGCTTAGTTGGTCTTTTAAGAGACCATTAGCCCTTTCGACCTTACCTGATGATTGGGGGTGGTAGGATATATGAAGGTTCCAGGTGATATTGAGAGCCTCGGCTGTTAGCTGGGTGACCCGAGAGATGAAAGCAGGCCCGTTGTCCGACTGTAGTGAGACAGGCAGGCCAAAACGGGGGATGACATGCACTACCAATGTCTGTGCCACCACTGAAGCTTCTCTTGGTTGGTGGGGAAGGCTTCAATCAATCCTGAAAAGGTATCAACCAGAACTAGTAAATACCTGAGTTTTTTATGTTTAGGCATGTGGGTGAAATCGACCTGCCAGTCCTGTCCAGGGATGGTTCCTCTCATCTGGTGGAGGGCCATCTGGATTTTCAGAGCATCTTCAGACGAGATGCAATGACAAGTAGTGCAGCCTTGGTGTACCTCATCTATGGCCTTGTGGAGACCATAAGGGGCAAATATGGGGGAGAGAAACCGGTGCATGGCTTCCAGCCCAATGTGTAGAAACTGATGAATTTTGGATATGACATCCCTGCCTTGGGCTTGGGGGAGGGCAATTCATCCTCTGAGATGTATCCATCTCTGATCTCCTAACACTCCCCCTTGATGTAGGAGCAGTTGTCGTTCATCATCGGGGTATTGGGGCAGTAGAGAGGAGGAAAGAAACAACACAGAGGGTGGGGTAGACCCGGATGTTAACTGTCGGGCCATGGTGTCTGCCAATGCATTACCTCTGGTTACTGGATCGTTTCCAGTTTGATGTCCTTTACAATGCACAATGGCCACCTCCTTGCGGGTCCTGTAGGGCCTGTAGCAGGCGGCTGATGGCCCTGCCATTGATGATTGGGGTTCCCTTGGTGGTGAGGAAGCCCCTTTCCTTCCAAATTGCTGTATGAGTGTGTGTAATCAAGGAGGCATATTTAGAGTCAGTATAAATTGTGGCTCTCTTCCTGGCTGCCAGCTGTAACACTCGGGTAAGAGCTACTAATTCAGCTTTCTGGGAGGTGGTCCCAGAATGGGAGTAGGTTTGCTTCTATCACTTTCGACAGAGTTACTACTGCATAGGCTGCCCTTCGCACCCCATCACTCCCCTTCACCGAGCTTCTGTCTACAAAAATGGTCAAGTCAGGGTTTTCGAGGGGCATGTCTTGTAGGCCCTCTCTAGGTTTTCTAAGAGCTTCTACAATCTCTACACAGGAATGAGTGGACTGATCTGCCTGATCGCTGACATGAAGCAAGGAGGCTAGGTTAAGGGGTGGAGAGACTTGTAGGGTTACTTGTGGATGTTCAATAAACAGGAGGTGAAATTCTTGTACTCTTGAAGTACTCAAGGAGGCCAGGGATTTATGACTCAAAAGATCTTGTAACTGGTGTGGGGAATACACAGTAATGGGCTGTTGGAGTGTTAATTTCAGGGCTTCT
This sequence comes from Manis javanica, assembly GCF_040802235.1. Lineage (NCBI taxonomy): Eukaryota > Metazoa > Chordata > Mammalia > Pholidota > Manidae > Manis > Manis javanica. Next base: position 106,750,555 of record NC_133161.1, on the reverse strand, counting down.
CGGACTAGACTTCCCGCAGCTGCCAGGACTCAGAGGCAAGGCTGCCACCCTCTGGTGGTGGCATCTAACCGTTTGGAGAGAAATGCAATGGGATGGCACCCCAGCCCCACTGGCTGTACTAGCACTCCGGTGGCCACTCCTGCCCTTTCTGCTATATATAGGGTAAAGGGCTTGGTTAGGTCAGGGAGCATCAATGAGGGGGATGAGAGTAACACATTCTGCAACTGATTGAAAGCAGAAGCCACCTCAGTGGGTGAAGTTAGCGGCCCAGTAGGAGTCTCTGTAGCAGCCGCATAGAGCGGTCTGGCCAGAAGGGCAAAGTTAGGCACCCAGTGTCTGAAAAACCATACTAATCCTAGAAAGGATAGTATCTTGGCTCCTGAAGAAGGTGGCAGGAGAGCTTTAATCACAAGCACCTGGTCCACCATCAGGGCTTTAGTGGTGGGAGTTAGAGTTAGCCCAAGGTATGTAACTTGAGGTAGAGACAGCTGCGCTTTGGCCAGGGATACCCTGCACCCCAGGTCTGCTAGGAAATTGAGAAGGGATGTGGTGTCCAAGACCGAGGCCTCATTTGAGGGGCTGCAAAGTAAAAGATCATCTACATATTAGAGAAGAGTACTCTTGCCCATTGAATGTCACGAGAGGTCTTTTGCCATGGCCTGTCCAAAAAGATGGGGGCTATCTCTAAAACCCTGAGGTAGAACTGTCCAGGTCAGTTGTCTAGATTGACAGGTATCAGGGTCTTCCCATGTGAAGGCAAATAGTGGCTGTGAGTCTGAGTGGAGAGGTATAGTGAAAAAGGCATCTTTAAGGTCTAGTACAGTAAAATGAGAGGTACTGGATGGGACCTGAGATAGAAGAGTGTATGGGTTAGGCACTACTAGGGTTAAAGTGATAACAGCCTCATTAATTATTCAGAGGTCTTGAACGAGGCAGTACGCTCCAGAAGACTTTTTACTGGCAAGACTTTTTACTGAACCATTGCATGGAGAGTTAGTCAGTACTAAAAGCACTTGCGAGAGTAGACGATTAACAATAGGCTGTAGTCCCCTTCAGTGAACCTGCAAAATAGGAAATTGAGGCTGAGAAGGGAAGCGGGATGGGCCTTTAAGGCATATTAAAACTGGGGTGTGGTGGGTTGCCACCACGGGGGTGGAGATGTCCCACACAACTGGATTGACAGCAGTCCAGGGATTTCGGAGACTTAGGTCTCTGTCGTCTAACTCTCCTTCACCAACTAAAGCAACGAGGGAGTTTCTGGCATTTTGTAAGCATTTAAAAGGTGGGAGGGAAATAGAGGCTCCTAACTGATAGAGCAAATCTCGTCCTAACAGAGGGGTAGGACAGGAAGGCATGACAAGAAAGGAATGAGTAAACGGGATGCTTTGAAAGGTGCAGGCTACTGGGCCCGTCTCCAAAGGCTTGGAGGAGGTTCCCATGACTACAACTATGGAGACCTTGGCAGGGTATAAAGGCCCTTTAAAGGAGGGGAGAACAGAGTAGGTAGCCCCCATGTCCACCAAGAAAGAGATGGACTTAACCGCTACCCACAGCTTAGCCCTGGGCTCGGTGAGGGTGATCGGGGTGTCTGAGTCCAGGAGTCTTCAATCTTCTAGGATGCCTAGCAGGTCTGAAGGGTAGTCCTTCAAGGGCATCTGCCCCCCGCAAGACTCTGCTGCCAGGGGAGGACCACCCTCTAGTGGACAGTCTACTTTCCAATGACCTCACTTACCACAGCTGGGGCATGGTATGGTCAATTTGCATGGGTTGGGGCACTGCCGTGCCCACTGCCCTTCTTTGCCACACTGAAAACAAGGGCCTGGAGGTTCGAGTCGATCTTCAGGGACACCCCAATGATCTCTATGAGCTGGCCGCAGAGCAGCTGTTATGGCATGAGTTTGTTCTGCCATTTGGGCAGCTGACTTCCTCTCGCTCTCATCCTCTTGAGCATGAAAAACTTTAAATGCCATATCTACCAGGTCTCCTAGAGGGGTTTGGGGACCACCTTCAGCCTTTTTAAGCTTGTGCCTGATGTCAGGAGCTGACTGAGTTATAAAATGCATGGCCAGGAGAGAGGAACCTAATGCTGAGGCCAGGTCAATCTTAGTGAAAGCTCCTAGAGTTTCTTTGAGGCACTTGAGGAATTCTGATGGGTTTTCATCAGGTTTCTGGGTAATTTCTCTAAGCTTATCATAATTGATAGCTTTTTGGGCAGTACAGTTCATACCTGCCAATAAGTAGCGAACCATGCGATCCCGGCATGCTTCACTCTTGGGAGAATTATAATCCCATAGAGGTTCTTGTAGAGGAATAGCTTCTCTGCCCTTAGGTTCCCACTAATCTGTGGCATGGGCCTCATTGGCACAGTGCTGTGCCGCTGACGTGACACGGTCATATTCCTCTGGGGTTAGAGTGGATTGGAGGACTACATGTACATTGTGCCAGGTGAACTTGTAAGCTCGAGTAAGATATTTAAACTGTTTAGTGAACATTACAGGTTTGGAGGAAAAGGATCCCAATCACTATTCTACTTGGGACAAGTCTGCCAGGGAAAAGGGAACATGAATTTGCACCACTCCTTCAGCTCCTGCTACCTCTCTCAGAGGAGCTCTCATGTGAGCTTGAGACTGCTGTGACTTAGAGCAAATTACAGGAGGGCTAGACCATTTGGGTGCTAGCTGCAGAGAGTAAGATGGTGGTGGATTTGGAGGAGAGGATGGAGGAGGTGACTTTGGTAGTGGGGGATACAACCTGGGAATTGGTGCAGAACTTGAAGGCAGGAGACCAGGATAGGGGGGAGTTTTATCTAAAGTGGAGTCAGCACCTGTGGAGTAAAATGGTGGCAAGACTAGAAGAGAAGGAGAGCAAGGTGGAGGAGAGACCGGAAGAGAAGGAGAGCAAGGTGGAGGAGAGACTGGGAGAGAAGGAGAACAAGATGGAGGAGAGACTGGAAGAGAAGAGGAACAAGGTGGAGGAGAGACTGGGAGAGAAGGAGAACAAGATGGAGGACATGAACAATGAGGAAGGGAGCTGGCCCCCGCGGTGGGCCTGGAGGAGCCAAGATCCTCCGTGAGTCCGTCATAGAAGAGCCTCCCAGTAATAGGAGTGGTGGAGATCAGTGGTCTTTGGCAGAGGCCTGGGCCAACAAAACTTGGGAAGGAGAACATTTAACATATAGATCTGGATGGGTGCGCAAAGTCCAAAAGGCCTGCACATATGGGATTTCACTCTACTTTCCGCCCCGGTGGCAATAATTAGTTAAGTCAGTGAGGAGGCCAAAATCAAAAGTTCCCTCAGGGGGCCAGTGAGATTGATTTTCCAAGGGATACTGAGGCCAGGCCTGAGAGCAAAGGAAGACTAACTTCCATTTGCAAATTTCCCAGAACAAATATAGAGTAGCCAGATTAGAAATGAGACACCACAGTGGGGTCTGAGCCTCTGCTTTTGAGGACTGGTTCACCATGTCTGCACCCACTTCCCAAAAAAAAATCCTGCTGAGAGGAGCGCCCAGTGTCCCAACTGCACCAAGTAAGGGGAGACGGCCTGGGAGCCTGGGTGAGGGACATCTCCCCCACCGCAGGGCCAGGGGTGAGTATCCCAGATACTTGCAATGGATGGGCTGAATACCCAAGACCTGGACGTAGTTACGATTTTAGACGGACCAGGTGAAATGGAGTTAGGAAGGGATGCAGACCGGAGGAAACTGAGGGACTCACCAGAAAATAGTCCACGCAGCAGAGAGCAGGCTGAGGTCCCGGGTCGGGGAAGAAGGGGGTGGGGGCGCTGGTGGCTGGTCGGGTCCCCGCACTCACACTCCTTCCTGGGTTTCAGCGCCAAATGTAAGATAAATTCTAGCTGAAATAAGCAGGTGAAGAGAGGCAACAAAGGGCCAGGTAGTTTATTTGAACGCAAACACCCAGGCAAGATTTCCCCAGTCTACAGAAATAGAGGCTGGGGAATTCGCACACGTAAGCAGACGGGCAGCTAGTTTTTAAAGAAGGTAGGGGGAGGCAGAGCTTAGATTTACAGCGATGTGAGGATTGGCTAATGTAAGGCACATTTTTCAGGTTGGGAGGGGGCAGCAGCCAGGGACTTTGACACGTCATCAGGGTCTGACGTGCTTGCTCCTCCCGTCAGTGCTCTCAGCCTTACAGTAATTAGAAAATTGAAAATAAAATGAGAATGCAGGATATGCAATGAACTCCTGTGAGTAAGTAAAAAGGATACAGACATCCTCCCCAAAGAAAGGTCACAAATGAAATTTGAATGGGAAATAAATTAAGAAAATTAAATAAATTTTAAATATTTTTATTTTTATGTGACAGACATAATTTTCCCTATGTCTAAAATAAGTAGTGTAATATTGCATGTTAGATGTTTCTTCTTTTGTGAAATGGGAAAATCCTTCATCTCCCACAGTGTAGACGTCCACTCAGCACAGCAATCTGGTCTGTATTAAAAATCAATATATAGAATCAATTATTATTGTTTTGAGACAGGACCGTGGGCTTAGACAGAATAGGGGAGGGCCCCCAGAGAAAGCAAGGATGGATATTTGCTGTCAGCAATGTAACTACATGCAAGGAAACCCCCTACCTAAACTCTCTGTTATACATTAAGCTCTAGGGTTCCCCAGATAAAGAAGAGTAGCACATGTTTTTATTATGCTAGTCATTTGTAACCATGTGTAAGAAAGATTCACTTTAGCATGCTAAAGACCCAGGCCTATGTGCTGTCTTTCCTCCTTCAGATCTGACAAGGTGATTTTGCAAACTGGGCAACTAATTTAGCATGCAGACCCAGCTGTAAACAACATAGTAAAAAGCAGGAAGGATTGCACCTTAAAGAAAAGATTGCATTTTAACACCCAGGAAATTTAAGAAGTAATACCTCAGACCACCTTGGGGGCTGGGCAGGCAGCCTTTTGATATGCTCCCAGACCAAGGCTCGGGTGTCCTAGAGAGAAATCAAGGCAGGAAATTCCTTAGAGTAAGGTTAATTTTTAATATTCAGGGACCACTTAACAAGTCCCACCCCTAAGTTTTTTCATGTTCTCGAAAAATCCTCAACTGCCTATAAAACCCCCTAGACAACGCACCACTACGGACTCTCTTGTCCCCTCCTGGCTTGAGCCGGGAGCTCTGTCCTTTGACTTTATCTCTAAATAAAAGCCTGTACCTTGCTCTCCTACCTTGACTGTTTATGAAGCTCATTCTTTGGCTCCGCAAACAAGAACCCCAGCATCAGAACCACCCTTTATTCTTGGATGCATGCAGGTCTTTTCAACTATGACACCTGGAGAGATTTCCTATAGGCAATAATTTAATGACTAGTGTCTTCATTCTCCTGTTGAACTGAAATCAACATGACTATTGTATTTAAGAAAAGGCTTATTTGGCATCTTATTGAGGATCATGGCTTCAAAGCAGCCCATAAGAGTGTTTTGATAAACTGCCCCAAAGCCCCTTTATTTGTGAACATCTTAAGTTTTTTACAATAACGGATGGGTGCAGAGGAGAGGTTATGTCAACCAGTACACCAGGGCACTGTTATAAAAGAAAAGACAATAACATTCTGATGCCATCTGTGTGAGAGGAAAGGACATGAGAACTGCTAATCATCCTCCTCAAGGATTCTACTGGAGACAGAAGAGCCAGACCAGCTTATCTCCTTTTGAGCATTCCAGGCATGTTTTCTTTTTGGTTGTTGTTAAAGTATAGTTGATGCAAAATCTTATATTGGTTTCAAATATGCAACACAATGGTTCAACAGTTACCCACATTATTAAATCCTCATCCCCACTAGCGCACTTACTATCTGTCAGCACAGGAAGATGTTACAGAATCATTAGTATGTTCTCCATGCTGCACTTCCAACCCTGTGACCAACTTGCATTTATGATCAAGAAATTTTATGCCCTTTTATCCCCCCCACTCCCCACCCACTCACCCCAGGCCATCCCCTGTGGGACCACCAGTCACTTCTCAGTTTCTTTTTTTTTTTTTTTGAGAAGGCATCTCTCATATTTATTGATCAAATGGTTGTTAACAACAATAAAATTCTGTATAGGGGAGTCAATGCTCAATGCACAATCATTAATCCACCCCCAGCCTAACTCTCGTCAGTCTCCAATCTTCTGAAGCATAACAAACAAGTTCTTACATGGTGAACAAATTCTTACATAGTGAATAAATTCTGACAGGGTGAACAGTACAAGGGCAGTCATCACAAAAACTTTCGGTTTTGATCACTCATGATGAACTATAAACAATCAGGTCAAATATGAATAATCGTTTGATTTTTATACTTGATTTATATGTGATCCCACATTTCTCACTTTATTATTATTATTTTTTTTAATAAAATGTGGAAGTGGTAGGTAGATGCAAGATAAAGGTAGAAAACATAGTTTAGTGTGTAAGAGAGCAAATGTAGATGATCAGGTGTGTGCCTGTAGACTATGTGTTAATCCAAGCTAGACAAGGGCAATAAAACATCCACGCATGCAGAAGATTTCTCTCAAAACAGGGGGGGTGAGGTTCTAAGCCTCACCTCTGTTGATCCCCAATTTCTCACCTGATGGCTGCCCTGTGACTGTGCCTGTCTTAGGTTGTTCCTCCCTTGAGGAATCTTACCTGTCTCTGGCTAACCAGTCATCTTCCGGGGCCATACAGGGAAATGCAAAGTTGGTAAGTGAGAGAGAAGCCATATTGTTTGAAAAGGTTAGCTTTTTACTTCTTTGCAGATTTATGACCTGTGGCTTCTATGCCCAGCATTTGTCTTGAGGTATCTTTACCGCTTGGAGGATTTATGATACTCGGTAAATTCGATATGAGGCACGAATTCTATTTAAGGGTTGTAATTAGGAAGGAAAAAGAAAAGCTATAGAGGTAGCAGATGGAAGAAAACATGGGAAGATTGATTATTTCTTTGACATAGCTTCTTGTAGAGTAACAAGCATGCATAGGTTTTAAACTACTAATTAAATTGCACACACACATTAACATAATAGGAATACAGTTACATAACCAAAGCAGATCTATAATTACCAGCCATCTCCAGTGAAGCCAAGAAAACCAGTTAGGCACCCTAGGCATTTGTGAAAATTTGTCTATGATATAATGTATATTGTCCAACTGTACTTTTACAGTCTGAGAGAAATCAGACAAATTAAAACAACCCATTCCTGGGAACTGTTCACATCCCATATGTTCTTTTAACAGTAGATAGTCTGTAGTTGTAAGATTTTGGAGCACTACAACTTGCACTTCTCCTAATTCTCGGTTGAGTTCCAACAGTATAGATCCAGTCAAATTTGTTGTTTTACTGTATGTACAGGCCAGCTTAGATATCTCCTTCTTCATTCTAATGACAAGTCCAGGAACCGGTGGGATGACTGCAGCTACAACTGTAGCAGCACACCAGGATCTTTGTTGAAGGTTTTTGATGTTCATCTTCTGGAATGATTCTTCCAGAGGATGTTAATGTTGGAAGTTCTTCTTCATATCGTATCTTAATTTGTTTTCTGTTTAGCCAAATTAGGCTTTGATCCTCTGTATAAACACAAACAGACCCCTTGCCCACACTTTGATATGCCCTTTATACCATTGTGTAGAACTCATTGGAGGTCACCACACAGGAACTGCTTTTTTTTTTAAGAGAAAGGAATATTATCAGAAAAGTGTACGTCCATAGCCGATCATCTGACACCCTTTAGGTGATCAAAATTAAGGATATTTGAAGCATGCATTAATCATTAATTTACAGTTAGTTTTATCCTATCAAGGAGTAATCCCCCTTCTCTTTCTTTTTTTTTTAAAATTTCTTTTGTTACCTTTAATCTACACTTACATGAAGAATATTATGTTTACTAGGCTCTCCCCTATACCAGGTCCCCCCTATAAACCCCTTTACAGTCACTGTCCATCAGCATAGCAGAATGTTGTAGAATCACTACTTGTCTTCTCTGTGTTGTACAGCCCTCCCCTTTCTCCCACCCCCCTATGAATGCTAATCTTAATATCCCTCTTCTACTTCCCCTGCTTAGCCTTCCCTACCCACCCACCCTACCCAGTCCCTTTCCCTTTGGTACCTGTTACTCCATTCTTGGGTTTTGAGATTCTGCTGCTGTTTTGTTCCTTCAGTTTTTCCTTTGTTCTTATACTCCACAGATGAGTGAAATCATTTGGTATTTCTCTTTCTCCTCTTGGCTTATTTCACTGAGCATAATAACCTCCAGGTCCATCCATGTTGCTGCAAATGGTAGGATTTGCCCTCTTGTTATGGCTGAGTAGTATTCCATTGTGTATATGTACCACATCTTCTTTATCCATTCCTCTACAGATGGACATTTAGGTTGCTTCCAATTCATGGTTATTGTAAATAGTGCTGTGATAAACATAGGGGTGCATCTATCTTTCTCAAACTTGATTGCTGCGTTTTTAGGGTAAATTCCTAGGAGTGGAATTCCTGGGGTAAATTCCTAGAAGTGGAATTCCTGGGTCAAATGGTAAGTCTGCTTTGAGCATTTTGATGAACCTCCATACTGCTTTCCACAATAGTTGAACTAATTTACATTCCCACCAGCAGTGTAGGAGGGTTCCCCTTTCTCCAGAGCCTCGCCAACATTTGATGTTGTTTGTCTTTTGGATGGCAGCCTTCCTTACTGGTATGAGGTGATACCTCATTGTAGATTTAATTTGCATTTCTCTGATGATTAGTGATGTGGAGCATCTTTTCATGTGTCTGTTGGCCATCTGTATTTCTTTTTTGGAGAACTGTGTTCAGTTCCTCTGCCCATTTTTAAATTGGATTATTTGATTTTTGTTTGTTGAGGCATGTGAGCTCTTTATACATTTTGGACGTCAAGACTTTATTGGATCTGTCATTTACAAATATATTTTCCCATACTGTAGGGTTCCTTTTTGTTCTATTGATGGTGTCTTTTGCTGTACAGAAGCTTTTCAGCTTAATATAGTCCCACTTGTTCATTTTTGCTATTGTTTTCCTTGCCCGGGGAGATATGTTCAAGAAGAGATCACACATGTTTATATCTAAGAGTTTTTTGCCTATGTTTTTTTCCACGAGTTTGATGGTTTCATGACTTACATTCAGGTCGCTGATCCATTTTGAATTTACTTTTGTATATGATATTAGACAATGGTCCAGTTTCATTCTCCTACATGTAGCTGTCCAGCTTTACCAGCACCATCTGTTGAAAAGACTGTCATTTCGCCATTGTATGTCCATGGCTCCCTTATCGAATATTAATTGACCATATATGTTTGGGTTAATGTCTGGATTCTCTAGTCTGTTCCACTCGTCTGTGGCTCTGTTCTTGTGCCAGTACCAAATTGTCTTAATTACTATGGCTTTATAGTAGAGCTTGAAGTTAGGTTGTGAGATCCCCCTACTTTATTTTTATTTTTCAGGATTGCTTTGGCTATTTGGGGTCTTTGGTGTTTCTATATGCATTTTTGAATTATTTGTTCCAGTTCATTGAAGAACGTTGCTGGTAATTTGATGGGGATTGCATTAAATCTGTATATTGCTTTGGGCAGGATGGCCATTTTGACGATATTGATTCTTCCTAGCCACGAGCATGGGATGCATTTCCATTTGTTAGTGTCCCCTTTAATTTCTCTTAAGAGTGACTTGTAGTTTTCAGAGTATAGGTCATTCACTTCTTTTGTTAGGTTTATTCCTAGGTATTTTATTCTTTTTGATGCAATGGTGAATGGAATTGTTTTCCTGATTTCTCTTTCTATTGGTTCATTGTTAGTGTATAGGAAAGCCACAGATTTCTGTGTGTTAATTTTGTATCCTGCAACTTTGCTGTGTTCTGAAATCAGTTCTAGTAGTTTTGGGGTGGAGTCTTTATTGTTTTTTATGTACAATATCATGTCATTGCAAATAGTGACAGTTTAGCTTCTTCTTTACCAATCTGGTTTCCTTTTGTTTCTTTATGTTGACTGATTGCCGTGGCTAGGACCTCCAGCACTATGTTAAATAGCAGTGGGGAGAGTGGGCATCCCTGTCTTGTTCCCGATCTCAGAGGAAAAGCTTTCAGCTTCTCGCTGTTTAGTATAATGTTGGCTGTGGGTTTATGATATATGGCCTTTATTATGTTCAGGAACTTGCCCTCTATTCCCATTTTGTTGAGAGTTTTTATCATGAATGGATGTTGAATTTTGTTGAATGCTTTTTCAGCATCTATGGAAGTGATCATGTGATTTTTGTCCTTCTTTTTGTTGATGTTGTGGATGATGTTGATGGATTTTCAAATGTTGTGCCATCCTTGCATCCCTGGGATGAATCCCACTTGGCCATGGTGTATGATCCTTTTGATATACTTTTGAATTCGGTTTGCTAATATTTTATGAAGTATTTTTGCATCTACATTCATCAGGGATATTGGTATGTAATTTTCTTTTTTGGTGGGGTCTTTGCCTGGTTTTGGTACTAGGGTGATGTTGGCTTCATAGAATGAGTTTGGAAGTATTCCCTCCTCTTCTATTTTTTGGAAAACTTTAAGGAGAATGGGTATTATCTCTTCTCTGTGTGTCTGATAAAATTCCGAGGTAAATCCATCCAGCCCGGGTGCTTTGTTCTTGGGTAATTTTTTGATTACCGCTTCAATTTCTTTGCTTGTAATTGGTTTGTTTAACTTTTGTGTTTCTTCCTAGGTCAGTCTTGGAAGGTTGTATTTTTCTAGAAAGTTGTCCATTTCTTCTAGGTTTTCCAGCTTGTTGGTATATAGGTTTTCATAGTAGTCTTTAATAATTCTTTGTATTTCTGTGGAGTCTGTCGTGATTTTTCCGTTCTCATTTCTGATTCTGTTGATTTGTGTTGATTCTCTTTTTCTCTTAATAAGTTTGGCTAGAGGCTTATCTATTTTGTTTATTTTCTCAAAGAACCAGCTCTTGGTTTAATTGACTTTTTCTATTATTTTATTCTTCTCAATTTTGTTTATTTCTTCTCTGATCTTTATTATGTCCCTCCTTCTGCTGACTTTAGGCCCCATTTGTTCTTTTTTTCCCAATTTCGATAATTGTGATGTTAGACTATTCATTTGGGATTGTTCTTCCTTCTTCAAGTGTGCCTGGATCACTATATACATTCCTCTTAGGACTGCTTTCACTGCATCCCACAGAAGTTGGGGCTTTGTGTTGTTGTCATTTGTTTCCATATATTCCTTGATCTCTATTTTAGTTTTTCATTGATCCATTGATTATTTAGAAGCATGTTGTTAAGCCTCCATGTGTTTGTGAGCCTTTTTGTTTTCTTTGTAGAATTTATTTCTGCTTTTATACCTTTGTGGCCTGAAAAATTGGTTGGTATAATTTCAATATTTTGGATTTTGCTGAGGCTCTTTTTGTGGGCTAGTATGTGGTCTATTCTGGGGAATGTCCCATGTGCACTTGAGAAGAATGTATGTCCTGTTGCTTTTGGATGTAGAGTTCTATGGATGTCTATTAGGTCCATCTGCTCTATAGTGTTGTTCAGTGCTTCTATGTCCTTACTTACTTTCTGCCCAGTGGATCTATCCTTCGGGGTGAGTGGTGTGTTGAAGTCTCCTAAAATGAATGCATTGCAGTCTATTTCCCCCTTTAGTTCTGTTAGTATTTGTTTCACATATGCTGGTGCTCCTGTATTGGGTGCATATATATTTAGAATGGTTATATCCTCTTGTTGGATGGAGCCCTTTATCATTATTTAGTGTCCTTCTTTATCTTTTGTTACTTTCTTTGTTTTGAAGTCTATTTTGTCTGATATTAGTACTGCAACCCCTGCTTTGTTCTTGCTGTTGCTTACCTGAAATATGTTTTTCCATTCCTTGACTTTTAGTCTGTCCATGTCTTTGGGTTTGAGGTGAGTTTCTTGTAAGCAGCATATAGATGGGTCTTGCTTTTTTATCCATTCTACTACTCTGTGTCTTTTGATTGGTGCATTCAGTCCATTTACATTTAGGGTGACTATTGAAAGATATGTACTTATTGCTATTGCAGTCTTTAAATTCATGGTTATCAAAGGTTCAAGGTTAGCCTCTTTAGTATCTTACTGCCTAACTTAGCTCGCTTATTGAGCTGTTATTCATACTGTCTGGAGATTCTTTTCTTCTCTCCCTTCTTATTCCTCCCCCATTCTTCATATGTTGTGTGTTTTGTTCTGTTCTCTTTCTAGGAGTGCTCCCATCTAGAGCAGTCCCTGTAAGATGCCCTGTAGAGGTGGTTTGTGGGAAGCAAATGCCCTCAGCTTTTGCTTGTCTGGGAATTGTTTAATCCTGCCATCATATTTAAATGATAGTCATGCTGGATACAGCATCCTTGGTTCAAGGCCCTTCTGTTTCATTGCATTAAATATATCATGCCATTCTCTTCTGGTCTGTAGGGTTTCTATCAAGACGTCTTATGTTAGCCTGATGGGTTTTTCTTTATAGGTGACCTTTTTCTCTCTAGCTGCCTTTCAAACTCTTTCCTTGTCCTTGAGCTTTGCCATTTTAATTATTATGTGTCTTGGTGTTGTCCTCCTTGGATCCTTTCTGTTGGGGGTTCTGTGTATTTCCGTGGTCTGTTCGATTATTTCCTCCCCCAGTTTGGGGAAGTTTTCAGCAATTATTTCTTCCAAGATACTTTCCGTCCCTTTTCCTCTCTCTTCTTCTTCTGGTACCCCTATAATATGGATATTGTTCCTTTTGGGTTGGTCACACAGTTCTCTTAATATTGTTTCATTCCTGGAGATCCTTTTATCTCTCTCTGTCAGCTTCTATGCGTTCCTGTTCTCTGGTTTCAATTCCATCCATGACCTCTTGCATCTTATCCATTCTGCTTCTAAATTCTTCCAGAGTTTGTTTCATTTCTGTCATCTCCTTTCTGGCATCTGTGATCTCCCTCTGGACTTCATCCTATTTCTCTTGCGTATTTCTCTGCATCTCTGTCAGCATGTTTATGATTTTTATTTTGAATTCTTTGTGAGGAAGACTGGTTAGGTCTGTCTCCTTCTCTGGTGTCTCTGTAATATTGGTTTGCCTGTAAATTTGTCTTTTCATGGTGATGGGAATAGTTTGCAGAGCTGGGACTAGTGATGGCTGGAAGAACTTCCCTTCTTGTTGGTTTGTGGCCTTCCTCTCCTGGGATAATAGTGACCTCTAGTGGCTTGTGCTGGGTAGCTGCATGCAGACAAGGCTTCTGCTTCCTGCCCGGGTGCTATGGAGTTTATCTCCACTGTTGCTGTGGGCGTGGCCTGGCTCTGGCTGCTGCTCCAAAGTGGTAGAGTTGCATTGGAGAGGGAGCAGCTGGGAGGCTATTTATCTCTGTAAGGGGCCTCCATGCTCCCTGCAGCCCAGGGGATTAGAGTGCACTGAGATCCCTGGATTCCCTACCTCTGAACTAAGTGTCCTGCCCTGCCCCTTTAAGACTTCCAAAAAGCACCCGCTAAAACAAAACGACAACCACAAAAAAAAATAAAAATTGTCCCCTCGTTTTTCTTTATTCTCTGACGCCATCCTCGGTCACCCTCACACCGGTCTTGCTGCCCTGTTTGCCTAATATTGGGGTCCCTGTTCCTTTAAGACTTCCAAAAAGTGCTTGCCAAAACAAAACAAAACAAAACAAAAAAGAAAAAAATAGTAGTGGCTGCTCACTTTTCTTTTGTTATCTGATGCCGGCCTCTGATACCCGCTCGCTGGTCTTGCCGCCCTGTTTCCCTTGTATTGGGGTCCCTGTCCCTTTAAGACTTCCAAAAAGCACTCACCACAACAAAACAACAGCAACAACAAAAGAAAAATATGGCCGCTCACTTTTCTTTTGTCCTCCGGCGCCGGCCTTCGGTACCTGCTCACTGTTCTTGCTGCCCTGTTTCCCTAGTTTCCAGGGCCCTGCACTTGCACTGTGTCTATGCTCTGGTCCGGATGGGTGGGGCTGGGTGTTCAGCAGTCCTGGGCTCCTTCTCCCTCCCGCTCTGACTCCTCTCCTCCCGCTGGGAGCTGGTGGGAGGAGCGCTCAGGACTCGCCGGGCTGGGGTTTGTATCTTACCCCCTTTGCGAGGTGCTGGGTTCTCGCAGGTGTGGATGTAGTCTGGATGTTGTCCTGTGTCCTCTGGTCTTTTTTCTAGGAAGAGTTGTCTTTGTTATATTTTCATAGATATATGTGGTTTTGGGAGGAGATTTCCGCTGCTCTACTCACGTCGCAATCTGGGTTCCACCCCCACTTCTCAGTTTCTATGAGTCTACTGCTGTTTTGTTCATTTTATTTTGTTTTGTTTTTATATTCCACAAATAAGTGAAACCACTTTCTATTTCTGTTATTTTGAGTGGCTTATTTCAATGAGCATAATATCCTCTAGGTCCATCCATGTTATTGCAAATGGCAGGATTTCTTTTTTTATGGCTGAGTAACATTCCATTGTGTATATATACCAACTGTTCTTTCTCCATTCATATATTGATGGACACACTGGCTGCTTCCATACCTTTGCTATTGTAAATAAGGTGGCAATGAACATAGGCAGGTTTTCCTCTGGTCAAGGATGAGGGGTGAGGGCCTGTGAGTCATGTGACACAGGCAGGAATGGCTTCAGGACATCCTTGCAGCACAGCATGTATCTTCCCAGCTGACCTGTGTGGCCTCTTCAGCTTGCATAGCTCTCTGCCTATGAGATCACGTTGAGGATCAAAATAAAACTTCATCTTATTTCACACTCCCAAGGGTGGTAGAGAACTAGTACAATTCTGGAAGAATAGAGAAGTTATTAATTGAATACAGTGGATTTCTACATGTATTAGGACCAAATTCTCTGTGTAACTGGGTTGAGACAAGCTTTGGAATGTGCTGCTCAATGTGAATATCTTTAAGGAAATTCTTTCTTATCTTGTTCTTCAAAATTCACATTTTGAACATACTTCACATATTTGTGTTGCTGGTGCCTATAACCAATAAACTTAAAAATACTATTTTTCCTTAATCATTAAAATATTAACTACTGGAGCTTTGGCCTATGATGACCAAGACTTGAATACTTAAATCAGTGTCTCATTTTGATAAGAAAAATATTCAACACAGCTGTCCAGGTCAGCAAACCGCTTTTTTCCTCTGGTTGGCGAAGCCCTCCCAGCTCCTCCTCCCCTCCTCCAGGCTCCTCTTTAGCCCTGCGCATGCTGAAATGCCACATATCAAAATATTATACATTGGAGGAGGAGCCAAGATGGCGGCATGAGTAGAACACCAGAAATCTCCCAAAAACATATATATTTTTGAAAATACAACAAATACAACTATTCCTGAAAGAGAGACCAGAAGATACAGGACAACAGCCAGGCCACATACACACCTGCGAGAACCCAGCACCTCATGAAGGGGGTAAGAAACAAGCCATGGCCCAGCGGGATCTGAGCGCCCCTCACCCCAGCTCCCAGCAGGAGGAGAGGAGTCGGAGCGGGGAGGGAGAGAGAGCTCAGGACTGCTGAACACCCAGCCCTAGCCATCCACACCAGAGTGCAGACACACAGTGCACAGTGTGCTGGATACTAGAGAAATGGGACAGTAAAACCTGTGAGTGTGTCCCAACAGCTGGTGCCCCTGGAACAAAAGAAAAGCGAGTGCTCTTTGAAAGTCTTAAAGGGACAGGAGCCTCACAACTGGACAGAAGCATCCTGGCGCACTGAGCCCAGCAGCTGGTAATCCTGGGGAACTCCAGGAGCCCTAAACCCCTGGGCAGCAGCACAGTTCTGAGGACCCTCACTGCGATAAAGAACCTCCCATCCGTTCTCCCTCTGGCACAGCTCTGCCACAGTGGAGTAGCAGCCTGAGGCTAGCCATGCCCACAGCAGCTGCCTGGGGCCAGACTTAGAGGCCCCTCCTTCATGCACCTGCCCAGCACAAGACACTAGGTGTCACCATTCTCCCAGGAGAGGAATGTGAGGAGCAAGCAGGAAGGGATTTTGTTCTCCCAGCTGACACACACGCCATCTGCCTATTGCCATAAAAAGGCAGAAGAATTTTACTCAGAACAGAATCACACAGACATTGTCCCCTCAGAGGGAACCTGGGGAGATAGACCTAAACAATCTTCCTGATAAAGAATTCAAAATAAAGGTCGTATGCTGACGGACTTGCAGAGAAATATGCAAGAGCTAAGGAGGGAGAATACAGAAATAAAACAATCTCTGGAAGTACTTAAAAGCAGAATGGACGAGATACAAGAGGCCATTAATGGAATAGAAACCAGAGAACAGAAATGCAGAGAAGCTGAGGCAGAGAGAGACAAAAGGATTTACAGGAATGAAAGAATATTAAGAGAACTGTGTGAACAATATCCACATTATAGGGGCACCAGAAGAAGAAGAGTGAAAAAAAGGGATAGAAAGTGTCTTTGAAGAAATAATTGCTGAAAACTTCCCCAAACTGGGGGAGGAAATAGGCTCTCAGACCACAGAAGCACACAGAACTCCCAACACAAGGGACTCAAGGAGGACAACACCAAGACACATTATAATTAAAATGGCAAAGATCAAAGACAAGGACAAAGTATTAACGGCAGCCTGAGAGAGAAAAAGTGCCACCTACAGAGGAAAACCCATCAGGTTATCATCAGATTTCTCAACAGAAACATTAAAGGCCAGAAGAGAATGGCATGATATATTTAATGCAATGAAACAGAAGGGCCTTGAACCAAGGACACTGTATCCAGCATGATTATCATTTAAATATGAAGGAGGGATTAAACAATTCCCAGATAAGCAAAAGTTGAGGGAGTTTGCCTCCCACAATCCACCTCTACAGGGTATTTTAGAGGGACTGCTCTAGATGGAAGCACTCCTAAGGCTAAACAGATGTCACCAGAGAAAATAAAATCACAGCAAAGAAAGCAGACGAACCAAATACTAACTAAAGGCAAAATATAAAATCAACTACTCACAAAAGCAGTCAAAGGAAACACAAAAGAGCACACACACACACACACACACACACACAAACCTAACAAACAAAGAATGGAGGAGCAGGAATAAGAAGGGAGAGAAATAAAGAATCACCAGACAGTGTTTATAAAAGCTCAATAAGCTAGTTAAGTTAGACAGTAAGATAGTAAAGAAGCTAACCTTGAACCTTTGGTAACCATAACCTAAAGCCTGCGATGGCAATAAGTACATATCTTCCAATAATCACCCTAAATGTAAATGGACTGAATGCACCAATCAAAAGACACAGAGAAATAGAATGGATAAAAAAGCAAGATTCATCCATACCCTGCTTACAAGAGATTCACCTCAAACCCAAAGTAATGCACAGACTAAAAGTCAAGGGATGGAAAAGATATTTCATACAAACAACAAGGAGAAAAAAGCAGATGCCGCAGTCAAAGAAATACAAGGAATCCAGATTGGTAAAGAAGAAGTCAAACTGTCACTATTTGCAGATGATATGATATTGTACATAAAAAACCCTAAAGACTCCACTCCAAAACTACTAGAACTGATATTGGAATGCAGCAAGATTGCAGGATACAAACTAATACACAGAAATCTGAGGCTTTCCTATACACTAACAAAGAGAAACCAGGAAAACAATTCCATTCACAATTGCATGAAAAAGAATAAAATACCTAGGAATAAACCTAACCAAGGAAGTGAAAGACCTATACCCCAAAAAATACAAGACATTCTTAAGAAAAATTAAAGATTTCGCTAACAAATGGAAACTCATCCCATGCTCTTGGCTAGGAGGAATTAATATTGTCAAAATGGCCATCCTGCCCAAAGCAATCTACAGATTCAATGCAATCCCTATCAAACTACCAACAGCATTCTTCAACAAACTGGAACAAATAGTTCTAAAATTCATGTGGAATCATCAAAGACCCTGAATATCCAAAGCAATCCTGAGAAGGAAGAATAAAGTGGGGGGGGGGGATCTCTCTCCCCAACTTCAAGCTCTACTACAAAGCCATAGTAATCAAGACAATTAGGTACTGGCACAAGAACAGAGCCATAGACCAGTGGAGCAGAATAGAGTCTCCAGACATAACCCAAACATATATGGTCAATTAATATATGATAAAGGAGCCATGGACATACAATGGGGGAAATGACAACCTCTTCAACAGCTGGTGTTGGCATAACTGGACAGCTACATGTAAGAGAATGAAACTGGATCACTGTCTAATACTATACACAAAAGTAAATTCAAAATGGATCAATGACCTGAATGCAAGTCATGAAACCATAAAACTCTTAGAAAAAAACATAGGCAAAAATCTCTTGGATATAAACTTGAGTGACTTCTTCATGAACGTATCTCCCAAGGCAAGAAAACAAGAGCAAAAATGAACAAGTGAGAATATATCAAGCTGAAAAGCTTCTGTACAGCAAAGGACACCATCAATAGAACAAAAAGGTACCCTACAGTATGGGAGAACATATTCATAAATGACAGATCTGATAAAGGCTTGACATCCAAAATATATAATGAGCTCATACACCTCAACAAACAAAAAGTGAACAATCCAATTAAAAAACGGGCAGAGGATATGAACAGACACTTCTCCAAAGAAGAAATTCAGATGGCCAACAGACACATGGAAAGATGCTCCACATCGCTAGTCATCAGAGAAATGCAAATTAAAACCACAATGAGATATCACCTCACACCAGTAAGGATTGCTACCATCCAAAAGACAAACAACAACAAATGTTGGTGAGGTTGTGGAGAAAGGGGAACCCTCCTACACTGCTGGTGGGAATGTAAATTAGTTCAACCATTGTGGAAAGTAGTATGGAGGTTCCTCAAAAAGCTCAAAATAGAAATGCCATTTGACCCAGGATCCCCCTTCTAGGAATTTACCCTAAGAATGCAGCAGCCCAGTTTGAAAAAGATAGATGCACCCCTGCTCATTGCAGCACTCTTACAATAGCCAAGAAATGGAAGCAACCTAAGTGTCCATCAGTAGATGAATGGATAAAGAAGGTGTGGTACATATACACAATGGAATATTATTCAGCCATAAGCAGAAAACAAATCCTAGCATTTGCAAAAACATGGGTGGCGCTAGAGGGTATTATGCTCAATGAAATAAGCCAGGAAGAGAAAGACAAGTACCAAATCATTTCACTCATCTCTGGAGTATAAGAACAAAGGGAAACTGAAGGAACAAAACAGCAGCAGAGTCACAGAACCCAAGAATGGACTAATAGTTACCAAAGGGAAAGGGACTGGGGACGATGGGTGGGAAGAGAGGGAGAATGGGGGGAAGAAGAAAGGGGCCTTATGATTAGCATGTATAATGTGGTGGGGGGGCACAGGGAGGGCTGTGCAACACAGAGAAGACAACTAGTGATTCTACAACATCTTACTACGCTGATGGACAGTGGCTAATGGGGTATGTTGGGGGACTTGGTGAAGGGGGAGTCTTTTAAACATAATGTTCCTCATTTAATTGTATATTAATCATACCAAAATAATAATAATAATAATATAAATTGCTCCCCTTGCTTGTGTTCAGGGCTCAGACCTTGGGAGATTACTCCCCTCTGAGCCTGCTGGTATAAAATAAACCTCAACTCTCCAAGACCTCTGAGTGCTGCTTTGTACTTCTGTCATTGATCCAGTCCAGGTTTTACAGTGTTTTCCTTAACAATTTAAAGAAACAAGTTCCCAACAGAAATTCCAGGTCATACTTGTATCCCCCTTAAACTGCAGCATAGGTGAACTATCACTGAAGTCTGTTACCCTCCCTAGGCTCTTGCACCCTAAAATAAAGAACACTTTCTATTACAGGCCAAATGCTTGTGTCCCCCTGAATTCCCATGTTGAAGCCTTACCCCTGCAATTGATGATACATGGAGGTGGGGCCTACAGGAGGCTGAGCTTTCCAACGTCATGAGGCTGGGCTTCCCCAGTGGGACTGGCAGCCTCATAAGAAGGGAAACCGTGAGCTCGCTCACTCTGACTCCCTGCCATGTGAGTGCCTGGGGAGAAGGCACATCTGGCAAGCCAGGAGGATGGATTCACGAGGGAGTGAATAAGCCTTGATCTTGAATGTCTCACCTTCAGAACTGTGAGAAATACATGTCTGTGTGTTTTAGCCTCCCAGTCCACAGGTTTTTTTGTGGCACCTTGAGGGGCTCTGCTTCCTTTGTTTGTGAGCATGTACTCCATCATGCTCAGAGCTGCGCAGCCCGCCTGAAGTGCCCCAGCACACTGTGGCTTCCATGCACCAAGGCTGCTGGGACCACATCCCCTCCAGCCTGCCCAGGGGCACTGAGGCCAACCCCAGGACGAAGTGAAGACTAAGCAAGAATTTGCTAAATATGCTGCTGTGAGTGAAGGGAAGGAAAGGCTCTGAACAGACACACATTATGTTTTGTCCTAACACAATTGCCAAGGTAGCATATACTCATTACAAATACCCCAATGACACGGAAGTGCAGAGAACAAAAAGTGAAAGTCCCTCCTTGCCACTTCCTCATCTCACATTTCACTCCTCATTCACCACAGGTGTCCACCGTTAGGAGGCTGACATTCATAGTTCCAGATGTTTCCAGATAGTGTATGTATGTATGCCTGTGCAACTCACATAGGTATGTACATAAATATAACCTTTTTTAAAAAACAAAAATATTATTCACTAACTTGCTTTATTTCATTTAAAAGTGTATCATGGGATTTTCTCAAGATGGCGGCATGAGTAGGGCAGTGAAAATCTCCTCCCCAAACCATACATACTTTGGAAAATACAGAAAATACAACCATTCCTAAAAGAGAGACCAGAAGATACAGTACAACAGCCAGACTATGTCTACATTTGTGAGAACTCAGCATCTCACAAAGCCATGACCTAGCAGACCAGAGCACTCCCCCTACCCCAGCTCACCAGCAGGAGGAAAAGAATCAGAGTGGGGAGGGAGTGGAAGCACAGGACGGCTAAATACCCAGCCATAGTAACCTTCACTGGGAGCACAGACACACATTGTATGGTGTACTGCGTATTAGAGAAATAGAAAAGTAAAATCTGAGACTGAGACTGCCAAAAGATCTGGGAGAAAAGAAAAGCAGTCACCTTAAAAGTCTTAAAGGAAAAAGGGTTTAAAAGGTGGACAAAATTGTCCTGAAACTCTCAGCCCAGCATGCTGAGAATTTTAAAAAACTTCAGGTGCCCTAACCCCCTGATGGAAATGCAGCTCCAAAGCCCCTCAAGGTGATAAGCAGCCTGCCATTCATTGCCCCCCACTGGCTCTGCAAGCAAACTGACTGATCCGCCATGGCTGTGGACCAGCCAGGTAGCAGCACTGCCCACAGCAACCACACAGAGTCTTCTCCCAGCATGCAGCTAACTGGGCCAAACCCAGAGGCTAACCCCTGTGCACAGATGCCCGGCACAGGCAGAGGAAGCCGGTGCAAAGTCCAGAAAGCACAAAGGGGCACAATTCTCCCAGAAGAACATATGCCATGCACGTGCGACTCACAGCAGGGCCGTAGGCTATCCTGAAGACAGCCCCCTGAATGGCAGTTCAGGGGATTAACCCAGAGACTGCTCCCTGTGTGCAGTTAACAAGCACAAGCAGTAGAGAAGGGCAAGGTGACCAGCAAGCAGGAAAGGACTTTGTTCTCTCAGATGATACATGTGCCACTCGCTGGCAATCTCTTCTATCACCATGAAAAGGTAGAAGAACCTGGTCCAGTCCAAAATCACTCAAATGGCAGAGAGCGGGCCTGGTGAGACCAATATAACCAATTTCCCAGAAAAATAATTAAAAATAAAAGTCATAACCATGCTGATGGATGTGCAGAGAAATATGCAAGTGCTAAGGGATGATGTCTGGAGGGAGATAATGGAAATGAAACAGACAGTGGACAGATATAAGAGCAGACTGGATGGGGTGCAAGAGACTGTTAATGGAATAGAAATCAGAGAACTGGAATACAGAGAAGCTGAGGCAGAGAGAGATTAAAGGATCTCTAGGAATGAAAGAATATTAACAGAACTGTGTGACCAATCCAAATGGAACAATGTTCACATTATAGGGGTGCCAGAAGAAGAAGAAAGAGAAAAAGGGATAGAAAATGTCTTCAAAGAAATAATTGCTGAAAACTTCCCCAAGTTGGGGAAGGAAATAGTCTCTCAGGCCATGGAAGCCCACAGATCTCCCAACACAAGGGACCCAAGGAGAACAACACCAAGACATATAATAATTAAACTGGCAAAGATCAAAGACAAGGATAGGGTATTAAAGGGAGCCAGAGAGAGAAAAAAGATCACCTACAAAGGAAAACCATTAGGCTATCATCAGATTTCTCAACAGAAACCCTACAGGCCAGAAGAGAATGGCATGATATATTTAATGCAATGAAATAGAAGGGCCTTGAACCAAGAATACTGTTATTCAGCAAGATTATCATTTAAATTTGAAAGAAGGATTAAACAATTTCCAGATAAGCAAAAGTTGAGGTACTTTGCCTCCCATAAACCACCTGTACAGGGTATTTTAAAGAGACTGCTCTAGAGGAAGTAGTCATAAGGTTAAATAGATGTCACCAGAGAAAATAAAACCACAGCAAAGAAAGCAGACCAACCAAGTACTAACTAAAGGCAAAAAACAAAATCAGCTATCCACAAATGCAGTCAAGGGAAACACAGAAGAGTACAGAATAAAACACCTAACATGTGAAGAGTGGAGGAGGAAGAATAAGAAGGGAGAGAAATAAAGAATCATCAGATTGAGTGTAATAAGTGAGTTAAAGTTAGATGGTTAGATAGTAAAGAAGCTACCCTTGGACCTTTGGTAACCACGAATCCAAAACCTGCAGTGGCAATAAGTACATAGCTAGCGATAATCACCCTAAATGTAAATGGACTGAATGCACCGATAAAAAGACACAGAGAAATGGAATCGATAAAAAAGCAAGACCCATCTGTCCGCTGCCTGTAAGAGACTCACCTCAAACCCAAAGACATACACAGACAAAAAGTGAAGGGATGCAAAAAGATATTTCATGCAAAAAATAGGGAGAAAAGCAGGTGTTGCAGTACATGTATCTGACAAAATAGACTTCTAAACAAAGAAAGCAACAAGTGATAAAGAAGGACATTACATAATGATAAAGGGAACAGTCCAACAAGAGGATATAAACATTATAAATATCTATGCACCCAACACATATGTGAAACAAATACTAACACAATTAAAGGAAGAAATAGAATGCAATGCATTCATTTTGGGAGACTTCAACACACCAATCACTCCACAGGACAGATAGATCAACCAGACAGAAAATAAGTAAGGACACAGAGACACTAAACAACGCATTAGAACAGATGGGACCTAACAGACATCTACAGAACTCTACACCCAAAAGCAGCAGGATATACATTCTTCTCAATTGCACATGGAACATTTTCCAGAATAGACCATATACTAG